>NC_086155.1:171571980-171876702 GCF_035149785.1 Candoia aspera | reverse complement strand
ACATGGTGCAGTAAGTTTGGAACTTTCCCTCTACAATTTGGCATCTTCACTTTCTATCAGTTGTAGCAATGAAATTCATATTGGGTTCCAGGATCTTTTCTCTTGAATGGTATATTTCAATTCATATGGACCACAATTTTGAACCCTGCAAATAATTACAGATATACATAATTCAATAGTACTAGCCAAAATTTGGAACTTTGACAGTATCGTTTTCATATTACCATCCATACCCAGACAGTGGTATGAATTAGACTTTACTCAGGAGTAGCATTTTTAAAGATCACTCTACCACACAGTGATTGTAAACAGCCAGATGTCAAAAAAACTATATCCATTCTAAATCTGCCAGGATTTTTACTGTAAACCACCCAGAGTCCCCTTTTCGGAAGAGATGGGTGATAATAGAAATTTGAAAAACAAACAAACAAAGAAATAAATATTTTTTTAAAAAATATTAAATGCTCTTATTTTAAAGCAGGATTATAAATGAAGTGATTCTTTTCTTTCTACTCTAGCACCTTCACTCCACAACAAATACCTTATTTAATTTTATCTTGATAGTGTGCCATGGTACAGAAAATAATTATTTTCTGATACATTTTTACTGATGGGTCTCTCACTTGTGCTGACAGATCAGGATTTATTGCCATGCTTTAACTTAAATGATAATATAATGTTCTCACTGGCATCCTATTGTCCTTGGACAGTACATCACAATACATAAATTCTGTTTTTGCAAAAAGCCAATTCTGCAATTGACTTTTTTTGTGTGTGCCACTGCTATAGTACTTGAACTTTCAATGTCCAGTGGCACTGGGTTGTACAACAGAATAGGAAATAGAGCAGTCCCAGATCTTGTAACTTCTTAAAACATCTTAATACTTTGACCACAAAATTATCACCATTATTTTGTTCTATCTGCTGATGATAATTCATTTTTTAAATGTCAGCTTTCACTAACCTGATAGTTTCCAGATACACTAAACTTCAACTCCCATTATTCCAAGTCAGCAAGGAAATAGGCATTGAACAATACGCTCTGAACAGTACTTGGTGTTAAGTGTCTTTTCTTTTATTGACTTATAATCACTTTCATTCACATGTTAAGAGAAAGGGAAAGTCTCCTTTGAGTCACTACTTATAATTTCAAGGAAATATTGACTTTCCAATATAGTCTGCAACCCTGGGATTTTCTGGTGATCTCTCATCCAAGCACTAACCAAATTTAACCTGCTTAGCATTTTGTGATCATCCAAGGTCAACTAAGAAAAACACCCCTTCAGAAAGATAGCTTATGCTGAAATTGCTATCCATATGAGAGAGTTCTTAGTGTATATTAGACTTTAACATAAAATATTCTAAAAAGTAGTAATATTAAGCAATAACAATATGATTATACAGTATTGAATTGGCAAAATATATTTGACAGTTACATGCAATAATCTTTAGAGCTTAGTGGGGATCTGAATGTAAGTCTTCCCACTCTTTGTCTGACAGTGTAAGGACATCAGACTGCATGCATAATATAACACATTTTTAGATATATCACTGAAAGCTAACATTTATCGTCATCATCATCATCATCAGCATCATCACACTATCCTACCTTCAGTGCAGACAAGCTTCATCAACCAGATATTTAGGACCTGTAGTAGATGGGCCTTTGGTCAGATCCTGCAGGAGGTTTTTTGTGTGCTCATAGGCTAAATATCAAATCATATATTTCTTGAAATGATCAACAGATGAATGTTATCTGGTTATTTTGCACCCGCTTTATTCATTTCTGTCAAATGAGCTATAGCTACTGTATTTATGAGACTATCTTTACTAATATATAGACTAGACCCTTTGATTTTAAAATCTCAAATGAGTCATTCTATAAATCAATTTATGCCACTGGATCTATTTTAAGTAGAATTCTCTATAGATCCAATCCCTTGTCTTTGTATGTTTTTAAGAGTAGGTACTTCCAGATGGAATGTGCATAACTAAATATAACAGTTGTCAGTATAAAAGAAAAGCTGAGATGGGTGAGAGAAACATGTTGAAGTTTGAGTAAACCTCATAATAACTTGCCTCCTTTATGCTGTGGACAGTATACTGCATACTTTTTATTTTAAATTGTGTCTTTGCAATGAACCAGAACAATGGTGTGTGTGTTACACAGTTCAGTAAGCAACAAAAAATGGAAACAAAGACTGATATCTGGTCTAAGTCAAAGTAATTTATTGATTTGCTAAGTATTATATTACACAACTTTTCACATGTCAGTCTTTTACTTTTTTTATTCTATGTGACATATTTCTAACAATGGGAAATTAAGTCATTTTCAACTGGGAATAAATTACATTGAACTTATTAAGGCTTATTTTAAGACATCTGTGAATAGGACTGCATGGACTAAGATGTCAACTTCACAACATTATTTTACATATTAGGGTAATCTGACTGGTCTTCTTAAAACAGCAAGAATCACCAGCAATGTCACATTGTATAATGCAGAGGGAGGGAGGGAGGTAATTATTTTGATCAGAAAGTAAAGGAATTCCCAGACTAGGTTTTCTCTGTACAAGTATCCTTCACAAACAAAAATAGGCCTGTCTGATACCTATTTCATCAGAAGATATCAACATGTCTAATAGTCATTTTAGCAAACTCCAAAATATCCACCTGCCTCTTTGATGTGAAAAACAATATTATTCTAACATTGTTGCTAGTATGTGATTCTCAGAGGAGCCATTCACAAGCAAGCAATTATTGCTTCAGATGATGAAAGAATTTGTCTTTCTTAGAGAATGGCTTTTGATACATTCTCAGACCAACCACTCTTCTGCTCTTCCTCCCGTTTCATGTGCTTACATTTCACCCAATTTATTACTTGACCCATAAAATCAAACATTATTTTGGCTCGGAGCAGCCATCGGGGATTTGTTTTGTTTTCCATGTGAAATTAGTTATCCACTGAATGTAGGGGCAGACTAGTTCCAATAAACACTTTATGCAGAAAGAAAATACATTGTGGGGGAGAGAAGGAGGGGCAGGAGAAACAGAAGATTTGCTTAAAACAGTATAGAATTGAAAGGAACCTGCTTAGATAATCTCTCTAACACAGTGAAGAACCATCCACCATGGCCATGTTTTGCCTCCAATGAGAACTTGCAGATCATGGCTGCAAAATCCAAACCTGTCTGGGGCAAGTAATTCCAAGTGATTGAAACAAAACCATATATCACTGGCAGAGTTGATCTTCTTATTCCGGAATCAATCATGCTGAGAATGAGAACTGAACTGAGGTAATGTCAAAATTAGTAATTCAATGGGAAATTTTTACAGAAGGAGGGTCATCCAAATTCCTGTTCATATTCTACACAGAAATAAGATTTTTCACATGTGTGGAAATTGCAGAAACATTAGTTCTCTTTACTCAGAAACAACTTCTACATGGGTTCTAGGACTACTCTATAAATCATTCTGTACCTATGTATCCTTACCCAGTTGTTCATGTTCTGCAGCCAATTTATTTTTGCTTAGCTTTGGTGTATCCAACCTGTATCCTCATACCATGGTCTCTTCAGCAGCTGAACTATAGTGTATACAAAACAATTAAAATAATCTTTCAACTTGCAATGTTGAAGTTCTCCAAAACTTGTGAGTGGTTTTCTTCTTGCATGCACCACACTATCTAACTTCTGGGCTTCAGCATTCTGTTCACAATAAAAATATAAAGTGGTTTATCAGTTTTACAGGTCTTACTCATAAAAACCATGCATGTGTGTGTGCAGGAATCTGCAGTGATGGTCACTGGTGTCAAAATGGTGGGTGGGATTGAGTGATCAAAGCCCTGCCTCTTCTTAATATGCATTTCACACATATAAAAAGGGGCTTTGATTGCCTGGTCACACCATCATTTTGAAGCCAGTGACCATTGCTGCAAATGCCCTCTATATGTATATTTGTGTGTGTGTGCGTGTGCTACCAGGCAAATGGATGCTCTTCAAAAAGTCTAACAAAGTCTTTCACCAAAGGTTCTTGAAGAATTCAGCTAGGGATAGTTTGTTTAAAATAGGAGGGAAGAATAGAAAGCAAATTGTACTTTTCACATTGCAAAGTGGGGGTCCCCAGGGATTAGTGTTGGGGCTATTGCTTTTTCACATATATAAATGATATTGAGAGGCTGAGTGTAATGATTGCCTACTCTAATAGACTCAGACTCACAAGCAGGGACTTAATGATATCTGATTTATTAAAGAATAGTATGCAAATACAGAGAATGGTAACATTGGAACGGTGGACATGACACTGAGCACTGAGTCAGTCATGATACCAAACTGTTCAGGAGAGCAAAATAAAAGGGGATTGTGAAGAGCTCCAAAAGGATCTGTCCAAACTTCAATTAGGCAAAGGCAGTTCAGTGTAAACAAATATAAAGTGATGTAGGTTGACACAAAATACCAGTCTTCAGCTCTACATTAATAGGATCTGAGCTGGCAGTGACTGCTCAAGAAAGGGGTGTTGCAGTCACAGTGGGCTGTTTCAGGGTGCACCTTGCTGCAAAAAAGGCAAATTCCATTTTAGGAATGAAAATTAAAGTAGAATTGCTGAATATGCTTGTACAAATCTATAGTGGGTATAGTGTAGAGTTCTGGTTATGCTACCTTAAAAGGATATTATAGAATTAGATTAGAGATGCAAAAACAGGCAACCAGAATGATCAGAGAGCTGAGTCAGCTCTTCTCTGAAGAAAGACAATGGCCATTTTGATTGCTTAGTTTGGAGTAAAGGAGGGTAAGAGAAGACATGTTGAAAGTACAGGAAATCATGCATAGATAATGTGGGGACAAAGAACTTATTCTCTGTCTCTCAATATGTTTCAGTAGAACTTGTGGTATTCCACTGAAATTAAATGCACTGAAATTCAAGACTGACAAAAAGATATATTTTGGAATTCTATTGTGCTGCCTCATTGTGATAGGGGTGTGTGTGTGTGTGTGTGTGTTGCATTCCTGACAGAGATCAGCAACGAATGCCAGGAATGTATATACTTAGAGTATATAGAGCATATAGTCTAAGCAGGATCACTCAAGGTGTGAAAGTCATACCAGCTACCCAGCTAAAGCAAGCTGTAACTATCCCCATCTTGCAAATGCAACTCTAGGTGGCTAATGACACATTAAAAAAATAAAAATAAAAATAACATCAGCAAAATAAATACTGTATACTATGAAAGACATGAAAAACAAAGAAGAAATGACATTGCTTTCATAGGAAGGATATAGCAAAGACGGTACTGCAATGAAATGCAACATGAACTTCTTTGCTTAATGTCATTCAAAAAGTATAGCTGCCATATCTAGGCAGCAAAAAATATGAATAACTACTAGATGGCAACACAAAGAACAGAAAACTAATTCTTTGCTACTATCTAGTGGCCATGAGGATTTTTGCAGCCCAGAGACAGCCCTGTGCATAGATCCAAATTTGAAGAGTATAATGCATTTCAAATACGACAGCTCTGTCCAAAACTCTTTTTGGCATGGTGCTCAAATATATTTGGCAAATACCCCTTCACATGAACCTGAAATGCCATTCATCATAGCATTTAAGACATAATGGTTCAGCTGAGCTACTTATGGTGATTGGAATATTTTAAATGTTCTATTATGGCATATTATTGGATTTAAATATATTCTTAAAGTTATCTATCACTTGGAGATAATTTCATGATAGGCAAAATAGAAATATTTGAAACCAATAAACCAATATAATTATATAACTAAAATACAATGTACACTTGGGAGTGTAAATTCTTTCTATATGATTTTATTCAAGGCTCATTAAATATGAAATGCATATAGTTTTGTTTTTCAAAAAAGTAAGCCAAATTACTTACAAGAGAGCATCAAAAATCCCCAACTTTAATTTAACTGATGTGGAAAAACTATTTTATCTACCAAAAGACAAATTCTAACAATGTATTGTGTGCTGCAATTATACTCATCTATTCCTCTGAGCTAGTAGTTATAAAATGGCATATTTCAGAAGAAATTATATTATAATTTTAGATAGATATACAGTTTGGTCCCATTGATGAAGCCCCTGCAAAAAATTTGTCCATGACATTTAACAGAAATTATAGTTGTAAATGTGGTTCCACTACGCAAGCTAAATGAATAATCATTGTGGTGATTTATATATTCTATTAATTTTATTAGACTTTTATATCACTGACTACTGAAGTCTCTTGGAAGTTTATAATAAAAACATAAAACCAAATTATAATGAAGAATATGAAAAATGAATTAAGTTTTTCAACTATTAAAAGCCTATTCAAAAATATGTGTTTCAAGGCCCTTTTTGAAGCAAAGAAAATGTTCAGTCCCTCAGCTCAACAATAGTACATTCTAAGAACCTTGGAAGCTATAGATAAGGCTTAAACCCAAATCATAGTAAGTGAATATAATCATCAGTAACCTTTTGGGAATGGCTGTATCTTAGAAATTTCCATGTTCAGTCTCTGATATCAAAACTGGAGAAGGTGAGCGAGTAAGGACAGAGGAAAACTTGTGCTTGTAATCCTAGAAATCTGTTTGTTTGTTTATTTATTTATCATATTTTTAACCACCTATCTCAAAAACGACTCTGGGAGGTTTAGCCATTAGAACAAGGAGCCATTGACTAGATCGTCAAATGTTCTGTGCTAGGATGAAATGGTTTCCATCCACTTCCCTTATGCCAACTTGGTGACTTTGCATTCAGCTTGCCCATCTATATGGCCAACTCTTGCTGAACCATTAAGAAAATAGAGATGGCTGAAGAGTCAAGCAAAGAAAGAGTAGATTAAGAGATCTGGTTAAAAGATTCATTTACATTCAAAGAACTCTTCTCTTCCATCATATTCCAGAAGTGATCATTCTTGATACAACTAAAACAAAACAAAACAAAACTGTGGCATGTATCTATTATGCATATGAGAGACAATGAATTTCATTTTCTCCAGAGCTTCAAATGGCAACAATCATTTATATGGATGAAGGTGTATCTGAGAAAATCATGGGAAGGCTGATTAGATAGATAGATAGACAGACAGACAGACAGACAGACAGACAGACAGACAGACGATACTAAAGCCCAAACTGGCAGATGATTTCACCCAGTGGTTTCATGTAGGTGTTGAACAAGAAAGGAAAGCCCTGTGATACCCCACAAAGGAGGGGATAGGGAACCACCTTTCCCCATTTGTCCAACACCAACTGGAACTGATGGCAAAGGATAGAAGAGAGTCCCCACAATACAGTGCTCCCATAGACCAAACTAAATTCTGAGCACCCAGGAGCACCCGAAGACACCCCAGTCACAAAATCATCCCAAATTTCATTTCCAGGCACTTGCTCAACACTGAACCAACAGTCAGAGGTATTAACATGAACGCTCATGTCACTTTAGAACTTAAAGCAACCTAATTGGTGAGCATTTTCTTTTTCATGCTTCAAAGCTAACATAAGGTTTAAAAGCGGCCGTGACATCAGGATTGGAAAATCTCATGTTTAAAGACTGAATATATACTATCTGGAGTATGAAGATGGAGGAACTATTTGAAAAACTTCTGAGATGAAGCATGGAGGTATCATGTCCAGAGGAAACCCAAGCCAGGATTCTGATGTTGAATTTGACAACTGTAAGTTGATTCAAAATTGTGGTTCAGGAAAGGAGATCTGGGATAAGCTAAGACAGGCATATGCATGCTCAGGAATAAGTAACGATACTTTAACATTCAGAAAATCGATAAATCTGAAATTATAAAGGAATGGAACGTGTATATTAATATCTCTCTATTTAGAAGGCACTAAAGAAAACAATATGAACCTTTCTGATGATTGTTTCTAGTGGCTCGGGAAAGTTCTGTGTCTTTTGATATAGCTGTAGAGAGATATAGATAGTATAAGTTGTTGTTTGTTGTTCCTGTCCCTCCTTCCCTGCTTTTGTCCGTCTTTTTTCCCATTTTTGCCAATTAAATATTTTGATGGTTGCTGTTATTTAATAATGAGCTGTGAACAATCAGTTGTCAAAGAGCAGGTGGCAGCTATGACCAAGGGGTCTTGCATAGCTGCATCTAGTGCACCAGTAGCACACTGTCCTGGATTGGTTGGCACTTCAGATGGTCACTCATGCTCTTCTAACCTCACAGCTCAACTACTGCAACACAGTCTACATGATGCTGCACCTGAAAAAAACTCCGAAGCTTCAACAGTCCAGAATGCAGCAGTGTGAGCAGTGATGAGCTTGCCCATGTGACACCTCTGCTTTGCAAGCTGCACTGGTTATACGTGTGCTTCCATGTGTGATTCAAGGTGCTGGTTATTATCTATAAAGGCCTATCTGGCATAGGGCCTGGTTATTTGAGGGACCATCTGTCTCCAGCACCTTCTCCCCATCTGTACGTTCTGGCAGAGTAAGTGTGCTTTGGGACACCTTGATTAAACTGTGTCATCTGTCAGGGCCCAGGAAGCGTGACTTCTGTATAGTAGTGACTGCCTTCTGGAAAGAGGTTCTCTGTGGTCTGTATGGCTCCCACCCAGATGGTGTTCTGGAAGGCCTTGAAAATCTGGCTATTCTCCCAGGCCTTGGGGTAGGGTGGATGGGACTCCCCTTTTTATGATGTTTTATGTTTTTATATGTTTCCTGGATTGCTGTCTGTAATTATTTTGCAGTTCTTTTTGTAATTTGTTCCTGTGTAATTTATTGCAATTTATTGTTTTTTTATTATTGTGAGCTACCCAGAGTAAGTTGGAATCAGGAGGCCTAACAATTGAATGAGTAAACAAATAAAATAAAGAAACAAACATCAAACTATATTTTTTGCCAGCTGAACTGAGTGATACCCGTGTTTGCTCTGATCTGGATATAGGGACTGACAGGGAATGTACTGGATGTAAACTAAACTGGAAGTTATCCACAGTATTATTCCAAAAAGGAGGACCACACATGAGTCTCCACACTGAAAGAATGCTTGGGCATGTATTAGATAAAATGTGGGGTCCAAAGCATGATACTTTCTGTTGAGGAAAAAGTAGTTGTAAAAAGACAGCAATTTCCTTTCCATACAATGCATGTGAGGCAGATCATGGGCCGTGGAAACATCTGAATCTGCTGAAGGAAACAGTGCTGTATATAAGTGAGTTTTAGCAGGTAGACTACCCTCTTAAAGACTTGCTTCAGTGTAACCCAACAGGTAACCTGTTCAGATAACCTGGAACAGCTTTCAAAGCTGATGTGCAAGTCTTCCAGAGAATGCAACTGCTATAGCACTTAGAAGAGAGGCTTGTCTTCTACAGTAGCATTTCATTCTGACTATTATGGACATTCAAATTATAGTGATTCTCTGAGCTGGAATTAAACTGTTTAATCCTGCTAATTAAGTAGGATTTTTCTAAATTCCAAACACAAGGTCATCTCAATTGATCACAGAAAAGAAGACCTTAAAATTAGTTGAAACAGAGAGTATATGTGAAGAAATGGTCTTAGATGTGTTTGCTTGCTTTTTCTTCAAGGCTGATTGCTATTAATGGAAGATAAGGTTGCTGATTATATGTATCTCCAACATTTCAAGGCTTCAGCCAGCTTGGAATAAACATCTTATAATTTTGTTCAGCGACCTCATGCTGGTGGAAAGAGTATCGTGGAAGAAAAATCACCCACTGTTCCTGTGATTTGAAGAGACTTGTGGATATTCTAAAGGGGCAAGATAGCAGGTGATTTTGTATCTGAATCTTTAAAGAGCTGCTGACCATTAGAATACTGATTTATTTGGACAATTAACTCTCGCCTGAATGTAGAGAGTTTCCTATAGCTTGGGGATGCACAACATTTTAGGACCAAGTTCCACCCTTGGCCTTTGATTGTGCACCAGGAAAGTGAAACCAGAACAAAAGTTCAATTTGACCTCATTTCGTTCCATTGTAAATTAGACTTTGCCTGGAGAAGGAATAAGCATCTGCTTTGCTTTGCTTTTTTACCCATTTTTCTTAGCTATGTTGTATGGCAATCCTAGAATAATGCACACTGAAAATTTTGCAATTATCTTTTAAATATTAACTGCCCCCAAAATGAGTGAGGACCATCTTATCTCCTATTTTCCCTACTACTCCATATGGTACAGAATCTCTAGGATTAATATTACACAAAGTCAAGGCATGCCTTTTAGGGCATAAGAAAAAAAAAACTTATCTGGGTCATGGTAAGGTGAGATTTTTTTTAAAAAAATTCAGCTCACAAAACAATGGCCAGACCAATTATTTTTAAGTTTTTATGGAAACTCTAGCTTATAGAAAAGTATTTTTACCATTTCAATTGCCTTTCTCTGTTTTTTTCCTGCATATAATGCTTTTTTTCAATCTTTCGACAAAAAAAATCAATTATTTTGTATTCTGTTTTCAGTTTTGCTTTTGCTTGTCTCAGTTCTTCCATCTTTACACTACAACATCCCCCCCCCCATTTTTTTCTTCTTCTTTCATATCATCTCAAAGCTTTGAGGAGGGAGCTGTCTTTCTGTATACAATGTTTTTAGGTTTTAGCAATTTTCCATTTCACTTCTTCTTTGTTATAGTTTTTCCCCATGTAATATTTTGGGGAAAAAATGTTCTTTTCAAGGTGAACAGGGTACCATAAAATGATTCAAGCCAAGAAAGTTTAAGTTTAGTTTACACACAATCTCCTATTAAATCCTTTCATGCAATTTGCAAATGTGTGCCTATCTATCATCTATCTATTTCCCAAAGAGGAGAATTTTGGGACTTTTACAGCATATGAACCACCTCTGACTTCTGAAGATGCAGTACCTCAAAACTCTGGAATTCTTCACAGCAGAGAAAGTGAACTGATTAGAGATTCTCTCAAAAGCTATTTGTGGAGGGGGCGTCAGACATTCAATTTCATTTTTCCTTTTCCTAGAGGTTCCCTTTTTCTAAATACTGTTTGAGTGGTAAGTAGTGAGACTCATGATAGTAGCTCTTCCAGTTTGTTTCTAGCTCTGACTATGCCATCATGAGTTAATGAAGCAAGTATAATTGCAGTTAATAGGACTAGATCATGGATACTTTCTTGAGTAGATCAGTTGGTTCAATATAAGAACAGCGATGATTATGTGCCATCAAGTTAGTGTCAGTTGTTAGCGACCACATAGATACTTTCACCAAGATGATCTTATCCATCTGGTTTTCTTGGTACAATAAAGAAGTTTAGCATTGTCTTTTGTCACACAATACGAAATGAAGCTTTTGCTATTGTCACTAAGGTGTTCATCTGCCTCATCTACTGTAGATGCCTCCTTGCTTTAACTGGGTAGCTGGGATGACCTTCATGCCTTGGGTGACCCTGCTGGGAGTATATACTCTTGGAATGCATTCCCAGCATTCTTAGTTCATCACTTCCAGGAACACCCACCACAGGACATGGAGGGAATATCAACACTAAAAGCCTGATATTATAGTTTAGCCTTTGTTAGGCACTTATATTCAAACAGCACTGATGAAAAATAGTTAACAATTGGTTATCCAATATGATCTGGGCCTAGTCTAATGTATTTTACTGGATATAGAAATTTCTATAAAATAAATTTACAATGGATTAATAGTATTTTATTTCTTTTCAATTTATTTACATATGACACTATACTGTTGTACTCAAAATGATGGTAGGTCCAGTCAGGATAAATTCTGGGAAGTGAAGCTCTATTTCATATGACAGGGCTTTCTGTACTATTTATTTAATATATTTGTAAATGATTTGAACCAGAATTGGATTTTTTAAATCATGCTGAAAATCATCTGGGGTTTTTTTTGTACAAACACCTAGTCCAAATCAAGCACGCTGTCTAAGTCCTGGAGAAAATGATATATGACAGTGGCCTGGGTAATAGAAATCATTCCCAAGGACCCTCTCCCCTTTGCAGAGCCAAGCCAACTCCCTGAATTGCTTGTTTGTTTATTTAATTACTATATATTGCTCTAATCCAGATTAATTGGATGTTGAGGACAAAGAAGTGGAAGAGATGACAGTTTGAGAACAAATGGAGGAAATCTTAGAACAACTGGGATCAAACATGGATAAAGGCCACTTGGAAAAATCTTCTGTGACAGTAGATGCAGCAAAGAAAGCATACTTCTTCTGTTTCCATCGTATCTGCATGGAATAGGCCAATGTTGCCTATTGTTCTTTGTGGCACCCTCTCCACCAGGATGCTGCACAGTGGCTCACTGTGAACACTTTGCAACCTTCATAATTGATAAAGCTATTAAGATACACCTTGACCTTGATTCTGTTGTTGGGGCAGAATATGTTTGTATAGTGAAAGCAACCTCTTGTCTTGTTCTTAATTTTTGCCCATCTTGCCTATCTTACTGTCAGATTCCCTAGACCAGAACTCAGCAGTAAACCTTAGTTCTCCAATTTCACACAATTTAATTTAGCTGCTAGGCTTGAACCCAGCTAAAGTCTCTTAAGTATATGACATACTGTAGTGCAGCTATATAAGAAACTATCACAAACCATAATGAAGGTACTCTGGACAGCTGATTGCCCTCTTGAAGTATATACAAGGTAGTTTAAACCCATTGTATCTGCTTTCTGACTTTCCCATTTTTCATCCAACTCTGCCCTGTGTTTCATGGTCTTGAAGCCAAGCAGTTGTTGGTTGTTGTTGACAGAACTGATATCTTTGCCCTGAGAAAGATATCAGTTCTTATTGGCTGATTAAACTGGCCAACGGAGAACTGATTGCACAGTCCTTCCTTGTAGAAGAGAGCACATTGCTTCCTACCTGAAGGAGGCAATGATAAAGCCATTTCTTTTTTAAAAAATCCTTGATCTATAAGTGTGGGGAAATCAGCAGTTTAAAGTGTAGGAGGTTGGGAGTGCTTAACATAACTGGGAAAGAGATAGCCTTACATCTCCAAACACCTTAGGAAAACTCATTATCTGGACTACCTTTGACTGAGCTATCAGTTGGACTGAAGTTGCTTTGGTTTCCTTGGTGGATGACCAAGGCCAGGAACTGGATGAGTTAGTGTGTCTCTGCTAGTTGTCTTAGACCTCTCAGGGACTTGCAGTACCAGCAGCCATGGTGTACTTCTGGACAAGATGGCAGTGTTTGGCCTTGGGGCCACTGTTATACAATAGTTTTAAACTCTCCTATCAGATTGTGTCCAGAAAGTGCTTCTGAGAAATATTATTTGGCAACTAGGCTATTGTAAGGGTTGAGTCTGTTGAGTCTGAATCAGACTCAGAAAACAAAACCTATGCTGAGCCAGGAAGGGAAAACAAAACTTATCAGGGAGGTTTTGGGGAAACAGTAAGCAGGAATGACTCAGAAGAACGGGAAGATTTAGAGAGGCTGATTGGGCAGAATCCGAAGGAAGGCTTGAATCCTCCAGTCAGTGCTCAAGAGAGGACAGCAGAGAAGCACATCAGGCAGAAGCCAGCCCAATTGGCAACAGAGAAGAAATGGCGCAAAAAGGATGGGATAAAAAGGCACCAGCACAAAGAGCAAGTTGCCGGAGACAATCGATCCTTCAAGCTGCCTGCATTTGCTGAAGAGTTACAGCCAGGAAACGGAGCTGCGCCTGTAGCTGATATGGAATCAGTGCCAGCTTCTTCTGCCTCCTTCCTCACACCCTGATTCAGCCGAGTTGTGCCTTGCTCCCTGCTCCGAGCCTCATCTTGCTGCCTTAGCCAGATCCAGCCCTGCCTCCAGATCTCTGCTGCGTCTTACCGCCCCAGCCAAGTTCCATCCTGTCTCCAGCCCCAAGCCTTTACCTGTCATTCCAGCCAGATCCAGCTCTGCCTCCAGATCCCAGCCGCATCTTGTCACTCTATCCAAGTCCAGTCTTGTTCCCAGATCCAAGCATCTTCTTGCTTCTCCTGCTGTGCCTAGTCGTGCTTCCAGTTTCCAGTCGAGTCCTGCTGATCCAATCATGCTGAGTCTTGCCACCAGATCTGAGCCTTGTCTTGTCATTCCAGCTGCGCCTCGTCTTGCCTACAGTCCTGAGTCTTGTCTTGTTGCTCCAGCCACACCTAGTCTTGTCTCCAGTTCCAGGCCAAGTCCTGCTGCTCTAGTCATGCCTAGTCTTGCCTCCAGTTCTGAGCCTTGTCTTGTCACTTCAGCTGTGCCTAGTCTTGCCTCTAGCTCCATGTCTTGTCCCTTCGCTCCGGCTGCGCCTAACCTTGCCGCTTCTGCCAAACTTACTCTCACCTCCAGCCCAGAGACTCATCTTGCTATATTGCCAAGAATTGGGTCTGCCTTCGATCCTGCAGACTTACCTTGCCTTTCACTGCCTAGGTGGACTTGATTATTTAACTTACTAAGGGCTTTTTTCTGATGTAAACAATTGTTGAAAATAAAGAATTCTTTTTGTAATTCTGTCTGGCTGCCTATTAGTCTGAACAGGACAGCTATTGGTCTATGGTGTCTCACATGGTTTCATTGTTTCTGCTGTGCTGTTCAATGTCTCCGTGAATTTAAATCAATTGGTGCTTTAGAATAGGGTGAGACCTCTTCTATGTAGAAATGTACTGTTAGTACTATTACAGATCATTGGCCTACCTCTGCCACTATGTGTTCCATCCCCATTGCACAGTAACTCTCTCAAAGACCAGAACATTTTGAGGGTCCCACCAGAGGTATTTTGCTCAAGGCATCTTTCAAATTAGAGCCATTCCTGCCAGTCATTGTATTATCACCATGTCACTTTTTGAGAAGATTATTTTTTAAAATTATTATTAACATGTACATTGAAACAGGTTTATATTTCAGATTCATTTATTGTTGATCACTTGCACAAACTGTTAAGCTGCATAGTTAAATATTCACAGCTGCTAAGCAAACTCTGATGTAGCACCCCAACATCAGAGATGTTGGGATAGAATTAAACTGATAGTCCCTTATGTTCCTTGCAGCTGCTCAACATTCTTTTCAATTCCAATTTCAAGGAGAATCATTCTTAAATTTTAACAGGCAACTCTTAGGAGCAAATAGGCACCCTTAAATATGTTTTCCCTTGCCATCTGTTCAGGGCTTCCAACAACTATAATGAGCAAGGGAGACACTCATTTAATTTCTTTACAATGTCCTTGAGGTTGCAGCACTGCTCTCTTAGAGCTCTTTTCAGTGCTAAGTTTCATTAAAAAAAACATTCTTAAAGGGACCCACTTGGATCTAATATACCTAAAGATAGTCCCTTTAAGATCCCCCACACATTGCACAGAAGGGGTTCCAGCAAACAGACCATTTAACCCTCCATCATATATTTCTGACATAGCATTATTCTACATTACAGGCAGTAGATGACAATTACATTGATTTTTATCCTACTTTCTACCCAGAGGGCTTTCAGGGTAGCTGTCAGTAACAAACAAAAATATTTAACAGTTAGAATCTTATTCTTTAAATGATTAAATACTCATTAATACAAAATGAAAAGGCCTGACTATAATGGGAAAAGCTAGATTTCTTTCCTAAAAACAGAAAGAATGGGGGATAAGTATGAAGATTCATACTTGTGATTCCTCTTTATAAATTGCAAAATAGTTTCATAAAGGCTGATTGTGTAGATCAACACATTGTAGCTCTACATAAAACACATTTGCCTATCATGGGTATTTTCTTACAGTGAACCTTAATGGGAAGATCATGCATCATTATTTTGTATTTTAAAAATTAAGACTTGCATATACTTCAGGTTATACTTCATACTGAAAATGATCATGTAATGCTCAATTTTGTTAAACTTTATTTCCTATTGCTGTCAGGATGGTTGATGTATTCTAAAATGGTGACTCAGTGAGTTACAATTTTGAAGGTGATCTTGTGCACACTTTTGAAAACAGATACATATCTCAGCTAAATTGATCCTGTTAAAACAGATACCCCAAAATTCTAGATAATTATTATGATTATTATAGTGGAGCCCATCATTAGAAAAAGGTGCAGTGAACACCTTATTAACAGGGAAATATTTCATACGCCTCTATTTGTAAAAAGTTAACATGATGCACTGTAATGCTGTAGGGCTAGGTGAGGAAAAATCAAGGTTTATTTGATATTTTTACTGGACATTTGCATTATCTTGAAATGGTGTTGGGTCATTATGTTTCAGACTGCATTTTAAAAAATTCAAAAAGTTAAGATGTAAATTAAAATTAATAAAATCATTGATTAACAGTTACAAACTTGGAAAAGAACTGCGTCTTTACTGATTTTCTAAACACCAAGGCCAAATGCAGCTCCTGAAGAAGTGAATTCCACAGTCTGGAATGAAGTTGAAGCCTCTTTCTTGTCTGCCTCTGACACTGGAGGCATTTTCAGAAGGCCTCTCTGCAGATATTAACAGTTGGACAGAGAGAGATGGTCTCTGAAAGAATTAGGTTTAAGTTCTTTAGGGCTTTGAAAGTTAATTCTATCATCTTATTTGGTGCCTGGAAAACAATGGCAACCAATCCAGATCTTTCAGTACAGGCATCATATATCTCTGTACTTTCTATTGGTAAGGCATCTGAGTGCTCATTTTGCATCCATTTCACTTTTAATGGAAGCTCCTGGTAGAACATGTTATAGTAGTCAAGATGTATTTTGGATGTGTATAATGAATCTTTTAAGGATTGTAATCCATCATCATTTTATGAGGCATATATATGGTTGATTTTAAAACCAGGTGAAGGTCCTATATTCTGTGCTAGTTATAGCTCAATTTCATTAATTAATGTGGACACTAAGATTTTAGCTACTGTACTCGCTAGATGGTTGCAGAAGGTCTTATCACATACAATTCACCCCTCTCAGCTGGTTTATCAAAAATCATCAGGCATCAGACAGTTTACGATTATTGATCGATACATTGGATATAGCCAAGGACAGAATGGACTGTGCAGTACTAGTATCTTTAGATGTATCTTCCTGAGCATAGATTGGAATTGTTAAGGTTGGAGTCTCCATTCTAGTTCCAAGAGCTTCACAGGAGAGGCCAGATAGTGAAAGAGGGGCTCCAAAATTTGACAATTTGTTCTTTGAGCCATCTCTCTCAGCATTTTGTTCCCTTTGTGTTCATTTCCAGCAGCTGATATTGAGAGAGAGTCTGCTTCTGATATGAGGGTTCCCTTCAATTATCCTGCTTAATCAGAGCATAGCTTCTGACTGGTGTAACTGGACTGGAACAAGAAATAACTCTAAAAATGGGTGGAATTAGGGAAGGTATAATGTCAGTGGTTTGAGGGGCAGTCTTCTACCTCCTTGAAAGCACCAGTTGCTGATATGTGCCTATCCAACCTGCTTTGATGGAAAAATCAACTGGAGTTTAAAATTGAGGTGTGTGTGTGTGCAACTGCAGGGTCGCTGTAAGGACTATTCTTGACATGTGGTAGATAAAATCACTCAGATCCACTCTGAGTTGGACTTCAGCTGGACAGGTCCTATGGAGGTGATGGGGGCACAATCTTGTGATGTCATCTGGAAGGTGTTCAAGCCTGTTGGTTCTGAGAAAGTGGATAGGGTCCTCAGAGCTGTGGATGTAGCCACCTGCTGATCTGGACAATGTTTGTCCAGTCTCCAGTTGTTGAGATGGTTGGCCTTGTCTGGACCTGGACTTGGGCTGCAAGAATAACCCTGAGGAACAGGAAAAAGAGTTGCAGCCAAGGCAACAGTCAGATAAGAAAAATCTGAGTCCAAAGGAGGAATGGAATTTTTAAAAAAGTTTTAGACTTCACCTTCCCTAGTTCTCTTTAGGACAAATGCGGGGGTGGGGGGGGGCACATTCAGAGTTGCAAGATTATGTTCGTGCAACCCTATAAATAAAGTTTAAGTAATGTATTAATAACTTTGGTGTTCAAGTCTGGTCTATTTCAAAGGCTTGAAAGGACCCTTTCCAGTCAGGTTTCAGATCTGGGTATAGTACGGAGACAGATTTGGTCACACTTGTTTATGACCTCTGGCAAGCTTGGGATGGGGATGGTTCATCCATCATTGTTCTCCTTGAACTTTCAGTGGCCTTCAGTACCATTGACCATAGTATCCTTCTGGACTGGTTAAAGGGATTGGGAGTGGGAAGCACCATTTTGTGGTGGTTGTCCTCCTTCCTCCAAGGCCAGTTCCAGTCAGTGTTGGTGGGAGGGGAGTAGTCGAGCCCTAGGCCCCTGTTTTGTGGTCCCCCAGGGAGTTACAGAGTTTCTATCTTTGGATCTGGATGGGGTGGTACTACCCCATTTAGACTTGCTGCACAATCTGGAGGTTCTCCTGGACTCACAGCTCCTACTTGAAGAGCAGGTGCTGTGGTCAGAGGGGTCTTTGAACAACTGCATCTTGCACAACTGCTGATGGTCACTCATGTCCTGGTCACCTTGGGCTATTGCAATGTGCTGTACATGAGGCTGTCCTTGAAGACCATCCAGAAGCTTTAATTGATCTAGAATGTAGCAGCACAAGTAGTTATAGATACATCTTGTTATGCCCATGTAACACTGCTGCTCCGTGAGCTGCACTGACTCTCAATAGGCTTCCAGGAATGATTCTAGATGTTGGCTATTACCTTTAAAGCCCTACATGGCATAGGACCAGGTTACTTGAGGGACCAACTTCTTTCCTGATTTCAGTTTGAATTTCACTAGATATATCTGTTCTTAACAACTTGAGCTTTGTATTTCAAGAGCAAAAACATGTGTAAAGTGACCAGTATGGAGGTGATATTAAATGGGTTGGTTGATTTAGAAAATACAGTATGCACAGTATGATGTTAAACAATCCAAAATGCCACATCTTCAGCTGTGTTAAAGTAAAGATGTGGCAATCCAAAATGTCTTTACTAAGATGTGGCAATCCAAAATGCCACATCTTAGTAAAGATACTAACAGTTTTAATTTTTTATTTACAGATATAATTTCAATTACGCCTATAACTTGACAACCCAAGCCAGCAAGAGAACCTACATGCCCACCAATACAGAGTTGCACCTGCCACAAGCATACACTTAAACCCATTGTACTTATGGTACCTAAGATGTATCTTCTGTTACAGACATCCAGTTCTGTCCAGATCTACTAGTTATACACAGAATTAACTGCAGTTGACTAATGCTACTTGTACGCAAAACCATATGGACTCTTTGATACATTGAACAACTATGGTTTACCAATGTACAGGAGGAACATAATTTCATTTGTTGTATTTTCTTCCTATATATGCCTTTATAGATGAATGCATAAAAGATCATTGCATACTAGAGTCCTTTCAGGTGAGAGGAGATGGGCGGTGACAAATCTGATAATAAACAAACTATAATTACAAAATATTTGTGGAAAATTAAATATTGAATGATTGCCCTCTCCCATATCATAAACTCCTAGAATATACGTATTTGTCTATTACATGTATATTCCACTTATGTCATAGAAGTTAGGACAGTATATAAAGAGGTTATATGGAGGTATTTTGTATTGTGGTCTTAGGGAGTATGGACACACCTCAAACAGAATTCCGATAAAATATATTTATATGGTACACAGATCACATACTGTAGATACTAAAAATAAAGATGTTGTGATTCACATAGGGAAGACTGTGATCAAACCCCATGCTTGATCAAACCTCATGATAGGGAGCTTCAGCTCCATTATCGCTTTTACTGCGTTGAATTTTGGACTCAATTAACCCAAATTAGCAAATTTACCTGATGCAAATGTATCTTTAAAAAGGAATTCTCTGTAGAATATTTACCACTTTTAAAGTGTTTGTTTGTAGTTTGCTATTAGGTATTCATTTTCTCTCCTCCTTACATATTTAAGCAACACAATATGCCATTGTTAAAAGCACCTTGAATAATTTTATAAATCACACAGAGGCTGTGTTCACATAAAATGCTGAATTACGAACTAGCAAACCACGTTAGCTCAGAATATTGTGGAACCCAGGTTCTCTAGTGAGTGTATGGTTCAGTATGTTGTGCAAAGCCAGAAAATTGCATCAATAAGGATCAACTCAACCACAGGCAAGTGTGTAGGACACAGCCATATCCATGTAACCCAGGAGATAAAATTTTTCTTTTTACCCTTCCATTCATCACTTTTTCGTCTTACATTTTTATTGTGAAATCAAGATATGCTTCCTCCATAGTTTGTCCTACAGCATTTATGTAAAGTAAGCTCATCTCTCTTTTCCTTTTAACCCAGACTCTGAAAGGAAACCCATTAATGGGGCATTCCAACAAGCCTATCTAACTTGGCTAGACAGTACTTCATTTGGCTTGCACTGAATAAAGCCCTTTTCTGAACCAAAGCAATATAATCCAGCAAAATATAAGTGCAGAAACACAGATGCAATAATAAAACATGAACATTCAGAAACTACAGAAGATCAGTAATACATTAAAATGTAATACAGTTCAAGATTTTTTTAAAAAATGTAGAGCTACCTCAATATATAAGCAAAATATTAGTTTAAGAATAGAGATATGTACAATGCTAGAGCATAGTAAGAACCTCAAGAGTAAGAACTTACTATGCCTTAATATATAGATATGTCCATGCCTCTCCCCCACCCCATACCTGAAGTTACAGTTCCCTCAGTGGGTTTTTGGAAGGGAAACTTCATTTCCTCTGACATGTTTAGGGTCTATCACTACAAATGGACAGAAATTACACTAGGGACCAGCCACTGCATTTCTTTCTATGAGATTTGGACTCTCATAAGACCATTTTTTCATATAGAAGCCTCAGTTTGCAAATAAAGGTTGCTGTGTTCTCTCTCTTTTGCTCATCTGTTCTTGCAGGTGCTATCATGTCTATGAAATAGCATGCCACAGCTTCCTGACACTAATATGGGAATCTCTCTTCTCATTTACATGCGGGGAAGTTGAGACCCAGCTGAAGACAGGGTTTTAAATGTTCCAGTGTTTTTGCTTTTTTAAAGAGTCACTGTTCTCTAGAATTTTTCAAGTGACCACCATTAAGTATTCTATACTATCTTACTACTCAGTGCACCTACTACTCATACTGTTTTCTAGTGTGTGGGAACTTAATCTGATGAATCCCAGAATTACTTCTTGTCCTACACTGTGAAAATGCTTCAGAGATGCATACTACAACATCAGACCATCCCCAGCCAATGACTGGCTATAGGTTTCAGGCAGAGAGATGGAAATCTTTATCCGTTATTTGTAGGTAACTGAAGATGCCAGGGATTTAACCTGAGGCCTTCACACAAAGCATCTGATCTATCATTTGCACAAATGCAAAGCCCCTCCACCCTTTAATCTAAGTGTAAATATACAGAAGTTGAGGGCTTGAGTTATGGACACTCAACCCAGTTCCATCTTGAAACCATGTTCCTTCATTTCCTTTTCTCTCTTTTCCCATCTTTCTCTCCCGTGGCTCATTCGTCCTCCTTTACATCCCTTTCGTTATTCATATAAAAGAGTTTTGCTGAGATGGTACCATAGTAACTAGCAGGGGGTAAGAGTGATGGAGAACGAGAGGAAAGGAGGCCTGGCCGATGGTTGTTAGAGCGCCCCCTATCTGCGCTTGCCCCGTGCGCTCCCCAGCAAGCAGCAAATGGCTCTGGATTTGCGTGCTCCTTTGTGTGAAGCCCAGTCGGAGCTAAGCAGCAGCGGCGCGCGCCGAATCTCTCCCGTCCACCCTGCTTGCAGAGACGCGGAGCAGCCGTTCCAGAACCGGACCTCTGCCTCGCCTCAGCCCGCAGCATCTCGACGGGAGCTTTAATCCTCTTTCTTAACTCTCCAAGGTGTAGAGCTGTTTGCAGAAATAAAGCTGTTGCAAAGAAAGGAGAGCAGAAGAGAAAGCCAGCCAGCCAAACAGGCAGAAGGAAAAGCGCGCAAAAAGCGCCGAACTCTCCCCGGGCAGGCAGGGAGAGACCTGCGCCTGGTGCTTTGCCAAGTACCGTGTGAAGGGAAGCCAGAACTTGAAGTTACCTGCCCTGCCGTAAGAGAGGCAGGGGCTTTGACTGCGCCTCTCGCAGCCCTCGGCAGACGAGAACAGCGCTTTTCGGAAGAGTTTGCTCCCCCCCTTTCTTCTGCTTGCAAACCATAAGCGGATGTGAGGCAGGGAAGGTGTTCTTTTGCTTCTTCTAAACTCAGGCACCTCAGCCTTGGGGGGGCTTTTCCGCGTTTTGCTCTTGCTTGAATATAAGCACAAAGAGGGAAGCCGAGGAGTTTGCTTGATGTTTTAGTGCAATGGACGTAAGATTTTATTCGCCGCCGCCACCAGCACCACCTCAGTCGGCCGCCGCTCCTGATACCCCCTGCCTGGGACCTTCTCCTTGCCTGGACCCCTACTACTGCAACAAGGTGATTTTGCGTTTTCTCTCCCCAACACTCCCTCCCCACGGGAAGCTGGGCAGATGGCTGAGGCTCGAGTGAGAGACTTCAGGCTCGGCAGGTTGCAGATTTGAGCGAAACCCTCAGGAGAAGCCCCAACGTCGTTCCGCTCGCGCGCCTGTATTTTAAAGGGAGACGGAGAAGCGAAGCGCTTCCTTTCTTGCCCCGTGTTTATATTGTAGGCGACCTATTGCTGGGGGCGGGGAGGCGTGTGGGCGCGTTGCAGAAGTAATCGCCTTCTCTCCATTTCTTGCACTGATAGTCTGAGTGCTTCTAAAATATAATCCTGGAATGAGGTGGGGAGGGGGAGACGATTGTGGGAGAAGGATGGCCGGTCTCTGAGTGTTGGCCCAAGCTCGTAAGTTCCACAGCAGTGGACGGAAGTATCCTCAGGTGGAAATACCTTTAGGATCCCAAGTTGAAAGTCTCTTAAGTCGTTCTTTTGTATACGGTGGAAGCTTTGAGGGAGATTTAAATTCACCCCCGTCCCCCAAATACGCAGTTCTCGGCTCTGCTTTCAGCCACTGAGATGAGAATGACAAAGCATTTGGTTCGGGTGTCAGATATTAGCAATGAGTTTGGTGGTAGCGGAACTGGGGGAGTTTCAAAATCGGAAGAGTTGAAACGTTTGCCTTGAAGGTCCGGAGGACTTAGTCCAGAATTAAATGGCATTCGTCCTCCTATATAAATGCAGTTTGGGGTCACTAAACAAAAACAAACACAGAAGCGTTTTGCTTCCTCGTTACGGGGGCGGGGAGGGGGGGTAGAGTTGGAGGCATTGCCAGGGCAGCAAGAAAGCAAGCCTAAAGTTCTGTCGAGGCAATCGTATCTGTGTCTACTCGGAAGTAAGTTTCACTTGGCACTTAATTCCAAGTTGCCGTGGATAGAACTGAACCTCGAGGGTTCCTTTGCGCAGTCATATTAAATACTAATATTTCTGTCCAAAAATGAAAGCCGGAATCATAGACTATTTTCTACACAGGTTCTTTCTCTGGTTAGTTTGATCTAGTTGCTCTACTGTGAATACCATGAAATTCCACCTCGTCCCCTCCACCCGCCCCACCGCCCCGATGGGCGATCCTGGCCAGAGGAGACACTTTGTCAGCGTTCACAACCAGTACTTGAAATGCACCCCATAAAGCAAGAGAACAAATATTGGCAATAGGATTTATTCAAGCCTACTGCCAGTTAAGCTTTTGTTTAAGAGCTTGTTGTGAAAGACTGGCACTTCTGCAGGCAACATCAGATGTGTTTGTGCCATTTACACTCATCTGCCTGATCAATGCTAGGGTTTTCCATGGTTTTAAATGATTCTAAAGCTATAGATGATCAGTGTTCTGCATAATGGCAGTATGTTTACTCACTGGAAAGGATGGGGGAAGGGAACCTACTGTTGAGTGTTGTCTCTCAGCATGGGTGCATGAATGTGTTTATGGGATATTTCAAATGCTCCAGGTACTCAGATATGCTGAGCTAAATGTGAAGAATTCTGCTTTATGCTTGTTTTACAAATAGATGATGTTGCAGTTCTGTCATTAAACTCTGCACCCTTCAGGAAATCTCTAGCATGAGCTCATGAGTCAGTCTGTTGCATACTATTCATTTCTATCCCTGATAATGACAAGATACTTATTTTATCCTCTTGATTCTCTTAAGTGAAATCTGGACAGCAATGACACATGAGATAACCATAGACAGCTTTGTGTGTAGTGATTAGTAACTGTAGTATGTGGCTCCTTGGTTAAGACCAAGTAAAACTCTTCCTGTAAAAGTTTTCTGTAGGTGTGCTACTCTGGAAAAGAAGTGATAGCAGGAGTACCCTCCTCCCCCATACGCCAAGCTATTTGTGTGCTAAGCCGCTTTAAGTACACAGTAATGATTATTATAAAACTATTTTCACCCTGTGACTTACCACTGTTAACTTTTATGCTGAATGGTAAGCTCTCCATGCTCAGAAATAAAGAAGCATTAGGTAGAATTAATGACTTAAACACCAAAGGGCATGAAGAATCATTTGGCAGCAAAAACTGGACAAACAGTTATTAAATCTACCAGTGATTTAAGGCTTCAAAAAGAAAGTAATGACTTGAATACATATTTAGCTCATCATACTCAAGATGGTGGTCCAGGTTTAATTTAAAAGTTACATGCTTTGGAAAACCAAGAATTAAGTTGATATATGAAATCATTTTCCAATTAACGGGTTTAAATCATTTTGGGTGGATATTGAATACATTTAGAATCCTTCACACACACCCTTTCATTTTCTTTCCCCAATCAGCTTTTTTATATTAGTTGTTAAGACTATCTATAAAAGAAGAAACAGACTTTTCTTTGACTGTGCATTCTATTTAACCCAGCCAGGACAGACAATAGATTTCAAAAATGTAACACTCCCATCCTTTTAAAGCTCAGGAGTGACATGCTAGGAATGTTTCTCATTAGACAACATTCTTCAAGCAGTGGATATCTCTGTCAAGCTGCTATGCCAATGACCGCTGATTGTCCTAAATGGACTTAGGATAGCTTTACTGGCTGGGCCCCTATAAGGCATGTGTTGATGGAGCCTCTAATTTTCCTGCATTCACCTAGTCTCAGTCTATCTAGGCTGATTACAGTTGTTATAAAGTTATGAACTCTAAACTTTATGTCTCCTGTTTCTCCTGGCTGCAGAAATACACATAACTTAGTTACTTTCCTTTACTGCTGCTGGAGACTTTTCCTGAATGCTGCACCCCCTTCAGCAACTTTGATGAATACAGATACAAAGGCTAACTTGTATCCCAGAATGCTAGCAACATTTTTATTGCAAGGAAAAAATCTTTGAATCAGTGGAACTTTGACAGGCTCTTGCAAGCTTCTATGTTCACAATTTCTTTTCTCTGTACTGATTATAGAAGGCAAGGCAAACATTAGTTTGATTTGTTTATTGGTACTAGAGGTTACTTTTATGTCGGAGTAATTCTATTTAAGTTAGTGGAGCTGCTTTATAACAACTGCAGCGTGGGTGAAAAATGTGTCACCAAAATATATATAAACACGTCAGAATTATTGCCATAACTTTTTCTAGTGGTCTTAGGAAATATGTCTTTTGACATATAATTTCATCGTCCATAGTGTAAGAACTTATAGTACCTAGACTTGTGTCTGTCATACTGGTGATAATGAATGAAGCTTCATAACATTTTTACATACATCACAATATTATAGGGCGTTTTTGTTCTGCTGTTCTGTTAGCTGTCTTTGTTTCAAAAGATGACAAAGATCTTTTCTTTAAAATGATGTCCTTAAACATTTTAATTGGTGATTGCTGTGTTTTCTTTGCAGTATAGTGTGCTTTGAACATACTGTGTCAGATCATGTTTCTTTCTCCATCTAAACTCAGAGGGAGAAAAGTGAAAGAACAATGTGAACAATGTTGGTTATGGCAACTGTGTGAGGTATCTTTTATACAAATAGAGAGAATGGTGGCTGTATAAAGGTCAGTCTTTGAAATAATATAGTGAAGCTCATAGGCCAGGCAGACAGATTTAGACTTAAGATATTATGGTTCATCTCTGAAACTTAGAGGAGAGTTGGTAACTAGGTGGTGTAATTAGGAGATATGCGTACGCTGGTATTTCTGGAAAACATTCTGTTGTACATGCACATTCTGGGATCACTTTTGTAAACACATTTCCTAGTCTTTTGCTGTTTGGATATGTCCTATTTTTGGTTTAAATATATTCCCATAAAGATCCGTGCTTAACCTGTCTGGCCACTGATTTCATAAATTCCATATGGAAAGATGTTTGCTTATGATTTTTGTCAGTTACCATTACTTTCAACATTGCTGAAATATGAAATATTTGCTTTAATATAAGTTTGTTTTGACATGGATAATAACAGGCATGCTGACTTATGCCAAGAAAAGGAGGGGCATAATGGTCTTCACTGCTCCCAGTAGCTAGCCTTGCAAAATTATGTGTGGACTTATTTTCTGAAGTCTGCTGGTTAAAGGTATAAAAGCCCACAGCTGATACACTATTTAATTGTCAATGCAGTGAAAAAAACCAAAACAAGCTGGTGTGTGTGTGTGTGAGTGAGAGAGAGAGAGAGAGATAACACATTAAACTAAACAAAGTGGGGGTAGAAAACAAGGGAACAGTAAGAAAGTACATGGAGAAATCATATTTTTAAACTTTCTAATGACTGAGAATAGATTTTCACTATTCTTTTGCAAGGTATAAGACTACTTTCTGCTATCAACTAAAATTATTCCCTCTCTGATAGGAAAGTATTAGTTTTTTAATTTTAACATTGTACATTTACTGCCCCAAACTAAATTGTAAATGTTACTGTTTATAAGCTATCCCAGAAGTACATTTCTTATAAGCATATTTTTTCCTTCACCTGATGCTTAATTTGCTCAACATCTTTATTTTCATTGAAATAGATAAATTACTGTATTTCTCTGAGAAGATTCTAAAATGTTTTTTTATTCCAAGAGATATTGGCCTCTGTGTAATAGAAGATGCATAGATTAAAATAAATATTGGATTTTCTCTGTTTTTACTGCTTAAAATGATATCTGGGAAGAGGATACTATACATTTAAAAAAAATCTGTTCTTGTTTATTTCATAGAAAGTTTTTGTGTACTTGAATTTTTTACTGTTGTGTTGTTAATGAACTGTAAAATATTTTAATGTACCTTTTGAAGTTAGTAAATTAGTCTAGTTGCTTCTTTTCACTGCAGTCTTCAATATATCGTTGGATTATAGTTGTTTCAGGAAAGGACATAACTTACAGTATTATAAAGCTAAGTTATGTCCTTTCCTGATATAACTGTAATCCAGGCATTTAGCATAAAGCCTGTCAGCTCAAAACCTTTCATAAGAGCGATACTCCCATTTCACTAGGTAATGTTTATATACTTTTTATTCTTATTAATACACAAACTGAAGATGTCAGGCATCATTTTAGAGAGGCCTTATCTTTCATACAAGAGAGAGAGTAACTTAACTAAAATAATGTGATATATACATAAACACAATTTCAAAAGAATTTTCTTTGTGACCATGAAACATGCTGATTCAATTTATTAATTAAAATCATACAATTAATATGCACTTATAA
Source organism: Candoia aspera (assembly GCF_035149785.1). Classification (NCBI taxonomy): domain Eukaryota; kingdom Metazoa; phylum Chordata; class Lepidosauria; order Squamata; family Candoiidae; genus Candoia; species Candoia aspera. Next base: position 171,849,216 of record NC_086155.1, on the reverse strand, counting down.
GCATTACTAATTGGAAGTAAATCCCACTGAATTCAGTAGGACTTAAGTCTGTGTAAGCATAGTAATCATTTAGTATCAATTGACTATGTTTTCCTTGTGAAAATCCAAATATATTTCAATAATGTCTACATTTATAATTCTAAATATGAAATTAAATTTGAGTTTCCAGTTTAAAGTTCACATGCATAATTCATGCTTTCAGCTGATTTCACATAAACATACTAACAATATTTCTTTGCTCAGGTTGGTTAAAAATAAGGAAATTACTTTAAAATACATAACATGAGCAGCATGTTTGGACGGGGCTTTGGAAGAGTGCAAAGACAAGAATCAGTGGGGGAAAAAAAATGCCCCAGGACATACCTGTGGGAGAAGCCTTGGATTTCTTCCCCAATTCCATGAAACATTAAGAATAATAAATTAGAGCAGCTTTTCCAACTTGGGTTTGGATGAAGCTCCTAGAATTCCTAGCCTCACTACTGTGGCTCACTGTATTGAGAAGATGGTTAACCTCCTCTACTTTGGGACAAAAACTTGCATGGAACCTATTTTTTGGAATGGATTGCATCTAAAGTCTTGTGATGGTTTTTTCTCTATTGTAGAGATAGAAAGTATGCAGTAAGTGTATTCATTAAGGTTAGGCTACACATGAATCACTACCACAAAACATTCATTCTATCTGTTAGCACATCGTCTTGTTTTAAATTAGGAAAGTTGATTTAGCGGTTGATGACTAAATCAGCATAACTTTTTGGAGTTCTCAAATGGTGAGAAACTGCAAGTTGACTTTGTGTTAGGTTGTGGTTTGTGGGAGAGCGCTTAGATCTTTTGCTGCATGGATTTAGTACTTTGCCATCGTCATAGTCTTATTCTTCTTATGCAACATATTTTATATGTCTCAAATTAAAATTTTCTTATCAAATTATTCTGTCACACCTGTGCGCTAATACCAATTGTGTAATCTTTATCAAATTAAAAAAATAACATGCCAGTTTTGCATATATCTTAATAGCTTCTGACAGGGATACACATATGCAAAACTTCTTAATATATCACTAGTTCCAGTGGACTTCACTCAGAGGCATATCTGATTAGGGTCTGAATATTATTCTAGTGAGAGATCAGAATTCCTGAAACTTAATACTCATAGCCAACACAACTGTGCATATTCAATAATCCTTGTAAAAACTTCTCCAGCTTAATCAGGGGTGAATCACTTTTAACAGAAGGCAGTTATATATTTTGTCCCATCCTTGCTGTCTGTGTTAAGGAATATCAAAGAGGTTGCCCCCACACCCTCAAACAAAGATAATGCTTCTGTATTTGAGTGTTTTCCCAAGGAATAATTTTTCATTAGGATCAGAAAATCTTAATGCAAATACCAATAAACAATTCATTTTCTTGCTGCCTATGATTTTATTTAACATGAATGAGATTTCTGTGGTTATAATGCTTTCCTCTATATTCAAAAATGATAACATTATAATTTAAAGAGTGCCTTCCAATTTCATAATAGATAAACAAAAAAAATCTGTTTATACCAGCATTCTTGTGTATGCTACAGTACTCCTTTAGATATTGTGCATTTTAAATATTTGACTTGCATAATCTTTTACTATCTCCTAACACTAATGTTATGTTAATTTCTTCACATTTGGTGTAATTTGTTTTTCTTTTTTTACAACTGCTTTTCTCCAAGCTTTTGTCTCTCTGGTTAGTTTTATTGGGTCACCAAAAATCTTGAAAGAGTTCTTAGTGAAATGAATAAAATTTGTTGCCTCCTTTCCATATTTGAGGCTAGTATAGTCAAAGACTGGCTTCTTAGGTCAAATATGTATTATATATATTGGGCCTTTGAAGAATCTCACTCATCTTTACACTGCTGTAGTATATTCCTCTGTTTTTTTTCTTCTTTTCCTGAGTGCAGTTAAAGTCTGAGTTTGGTACAGTTAAAGTTCAAATGCAGCTTCAGCCATGAAGTTCACTGGATAACTGCAGGCCAATCTCAAACTAACCTACCCCACAGGGCTGTTGTTGTAGGAAAAAGGGAGAAGGAAGTTTTATGTATAGTGCCTTGAGCTCCTGGACAACAGCTGTGACATAAATCTTTCAAATATTAAGTAAATATTACTTTTTTCCTGTGTACATCGTAGAATTTCTCAGATCCATAGGTTTTAGAGACGAATTAGGGTGACAGATTTTCAAAGATGTTATTCTGATTAAATAATACTTTCTTTGGGGCACCTTGCTTGATGCTGAAATTGTGTGTGTTAGTGTGTGTGTTTCCTAAAATTGGTTTTATGAAGGTTTTAAAACTTTTTAAGTTAAGAATGGGAGAGGATGTGTCAGATATTGAGGCTTAGATATACAGATACACATTAAGTGGTTTACTCTTTCTACCACTTTTTTGCTAATTTGTCCACAGTTCATAATCTTGATTCCTCCTATCATTCTAGCTTGCCTATGCTATCAGGTTTTTTTTGCCTCTATATGCCAGTGTATTAACAAGATTAATAATATCCATGTTTTTTGAAATATGTGTAGGAAATATTGGAGAGTTTATTGAGGAATGTTAGTGTATGTGTCACCATTGTGCAGATGGCAGTCTGTTCTCTATTTCCCTTTTCATGCAATATAACTGAAGTGGTTGATACTCTGAAATAGTGGTTGGGCATGGTAATGGAATGAATAGGAATGACAATAAACTCAGTTCAGATAAGACAAAAATACTGCTTATATTTGATTGAAATGGCCGGTAAATTGGTGTTCAGTCTATTCTGGACTCCAAATGATTAAGCTTATAATTAGGGTGTGCATTTGGATCCATAATTTTCAAGAAAGGTACAAGTGGCCTTGGTTTAGATACCTTTAATCAGCCTAAGCTGATAAAAGCAATTTTGATTCTGCCTGGATCAAAACAAATTGTTACAGTTATTGGTAGCAGGTATTCTGGTAGCCTCTGATTTAACTTATTACAATCTGTAACACATGGGTCTGTTTTTGAAATATTTCAGAAACCTTTGGTAAACTAAAACAGGTTATCAATTTAAATGAAAAAGGTGATTATTTGACAGTGCTTTGTCATGTGCCCCTGCTGCTAGTATCTTTTGGGTTCCATTTCAAAGATTGACAGCCATTCAAAGAGTTACGTAAGGACAGTCTCTGCCCACATTTACTTATATGGGCTCATAGATCATTATACAAGGTCTTTTTCCAAGTATTGCTGACAAAAGACATGAATCATCAAGAGAACATTTTCACTGATGGTGCACCATGGATTAGAATGTCCACATTGGAGAGACTCAACTCGATGACTACATTTTGGATTTTCTAGACTAGGTGAAGACTTTTTTAATGAAAAATTTCCAGTTGTTTTAAAGGCTATTGAAATATTTTTAGCATATTTTCTACTAGTTTTATGTTGCTGTCACTCCACTGTACTGTTTTTTCATGTGATTTTTGTATTGTTTGTTTTTAATTTTCCTGTATATACAGCACTTATATTATTGTGTGGTCTACATGGATAATCAATCAAATAAAATATACCCATAAATAAATGTTTTTTTAAATATTTGCCAATTTGTTATTGTACTTCATAGATTTTTTGCTTTTTTTTTTTAAATCATTCTTCAGTTGTTTAGTTTGTTGCCTCACAATTTCTTAAGCTTACTTCAATGCCTTCTTTTTTGGTTGCTTAACATTTTTATTTTCTCCCTTCTGTTTTCGTGACAGCTCCATGAGCCTTTTGCAGACTTTTGCCCTCCACCTGATTTTCAGCTTATACTCAGTTATGGCCATTGATTGCGAGTTCTCATAATTTCCAGCTAGCATGATTTGTGCTAGAATCTTTATTGTGATAGCTTCTAATGTTTCCTGGATGCAACTGATCTTCCACTGACAATCTTCTACCTGTGTTTCCCTCTCATTTTCAGTTATGAACATCAGGTAGATCTCAACTTATGACAGTTAATGATGTTTAATGATGGTCAGAAGTTACAATGGCCTCGGAATGGGTGTTTTATGGCCTATAACACTTCCAAGCATCAAAAAAGTCACCTCCCCATGGTCACATGATTACATTTTGTGCAACCAGTGCTTGGCAACTGGTTCTCATTTATGACTAGTTACAGTGTCCCACAGTCATGTGACAGTTTTGCTGTTTTCCAGCAAAAAATGCTCATTGGGGAAGCTGGATTTGCTTAACGACCCATGATTCGGTTAACAACCACCGTAAAATGGTCATAAAATCGGGTCCAGTCATGTGGTGACTTGACTTACAACCACAATGACTTATGATGGAAATTCTAGTCCCAGCTGTGGTCATAAGTCAAGGACTACCTGTATTTCTGAAACAAACATATTAGGAAAAATTACTTGTAATTCCCTACTACTGTGAGTGAGACTGAGTCCAGGGGAAACTTACTGAGTCATTGTCATGCAGTTCTGGAACAGCTTCTCCACAAGTGAAAATAGCCCCATCTCTGTTGAGTTTCTGGAAGAAAATTAAAGTGGAACTCTTTCAGAGGGCTTTTGTTAATGCTGCAGAAATATTATTTTGAATATATTATATTCATTTCTTTGGGTTTTATTTTTACTGAATTTACTGTTAGATTTATGTTTTGTATTTAGTGTGGATATTTTGTCTTTTATACAGCACTGAAGTCATATAATTATGGCAGTAAAAGAATCTAATAAAATTAAATATTGAAGTGTTACTTACTTTGTTTCTTATCTGTTGGCTCCTTTTCCTATGCAGCTTTCTTACTCTAAGCTTCTTATCCTTTCCATTTGCTCAGTATGTAGCTTACTAAGCTGAACTTTTTATTTTTTATTTTTATTTTGGAAACCTGGAGGAGATGTCAACTTAGGGCTTACTTTTTCTTCTGGAGTCTTACATAGAGAACCTTTGGATTTTTTTTAAAAAATCTTTTCAACGTTCTATTGTGTTGGAATGGGGGCTGGGCCTCTAGTCTGTTCAACAGCAGAGTAATTATCTGAAAACTGAACAGAGTAGGATCAGATTTGATCTGGTGGGGAGAAGCCATCAAAAGAAATACTGAATTAATGGGCCAGATCTAGCTGGGGATTGTGGGGGGAAAAATCCAGACAAGATGTTGACAGTGCATTCTTATGATGGAAGAAATTGGAACCAGCTAAGATCCCCATCTTCCTTCTCAATCATGTGACCCACAGCAAACTGTTATTGGTATTGGAAAGAATTCCAGAAGCAATGTTCTGCATACTTTCTCTCTTGGCATTAAAGTTTGGTTTATTTTTATTTTCACCCCACTGTGTGTGTACAGGGATTGAAAATGGTGTTGAAAGATGAACTTTTCTGTAATAGCTCTGACTTCAATTTTTTCCTAATAAACTATAAGGAAAAGGGAATATAACCAGCTTCCACAAAGGACCCTGGGATATCAGCCAAAATGTCTGCTTCAAATATAAATGGGGTAGCTTTGCATTTCATTGATCATCTACCACTGCATCTGTGGCTAAGTCATATACTGTACCCAGGAGTAGCAGCCAACTAAGTCAATCATGTCATATGGTCACAACCATTTTGGTGCTGATAACATGATATTTAGGGCATAGCAGGTGGGTTGACAAGCAAACTGCTCATAGAAGCAAATACTATTTTATTCTAAAGTATGTAAGGTAAGGAAGATACATAAATAATTCTTTAATGGATATGTTCAATGTTGCTATCGTTTATGTGATGAGCTTTCCAGTATCTCCACTGAATACAGGCAATTATTTATTTATTTATCTATTTATCAATCAATCAATCAAATTTATCAACGCCCATCTCCCCCACAAGGAGGGACTCTGGGTGGTTGATAGAGGTCTATCATTTTTTTTTCATTAAAGGAAACTGATAATGTTAAAAAAAAAAAAAAGGATTCAGTATTGGGCGGGGAAACAATACTAGAGAATGGATTTCCTGTGTAAGGGGTTTGTCCATGATAAGGTACGCAGTGTCTCGCCTTCTAGTTGTGGTGTTACCATAAGGTAATTCCTTGAAGTGCTGCAGACATTTTTCTTTCTTACAGCAGTTGAAAGAAATGCACTTGGTGACATAGAGCACAATCCAAGTGTAATGCGTCTCAGTTCAATTCTTAAGGCTAGTAGGCTGCCTGTTGTGTGTTAGGGACAGATGTAAAATTTCTACTATCCCTTAAGGGGAGGTAGGAAGAGTACTGACTAGGCTCAAGAAAGAATAAATGTATGATAATATATATTGCTTTTTTCTTCCTGTTATCTGGTGAGAAATAAAGAATGAGAGGCTTATCTTGCATGTTTCCTTTTTTTCTTGGCCATCTTGCTTCTTACTTACCAGTGATCTGGAAGAGTTTATTGTGAGATCCAAGACGCTACCATCTTTTCAGGGACCAGATGCCTTTTCTGTGCCCCTGAATGATAAAATGGATTTGGCCCCTTTTCTTTGGATTTTAATGAGATTATCTATTTCCTTTTCCTTGACAGTAGCAAGACATAGTTGTTTTTTAAAGTTTTAAATTGTTGGGCTATATTATAATTATATATAAAATGCTAATCTTTTACAGAGTTAGCCATACAGCTGACCATTTTGAACCTGGGCTATTTTTCTTACACAGATATTTACATATTATACATCATGCTAAATCTGGTTTAGTTCAGAAATAGTTCACATGGTTTTGTGGACTTCTTCTTTGAAGAACAGAGTTTATTTAGTGTAGAATACAGTAACGTTCAGTGGAGAAATGTTGCATGGATCAGCCTTAAGTTGGAATGCTGAAAAAGGAAAATAATTCTGAAATAGCAAAAAAGGTACATATTATGTTCAGCAAATGCAGTAATTAAAATTAGCTACAGATACTTATAGATAGTAGAGCTTAATATCAAAATTAATTATATATATTACATTAATTTCTTTCTGCTAGGGCATAAAAGACTGCTCATAATGGACTCTCAATGCTGTATTCAGTTGCTAAGGATAATAGGATAATCTTTCCAAAAATTAAGCTCTTTGGAAATAAATTATGCTGTTATTTTCCAAGTTAACTTTTGAAAATTTATTGCAGCACTAAGCTTTCAAGACCTACTTGTATCCTTAATGGAAATGTATGTCAGAAACACCAGGTTCTTTGCTCATTAATGAGGACAGTTAATTATGTTAGAAATGTTTCATTTTATCTTTAGTTTTATATTCTGGAGATTAATATTCATGAAGTGGAAATCTGAAATGTGTTAGATTCTGGTTGGAGCTATAGATATTCAAGCAGACTGTTTAAGTGAAACAAGGGCAAAGAGTAGACCTTTTAGAAATTTTCAACCCATAACTGATTGACCAATCATGAAACTTGTTAATTTTGTACTGGGAAGTTTTCTTTTTTTAAAATCATGTTGATAATTGGTTATAGCAAACATTATATTTCAGTAACAGATAATTTGCCTACTGAAGTTTGCATAATGTGCTAATCGTCTCTAGTGGTTAATAAAAGCCTCCTATCTCACTCCCCTGATGGCTATAAAAGGCTATTAAGTTTGTGGCAGCAGTTCAGGTACAGCTGCTATGTGTTAATAATGCATAATTATCCCACTAATAAACACAGCAAAGGTCATCACCTCCAAGCTCCTAAAATACGTATTTTCTTTCCAAAATATTTATTAACGCTTCAAAAGCATATTTGTTTGTTTTAGTTAACTATATATGATTCTCATAGCTTCTTGTGTATCACAGCTTTTTACACCCCAGTTATGTGGTGAACAACTTAATGTATATGGTAGCAAATCTTTTATTACTACTAAATTCTGCAACTCAATTGCTATTGCTATTATTAATATTATGCTGCTAAGCATTTGTGTACATTGGGCTGGCTGTGGAGCAATTAACTTAAATATAGTACTTGGTGGAAATGCTCAGCTTTGAGTCGATTTGTTTAAGATAAGAGGAAATCAATGGGCTTCAGATTTGAAGACAAGTCTTCTGTCTGGACTTAAAACACATGGACAGGGTTTAGTTGACTTACTGTATCTGTGCAGTGTACTTACTGCGCGGTTTTGGCTTAGTGCACTCTGCTATGCCACTAACCTCCTTATTGCTCACATATCCTTTTGGCAGGGATGGCTGTATTCATAAAGGCTTTATAAAATATATTTTATCCAGACAAGGAGGATTCACATGGGATTTCCATTTTGCCTAGGAAACATGCAAATCAATAGGCCAGCACTTATCTGCATTGAAATTAGGTATACTGTAATTTATGGGCACAGTGATACTCCATCCCCCATCCCTCTTCCATAGCCTAACATTCTGGTTATGTCTCCTTGGAGAGAAGGAACTGAACAAAATCTCATTTTCATATCATGTGCTATTGTCTTCTGTTTTCTGTTACTCATTTTGATAACCTTGCATTTTCCCCATCCTGTTTTGATTTGGAAACAAATGTTCAGGGAGCTGAGAGATTCAGCAATGTTTCTGTCATCAAGAGAAATGAGAAAAGCCTGACTTACTGAAGGACTTTTATTTCTGCTGTACATAGCATACAACAGTTCATTTGTCATGCTTTAAATATATAATACCAGCAATAAAATATGTGCAGGCACAGTTGTGATATATGTAGTGTCTGGCCCCATTGCCATTGTTTGTGGTCTCTACGGTTGTCATACATTGTTCCTTGCACATCATCCCCCTTCAGCAGAATTTGACACAATTTCTAGCTTTCATTGCTGCGTTTTCATTGCACAATATACATGAGTTTGACAGGGTGTGTTGAGGACAACTCTGGCAAGCAATTGATATTTTGAAGTGGCAAGCATTTCAGCAGCTGCTTGCTTGTGAAAAAGGAATGATAAGATATAGTGTATTGTTAGTTTCAGGCAAAGCATTAAGGTTTAAGCTCTGTAAAAATATACACATTATTCGTCAGTGGGGAGGCAAGGCTTTTATGTTTTTTAGAGCTTAGCTCCTTGGCTGATGTGAACTAGAATGACATTGGTTTAATGGTCAGTAAATGAATAGGAGCACTTTGAATTTGGACTGCTGCCAATTTTGCACCAACAAAAGGACTGACAAAAGAGAGATTTTATGTGAAATGCAAAGCACAAGAAATGTTTTAGAGAGAAGTGGAAGAAAGAGTAGTAGGAAGATTCCAAAAGGAAAGAATGTTCTTTATTTTTAAGGCCGTCTGTAATATAAATAATAGTAAATTGGTTAAATTGTATCTGTTTCCTGGGCTCAACAGTTTCAGTTCTAAACTATTTTATGTGAGACTGCAAAATTTGTTTTGTGGATAGCTAGTCTTTTAGAATGTATTCATGTGGAATTTGCATACTACATTATCTCCTAAAGGACTGTTGACAGAACATTATGGATGACCACTGCTAAGTTGCCCAAGTATTTCTCCATTCTAGTTGTGCAAAATTATGGTTTAATCAGGTGTGGTACTTTCAGGGTGCAGTATTTATTATAAAGACAGTTTATAATGATTGTTTATAATTCAAGATGCATTTGATTTCTACCTCAGTCACTGACTGATATGTAAGAAGCAAATATTTCCATTGTTGGACATTAATTTGGCAGAACTGTGATCTGTAGCCAATTGCTTTGAGATATGTATCAAAAGCAGACGAACATGCAAACTTTTTATACATTAATTTCATATCAGTGTGCAGGAAGACATTTAGAAGGATGCATTATTTACTTAATTACAGCTGTAAGTTTAACTTTTGGTCATGGCACATGAAGTCTGATCAAAATACCTTGTACATCATCTTCAACTAAAATGTATTGAAAATATATTATTTAAAATAATATCAGTAGGTATTTATTCATTTGAATTGATAATTTTACCTTTTACCATATTAGAGATAAAAGCTTTTTTCATTTTAAAAACTTCTCTAGAAATGAGAACAAAGTCTAATTTAAAAAGCCTTTATTTTCCCCTGCATCAAAATGCCTACTAGAAATTATTATTTTAAAAGTGAAATATTAAATTATATTTGTTATATTTTTAAACATATAAATTTTGTGTGTGTGTGTGTGTAGGCTTTATTGCCAAATCTGAATTTTAATCACCCCCATATATTTTAAAGTGTTTTGCCTTTTTTTTTTTAACAATGTTAACCCAATCTGGTTAAAAAAATCTCTCCCTGCTGATAACAAAACTGTTACTGTTTAAACTCTCATTCGGCAGTTAGTTGGTACGCTTCAGTGAATGTTGTCAAAAAGACTGTTCTCTTGAGTGACAGCCTTGTAAGTATGTGAATAGAAATTTTAATTGTATATCATGTGTGCATATCATGGAGTTAGTAAATTCACTGACTGTTTAATTTTGTTTCTGTATGAGTCAAGCACAAAAAGAACCAACTGAAATATTTTACTTAAAAAAAGAACTGAATTGTTTAGAATAATTTTCTCGGCTGATGTATTCATGTAAAAACAGTCTAAATACAATGAAGACTAGTTTGATTATTCAAATTATTCAATCATTTCATGTAAAATTCCTACCAGGGAATCGCAAAAAATAGTTTCTTGTAGCATGTGATTTGAAACATTATGACTTACATTCTACTTACAAAACTGGCTTAGAAAAATAAAGTGAAAACTTAGCTGAGATCAGTTGTTAACATGTGGTGTGATTAAAGAAATTAATTAAAGCACCTCATTTTAAGTAATAAGAATCTGTTGTCTGGAAGTAAAATTGGCTAAAATGTAAGGCCAAAATCCTACATAAAATTATCTGGAATTAAAATTTGTGTAATACAGCAGGCCTTTCTTTTGAATCAATGTTCATGGAGTCCTAGACTGACTAGATGTTGTCAGCAAACCATTCATGATGGTGGGTTTCTCTACCTCTGAATGTTTGCATCCTCCAGCTAAGGTGTCTTGTATTAAAAAAATAGACCTCTTGAATGGGAAATAAGGAAATTGTGAGCTGCTGAACTTGCCGATAGGAAGGTTGGCGGTTTGAATCCGCGTGATGGGGTGAGCTCCCGTTGCTAGTCCCAGCTCCTGCCAACCTAGCAGTTTGAAAACATGCAAATGTGAGTAGATTAATAGGTACCACTCCAGCAGGCAGGTAACTCATGCTGGCCACATGACCACGGAAGTGTCTACGGATAAATACCGGCTCTTCGGCTTTGAAACGGAGATGAGCACCGCCCCCTAGAGTCGGACACGACTGGACTTAATGTTAAGGGAAACCTTTACCTTTACCTTTACATATTGGGAATAGGAAGGGTGTATCTCTGTTATGTACAGTAGCCTTTCTCAACCTGGAGAAATCCTTGAAATAACTTTCAGGCCTTAGGGAACCTCTGCATAAAAATGGCAAAACATACCAAAACTTTGCAATACTGTTCACTTCTAACCTACACAATCCGTGTTTTATTACATTTACAAAAACAGCAAAGCTACTGGCTGGTAGCTGAGCTGTGGCACCTAAAAATTCTCCCTATATTATTTGCAGCATGCAAAGTTTAAAAAGAGAGCCAGTTTGATATAGTGGTTAATGCACCAGGCTAGAAACCAGGAGACCATGAGTTCTAATCCTGCATTAGGTACAAAGCCAGCTGTGTGACCTTGGGCCAGTCACTCTCTCTCCACCCTAGGAAGCAGGCAGTGGCAAACTCCACTTTCCTGGAGTCAGCACTGATTCAAAGGCACACACAAAAAAGTGGTTTTTGTTGTTGTTAATCACAGTCTCTCATAGAACCTTACGGTTCAATGGAAACCCAGCTAAGAAAGGCTGGTCTACAGTTTCCCACGAATGCTTGTAACCTCCAGAAGACTATGTTTTAATGTTTGTTCATGCTAAGCATAAAGTGAAATTTGTATTAATTGGTCAATGGGATCAAAGCATCTACAAGTTGAGACGTTACCAGAATATGTTAACAATAAACCAGTTTATGTTAAATGAAAAAGTAGGTTCATTAAGAAAGCATAGAACATAGAATTGCAGTCAGGTAAAGAATCTTTTTGCTTGTCTTGACTGTTAAACCAGAGAGATTATGCCTTGAACTCTTTCTACTTTATTTATTTATTTATCACATTTCTTCACCGCCCATCTTGGCAAGCGACTCTGGGCAGTTTACAATCAAACTTTGTGGAGATATAAATGGGAAATCATCAGTCCTACCAGAAAACATAGTAAGGACTTGAAGAAGCATAGAAGCCTATCCCAGCTGGTGAAACCTTTGTGCCTGTTCCTGAAGGCATCCATGCTGCTCTCACAGAACACCTGCAATCCACTGGTAGCTTGTTATTGTATAAGCAGCCAAATATTCAGCTGCTCTGCAGTCACTGGAAATGCCACTGTTTTCTTCCCAGCCAGCTTTTCACTGGCAAGGAAGGTGTCTCTAATCCTTTTCCTTGATATGGAGGCACTGGATCTCTGCTATGCCCCAATTTGTGGACTGCAGCATTAGGAAAAAACAACTCTGTCCAATGCTATCCCAGTTTTGATTGGTTCTCCTGTCTATTAAAAAAAAAAGAAAAGAAACTACATCTCATAGCATGTTATATATTCAATATAATAAAGTATTTGAAAAACCATATCACAAAACTGGCATTTATATTTATAGTATCTTGCACAAAAACACCAATACCTGTTTAGGATATTTGAGAGTGAAAAGAAAGCTCAATCAATTGTATCAACATGTAGTGTCCATTAGGAAGTTAAGTAGGTTGCATATCTGGGTCAAATAAAGGACAGATACACAATGCATTTATGGTCAGGCTAGTGACTTTGTGAGATTGATATTAAAAAGTGAGATTAATTTTATTAAAATTCAGAATGGCCCTGGAGGCAGACCTACCATAATCCACAACCTGAACTTCCCCAGTTTTGCCTTTTAACCTGTTACCAATCTGCTACTTCCACAGCTGTTCTGAGAATGTGCAGCATTCATTCTCATCCTTGTACTCTCTGTGTGATACCAGCATCTTTGTGAAAGAGGAAAGTGTTGCTTCAGGATTATTTGATGTCATGTTTTCTATAGTTAGCAGATAAAGAAATGCTAGAAACATCCTCCTGTTTGGAGTTTTTGTTTTCTGATTCTATTACTTGTTGTTCAATGGGGAACAGAGGATACATGATTGCAGTTCTGGAAATGGAAATTCTACATCATCTGCTTGCTATTTTATATTTTATAATAGCTGTATAATAATGATATTGTATAAATAATATGTAAACTTAATATTATATTACCTTTTTTAGTGTAGGAGCAACATGTATTTCTAGTTCTAATTGGAACCCAAATACGTCCCAGGTAACATATTCGGGAAATATGTTCAGCTGCATTGTAGATTGACTTTATGAGAAATAAAACCTGTGTAAAGTACACTATATTATGGTACATTTAAAACTTTTCATTATAGTATCTTAGCTGTTCATTATACCATCCTCGTGAGAAGGTACTAAAAAACGCCCTCATTTTTCTTAGTTCCTTCCTTAATCGGCTCACCTCCAACTTTGCCAGCAGTTTAACCAAATTTTATTTGAGTTTTCCTTTTTGTAGCAAATTTGTATGTGTGTATATATGTAATTGGAATTTCGAATATTTTATTTCCAATGATTTTATTGCAATTTCATAACCCTAAGCAAATAATGTCAAGAGGTCTTCAAAAATAGGCTTTTATGTGGGTATGTACATAATTTGATCCTTCCCTTGACTTATTTTGATCAGGCATGGAAACTTAACTATTGAACTCAGTAAAACTCCATTCCTTTAGTTTGTTATTAAAGGTGTTCATTGTGCTGAATTTCACAATTTTAAAAATGGTTCTAAAAATATATTGTGAGGAACTAACATTCAGTTGAATGAACATAATAGCTTTTTTCATTTGCCCCCACAATGCCTACATCAAACATGTGGAAGAGGCACTAATACAACTGTTGATTCTGCTCCAACTGTCATTCCTCCACTTTGACCTCCTTTGCAGACATTTTGTTCAACTAACAGGACCTAATGATGTTCTTCTCTGTGCATTTAATATATATATATGGAGAGAATGAAGAAAACTAATGTTATAGTTTAAAAACAATTCTTCATGAGGTAAAGTAAGAATAATAATTAAACTTATATGTCACCCGACTTTCAATGACTCTATGCAGCTCACAACAATCAAAGGAATTACAATAAAATCAATAAAAGATAAAGATAAAAGATGGCAAGCATGACAGACTAGATGAAATGAAGCAAATGGTCTCACTCTCCTTTGCCAAAGGCCTGGGCGAAATGCCAGGTCCTTATGGCTCTTCTAAACAACATAGAACCTTGTTCCAGAGAGCAGGCACTGCTACAGGGAAGATGTGCTTCTGAGATCCTGGTAGATGATGTTGTTTAATAAAAGGAACCTGGAGAATGCCAATTCTGCTGGATTGAATCAGCCAGGCAGATGCTATTGGAGACAGGCAGTCCCCCAAATAACCTATGCCATGTAGGGTTTTATAGGTAACAACCAGTGCCTTGAATCACACTTGGAAGCAAACTGGCAACCAGTACAGCTTGTGAAGCAGAGATGTTACATTAGGCTTGGCTGTTGATGTCCATTACTGCTTGCACTGCTGCATTCTGGACCAACTGAAACTTCTGGTAGTGGTGGCAGGAGAGAGATGAAAAGGAGGAATTAACCTTCAGTTAATTGATTAGTGTTGGGTCTTTTTCAATTTTTAGAATATTCATATGAGTCTCTTGGGTGAGTGAATCCCAAGATTTGTAGAGGTACATTTTTAAAAATGAAAATAATTCTAAATGAGGGAGCCCAGTGATGACTTTCCATGCTCAGAGGCCATGGAATTCTGGTTGACTGCTGATTGATGAAGAATGGAAATTTAGGGAAAAAAAATAAATGGAATGTTTTTGTGTGTGTGTGGGGGGGGGGGGAAGACACAGCAAGAACCCTCAGTAGAGGTACTCCATAATGGTGCAGGATTCATTTGTTTTTAAGTATCCTGCTTTCCTACTTAAAAAGTACTTGAAGCATATTTTTAAGAACACAAATACTGGATTCTTAATATCAGATTCTGATGATTCAGAACTGCTGTTGCCTTGCTTCTACATTTCCCAAAGCATTTGGCTGGGCATTGTTAAAAATCAGATGTTTAACGTGATACAGACTTGGTACAGACATACTAAGCCATGTTGTAGCTTGGGTTGTAGTGTAATCTGAATCAAGGCTGTGGTGAGATTGTGGTTAAGGAGGAATGCTTCTACCACAATCTATAATAGTTTTTGTTTTATAATACAATAGTTTTAATAGTTTTAGTTTTATAGTAAGTTTTGGTTAGCATACATTTCCAGGCAAATAAGGTTGGATGTGGGAGTGGCTGCAGAGCAGATGTTTTCCTACAACAGCATCTTGGCTGCTTTAGTAATTTGTTTTTTCAGTTGTTGTTATTGTTATTATTATTATCTCAACATAGTGCATATGATCAACTCTGTGTGCCTGGAGTTTTTTTGCTTTGGTTATTAAAAAAAATGTTGGTGCTCAGCCATTGAAAAGATGGCTGAAATATCAGATGTGGAGGAGAGGGTCACACTGATCTCTGCCAAGAGTGCTTTTTCTATGGCATCTTTAGTGTGGCATGACGTGATCAGGTCAGAGATTAAAAGGGCAGAATGAGGTGCTTGAAGAATCACACCTCAAATGTCCCTATTCATTTTCTCCATCCAAGAAGTGCATCTTTATCAACTTATTGCAGTGCCATCATTAGCCATACCTGTTTCTCTCTCTTTTTCTTCCTTTCTCTGCTATTTTTTTTACTCCTATATGACCCAAACATGAAAGCATGCTGTGGTTTAATGGGCATGCTCTGGGACCCCTTGGTGAAACAGCGCCTCCTGGCAGGGCCTTGGAAGTGTGCCTTGTCCTGTCTCCCCGCAGAGATACGGATGGCCCTGACCCTGCTGGCTTTCAGTAAAGCAGTGAAGATCTGGCTTTTTCCTCAGGCCCTGAGGCTAGGATGTTGGTGGAGCTGGCATGGTGAGGTTGATTTATGGATGTCAGCCTCAACACTGGTTTTCATTTAAATACTTTTTGCTAATTGTATTATGATTTTATTCTTGTTCGCCTCCCAGAGTTCCTTCTGGTAGATAGGCAGCCATATAAATTTGTTTAATACGTAAGTAACCCAGATAACCTAGTAGTAAAAGCCTGAAACACAGTTGTATTGCAATTGAAGAAACTCACCAGAATAAAGCATGCTGTGTATTTTGTTCCTCTGCATAACTGAGAGAGGGTTAGGCCTAGGGAGACAGAGTTCCCACTTTGTATGTTCGTTTAATTGTTTGTTCCAGCCTACTTCATGTTGCAAAATGTTCTTCCTTTGCCTGCCATAGTTGCTGCTTGCACAGGTCTCTTAAGTAGGTGTTTTGGTAACTATGACAGCTTGCATGGAAATTTCCCCTTTAGGGGCTGAGCGGAACTGCAGGTATATGCTAGGCTTTGTTGGGACTGTGGGAGATAGTGAGCAGATTTCCATATTATACCAGTCTTCATACATTATGCTAAGATGTAAACTGCAAGCTGTAAGCCATGGCTTACAAACTGCAATGGCTGGAGTCATACAACATGTGAATCCAGACCAAATGTGTTTACATATGCAAATAGGAAGGCAACCTTGACACTGACTGAAAAAGTAAACCAGAACTGCTTTAGCAGATAACATTTTTCTTTTTGCATGGGAATCAGGAATTATGGCTTCAGAGAAATTCCAGTTTGCTGAAGAAATAAAGAAGCAATCCAATGTAATCCTCCTCCGGACTCATCTGGAAAGTTACCCCAGTTGGGTGCATGTTAATCTGTAAATGTTTTAAAGACTGCATACCTTGTTCAGAACTGAGAGGAATTAAACAGCTGTTCAGACCTTTGGCAAATGGATGATACTAAGTGAGCACTATTCTCCACCTAGTTTGGAGAAAAGGTTATGTAGATGCCCAGTTTAAACTTGTTTACTATTTGCCAAGTTTAAACATCTCTGAATATTGTTGAGTAGGCGATAGGCTATATTATGTTATCCATAGATTATATAATTCATTGTCATATTTTTTGTATTTTTAAAAAAAATTACCCAAACACGGCAAAGGTACAGTCATCTCTCCTTATTTCAAAAGATAAAGGCCACTTAAGTAATTAGGATAACATATATTTGCAACTAATTATGACCAACCTTGATTGTAATACTTTGACAAACTCTGAATTTTCTTGGCATAGTATGCATTTAGAGTATGATTGCACCTTCACAGTGCTTTACCTTGAGAAATAAAAAATACTGATATTATATTTTAAATAATGGTAACAGTTATCAGACCCTTCTCAATACAGTCCCACCTCTCTCCCTCTATTTTATTATCATGTTTTCTAAATATAATACAATGCCAATAAAACGCTTTACACTTTACACTTTACAATACATACCACAACTAAGGATAGTTTTAAATGACAGTGCTCACCACACCTTGATATTTTTAGAAGAGTTAACTCAATGAAGAAATGAAAACTTTTTCCACATGGAGACAAGATGGACTGAAAGATAGAACAAATAGGTACATTGCTATGATGGAAATAGTTCTGCTATTTTTAATCCACATCTTTGAATTCAGTATTATTTCTGTAACATTTTTCTGAATTTGCCTTTCATATAAAGGATAACTTATGAATGTTCCAGAATTATCCTAAAACTTGATATAGGGGTATGGGGGGATGTTTTAATAAAATGGAAGAGTTTCTTTTGTTGAGATGGACAGCCACAGAATACAATATTCATTACATAATATATGTTTCATGTTTCTATAATAACTACCATTGCTTTAGGATTTTAGAACAAAGCAATGTTGTTTTTTTTGTCATGGAATATCCCTCAGGTATTATTCATTAATCTCAAAGGACATTAGATGTATATATACTCTGTATGGGTATAATTTCTACAATTTCATTGGGAAGCAGATACAAAGTCTAACATAGCTTGTCAGATTTTGAAGGTCAGCTGGTAAATCTCAGAACAATGGCTGGAACAATAAATCACAATAAGCAATAATATACTTTGGTTTTGCTTTCATACAGAGTGTGAGCCCAATCATTGTGGTTTCTAAACCATAGCTTATTTGTTTATTTACTTACTATATGCAGCCCCATCCAAGATCCTGAGCCATTTACAAATTACAAAAGTCTAAAACAAAAAGCACAAACAACCATACAAAACCAGATAAAATTCAGTAATATTGATTAAAATAACAATATCATAAATGTATTATAAAACCACAAAATACAATCTCAGCAGCCTAATCGTTAATTGTCAAAGGTTTAGTGAATCAATATTGTTTTCACCACCTTCCCTTCTTAGAACTTAGTAGGGAAAGAGCCTCATTGACCTTGGAAAGCAAGCTCTTCCATAAAGAGCGGGCCATGATGGAGCCGTCTGCCTTGGGCCCTTTACCCCTTGACTTGTTAAAGATGGGCACCCTAAAATGCTTTCCCAAACATATTGTGTAGATTGAATAGATTTTTCTTGGAGAGGACAGTATTGAAGATAATAAAAAAAGAAACATATAGGACTTTGTAGGTTAATGCCAGCACTTCAAGCTGCATTTAGAAACCTACTGGCAACCAACACAGCAACCCCAGAACTGGTGACACTGTGCTATATAAACCAAACCCACCAGCAGCTGGGGAACTGCATTCTGTGCCAGTTGTAGTTTCCAGTTGATTTTCAAAGGAAACCTCAAGGGGACTGCAAGTGCCGATGGCATGAGTAACTCTCAGGGGCTCCAAAACTAGTCAAAGCTGTGTAAAGGCCCTCTTTCTCAGCCTTCATCTACTGAAAAGCCAGGAGCTATGAGTCCAGGAGGGCCCCAAACTTACCAACTTATTCCTTTGGGGAACATGATCCCATCCAGAGTCAAAACAGGAACTACAGTGAAGCTAGCCTGTCTACACATAAACATTACCTTTGTCTTTGCAGAAATTAAGTGTCTGTCTATTTTGTCCCATCCAATTCTTCACAGCCTCCAAACACCAGATAAGAATCTCCACTGTACCTTTGGCATGGCCTAAGTAAGATATAAATAGCTGAGCATTATGACTATATCGTTGACCTCTTGTGCCAGTTTCATAAAGGTTAAAAAATTCTGTGGTTTGTGGCATGTTACTACTAAACTAGGCAACTGTGGCTTGTTCAGCAACCATTGTGAAAAGAAATATGTGTGAACCCAGCCAATGTTTTTCATTTCCTGTTACCAAAATAAAAATAAAATCCTTTCTAAAAATTATTTTTAAAATGTGAGATTATCAAAACAATACTTCGTAAAGCACATTGATGTATATGCAGAACTACTTGAAGCACTGAGCTAGCCACAGTTTCCAGAAGACACATACTGTATCTCCACATGCATTTGTAGGCACAGCTACAAATGCCTGCAAACCCAGAGGAAATCCTGTGTGTGCTTGTACACACAGAGATATCCTAGGAAAATCCTTAAAGCAACTGTGATAAGCCTTATCGAAGTCACAGCTGAAAGGGACACTTTGTTGCACTTCTGTGCTTTCTGATGTACTTGTTTGAATTCTTTGCATACTGTATTACAGTCAAAATGCACACCTGTCAAGCCTATAAAACTCACTAGACAGCCCGTGACCCATTGGGTCATCCTTTCAGAGATATTTCCTTATCTAAACAGAGAAACAGAATGACCCCAGATGGGCAAAAAAGCAGTGGGAGCAGGAGTGACTTCCAAAGTCCTGCTGGCTTCCCCATTGACTTTGCTTGGGGAAAACTGGCAGGGAGCATTGGAAATCACTCCTCCTCAGCTGACCTGCAGAACTGCCTGCCACTTTCCTGGAATGAGGGGGAACAAAGGGCACCATGGACTGTGAGGAAAACTGCACCCCCACTCCCCATCCCAGCATGTCCCCAAAGGCTCCTCCCTCCAGGGAGGAGGAGGGCTCACCCATTGACCGCTGGCACCCTGCAGCCAGCCCTACCTTGCCAGCAGGTATCCAAGTTGCTCCCTTGTCCTTCCATCACTGCTGACCACCCTTAAAAGATTTAAAATTTTGGCCTTGGTTCCAAAGCAGCCAATCGCTTCTCACATGTCAGGCCTTGCCACCAGCCAACTGGGTGCAAGGGCCAGAGGGAAAAGGGAAAGGGATACACCCCTCCGATCTTCCCTTGTGCCATGCAACCTATGGTTTCCGGGAAGTGTAGGTGGAAGGCGAGGTGGAGCTGAAGTGGCCACAACTTTACCAAATTTCAATCCCATGGGACTATTGAGTCCCGGATTTTGGACGCATTCTGTAAGTTAGCCCATTTGAGGTACCTTGGTTGAAAAACATTTGCCCTATGATGTACCCTTTCACCCAGTTGAAGGTGACAGACAAACAGACACGAGTATATATCATGTCTTAGTAGTATATAGATTGGCATATGCTAGCAACTACAGATACTCAGAATGGTAAATAGATTTCAGTTTCCTTAACCCATTAGAATAACTTGTATTCAGAGGCAGTTGTGTCTGATTACCATATGCTGGTAATCGTGATCACTTACTCTTCATCTACAACATCCATCTTTTGTTTGATGGATCTATTTGTTGAATCAGATAAACAAGAAAGAAGATCAACCTGGTAAATTTGTTTTGATCATGAGGATTTCTAACTTTCAGAAACTACCAAGAAACTGTCTTGAATAAACTTAGACTGCTGAAACAGGTTGGAAAACTAGAAGTGGATTTTCATACAAAAGGAAGTGAGTGAATTCATGGGAATAGAGGCACAGATTATTTAGCATAATAGAGATCTGTTTGTCTGATGCACCACTGCTTTGCAGCTGGCCTCTGAATGATAGACCTTACCATTATAATAAAAATAAACTCTGACTTGGATTTTAACCACCCAATTACACTTCCTTGTACTTGCAGTATAGTTTGGAAGGCCATATGATTAATTGGTGATTCTGTTAGTAGGCATTTCTGAAATGTGGCAAGCAAGCTTTAGAAAGGTACTCATAGTTAAAATTGCAAACTCAATTTTTTGAATTGATTAAAACTTCCTCTAGCTCTAAAGAAAATGACTTTTTTATAGCAGAAAGTCTAGTTAAAATTGTACCATGCTTAAACATGTTTGTGCCTTGAGCAGATTTGTTGTCCTCTGTAATTATTTTGAAATGTAAGTTAATTTCATATAAATGCAGAATGTGAATTTATTTAAGCTAGCCCTGAAACACCAACTAAAGGCCTTTAAAAAAATCTCACAGTTAGCCTAGCAGACATGAAGCCATTTATTGCTGCTGCCACAACATGTAATGGCAACCGAAGCACCTACTCTCTGCAGTGAGTGCAAGCATGGTATGATGTACATGTGGGAACTTCCAAATATATTGTTGTTGTTTATTCGTTTAGTCGCTTCCGACTCTTTGTGACTTCATGGACCAGCCCACACCAGAGCTTCCTGTTGGTCGTCAACACCCCCAGCTCCCCCAGGGACGAGTCCATCACCTCTAGAATATCATCTATCCACCTTGCCCTTGGTCGGCCCCTCTTCCTTTTGCCCTTCACTCTCCCTAGCATCAGCATCTTCTCCAGGCTGTCCTGTCTTCTCATTATGTGGCCAAAGTATTTCAGTTTTGCCTTTAATATTCCCTCAAGTGAGCAGTCTGGCTTTATTTCCTGGAGGATAGACTGGTTTGATCTTCTTGCAGTCCAAGGCACTCTCAGAATTTTCCTCCAACACCACAGTTCAAAAGCATCAATCTTCCTTCTCTCAGCCTTCCTTATGGTCCAGCTCTCGCAGCCATATGTTACTATGGGGAACACCATTGCTTTAACTATGCGGACCTTTGTTGTCAGTGTGATGTCTCTGCTCTTAGCTATTTTATCAAGATTGGTCATTGCTCTTCTCCCAAGGATTAAGCGTCTTCTGATTTCCTGACTGCAGTCAGCATCTGCAGTAATCTGCGCACCTAGAAATACGAAGTCTTTCACTGCTTCTACGTTTTCTCCCTCTATTTGCCAGTTATCAATCAAGCTGGTTGCCATAATCTTGGTTTTTTTGAGGTTTAGCTGCAAGCCAGCTTTTGCACTTTCTTCTTTCACCTTCATCATAAGGCTCCTCAGTTCCTCTTTGCTTTCAGCCATCAAAGTGGTATCATCTGCATATCTGAGATTGTTAATGTTTCTTCCAGCGATTTTAACTCCAGCCTTGGATTCCTCAAGCCCAGCATGTTGCATGGTGTGTTCTGCATACAAGTTGAATAGGTAGGGTGAGAGGATACAGCCCTGCCGTACTCCTTTCCCAATCTTAAACCAGTCCGTTGTTCCGTGGTCTGTTCTTACTGTTGCTACTTGGTCGTTATACAGATTCCTCAGGAGACAGACAAGATGACTTGGTATCCCCATACCACTAAGAACTTGCCACAATTGGTATGGTCCACACAGTCAAAGGCTTTAGAATAGTCAATAAAACAGAAATAGATGTTTTTCTGAAACTCCCTGGCTTTTTCTATTACCCAGCGGATATTGGCAATTTGGTCCCTACTTCCTCTGCCTTTTCTAAACCCAGCTTGTACATCTGGCAATTCTTGCTCCATGAATTGCTGAAGTCTACCTTGCAGGATCTTGAGCATTACCTTACTGGCATGTGAAATGAGTGCCACTGTTCGATAGTTTGAACATTCTTTAGTGTTTCCCTTTTTTGGAATGGGGATATAAGTTGATTTTTTCCAATCTGATGGAAAACACAACAGATTCTTGTGTTTTCCAAATTTGCTGGCATATAGCATGCATTACCTTGACAGCATCATCTTGCAAGATTTTGAACAGTTCAGCTGGGATGCCCTCATCTCCTGCTGCCTTGTTATTAGCAATGCTTCTTAAGGTCCATTCAGCCTCACTCTTCAAGATGTCTGGCTCTAGCTCACTGACCACACCGTCAAAGCTATGCCCGATATTGTTATCCTTCCTATACAGGTCTTGTGTATATTCTTGCCACCTTTTCTTAATCTCTTCTTCTTCTGTTAGGTCCTTGCCATCTTTGTTTTTGATCATACCCATTTTTGCCTGGAATTTACCTCTGATGTTTCTAATTTTCTGGAAGAGGTCTCTTGTCCTTCCTATTCTCTTGTCTTCTTCCACTTCTGCGCATTGCTTGTTTAAAAGTAATTCCTTATCTCTTCTGGCTAACCTCTGGAATTTTGCATTTAATTGGGCATATCTCCCCCTATCACTGTTGCCTTTTGCTTTCCTTCTTTCTTGGGCTACTTCTAGTGTCTCAGCAGACAGCCATTTTGCCTTCTTGGTTTTCTCTTTCTTTGGGATGTATTTTGTTGCCGCCTGCTGAACAATGTTGCGGACTTCTGTCCAGAGTTCTTCCAGGACCCTATCTACTAAGTCCAGTCCCTTAAATCTATTCTTCACCTCCACTGCATATTCCTTAGGAATATTAGTGAGTTCATATCTAGCTGATCGGTGGGTCTTCCCTAATCTCTTTAGTCTGATCCTATATTGTGCAATAAGAAGTTCGTGATCTGAACTACAGTCAGCTCCAGGTCTTGTTTTTACTGACTGTATAGATGTCTGCCACCTTTGTCTGCAAAGGATGTAGTCAATCTGATTTCGGTGTTGTCCATCTGGTGAAGTCCATGTATAAAGCCGTCTCTTAGGTTGTTGGAAGAGAGTGTTTGTGATGCAGAGTGAGTTGTCTTGGCAAAATTCTATCAGCCTATGTCCTGCTTTGTTTTGTTCTCCCAGGCCATGCTTACCTGTAATTCCAGGTGTCATTTGACTGCCCACCTTAGCATTCCAGTCTCCTGTGATGAAAATAACGTCTCTTTTAGGCATGTTGTCCAGTAGGTGCTGCAGATCCTCATAGAACTGCTCTACTTCAGCTGCTTCAGCATCTGTGGTTGGGGTGTGTATTTGGATCACTGTGATGTTAGATGGCTTTCCCTGAATTCGAACTGAGATCATTCTATTGTTTTTTGGATTGTATCCAAGCACTGCTTTAGCCACTTTACTATTAATTATGAAGGCTGCTCCATTTCTTCTGTGGTCCTCTTGTCCACAGTAGTACATCTGGTGGTCATTTGATGTGAAGTGGCCCATTCCAGTCCATTTCAGTTCACTGACGCCCAAAATGTCTATCTTTAATCTTGATATCTCACCAATAACCACATCCAATTTGCCTGGATCTTACATTCCAGGTTCCAATGGTGTGTTGATCCTTAGAATATCGGATTCGCCATTCACCACCAGCACCGTCGGCCACTGGCCGTCCTTTTGGCTTTGAGCTAGCTGCGTCATCACATCTGGGGCTAGTTGAACTCATCCTCTGTTCCTCCCCAGTAGCATTTTGACCATCTTCTGACCTGGGGTCTCATCTTCTGATGGTATACCGACATATCTCTGGTTGTACCGATCCATTTAGTTTTCACGGCAAGAATACTGGGTTGCCATTACCTTCCCCAGGGATCGCATTTAGTCTGACCTCTCTGTCATGACCTTCCCGTCTTGGGTGGCCCTTCATAGTTTAGCTCATGGCATCATCGAGGTGCTCCAGCACCACGACAAGGTAACGATCCTTTGCTGAAGTCCAAATATATTACAATACAAAATACCTATTTTAACCTGCTTAAGGATTTTCCCTTTCTGCCATATGAATCTACCTGGTATTTAACAGGGAAGTGATGGTTGTAGAGCAGAAAAGTACTCTGCCTGTTCCGTGCATTGGTTGCAAGAGTAGCAATGCTTCTTTTGCTTACAACACAGCAACACAATTCTCTCTCCCTCCCTCCTCTGCCATTCCCCAGCAGGCTAATAACGTATTATGTGGACTAGTTACTTTTAGAATTTAATTTACAAGGCTGCCTTAACATTTAGGTGCCAATTTAAAAATGGTTTAGTGGCCAAGTTTTTCAATGGTTAGTTTTCCTGTGTCTTTATTCTTTTTTTCCCATCTCTGTCTCTGCTGAATCATTAATATCTGCTGCTGTTTCTTTTGACTATTATTATTTTTTAATTGTTGGTTTCTTTATATTTTACGCATGCTTTGTTTTGTAAGGAACTTAGAGGACTTCCTGAATTTTTCTTTATTCATTAAAAGCTGTTTTATAGATTGAAAAAAATGGAAAGGAAGAATATAAATGATGAAAATAAATCATTGCACTTATAAAGAAATCTGTTATTGTGAAAATATCACATTTGTTATGGTATAAATTTTTGTATGCTACAGTTGTTTTCATCAGGTTTTAATTTAATCCATGAAAGTTTATGAGCTGGCGGCCTCAGGGCTACAGTCACCTAGCAGGTATGCAACTCCAACAGTTTTTAATCATGGCAGTCACATTTCCAAATACCATTTGTATTGCTGTGTACTTCGTCTTTACGAAATCATTAATGCTAGCATTTGTATATATTAGTTGCTTTAATTTAAAACAATCCTATAGTACTTCCCCTTAAGAGAAAGTTCAAAGTCTCTTAAAAATTCTTGATACATTTCAGCCTGATGGTATAGTTCACTGGTAATTCTGTTTGGCCTGTTGCCACTAATTGTGCAAGCAGATTTGATAGCAGGGTTAGTTTGTCTGGAATTGTATGAAATAAACAAAAAATGTTTTGATTTTAGTTGACTGTAGATTAGTATCAACATTTTAACACAGATATATTTGTGAGGGAGAGCAGATAAGTTGTATCTATACTCTGGGGCATACCTATTCAGTGCTGTACAAATCATTTTATTTTGCTGCACAAATTACTATAGTTTAACTTAAATATTACGATATAATTGTACTATTTAAATTGAGGCTCATAAGTGTTTGCTATGCAAATGGGGAATGTAGTTGGGGAAAAGGTGAAAGATGGTGAAAGGTCCCCTGTGCAAGCTCCAAGCCATGTCTGACCCTTTGGAGGGATGCTGCTTTCGCAGTGTTTTCTTGGCAAACTATAGCAGGGTGGTTTGCCATTGCCTTCCCCAGTCGTCGCCTTCCCCAGCAAGCTTGGTACTCATTTTACCGACCTCAGAAGGATGGGAGGCTGAGTTGACCTGAGCTGGCTACCCGAGAATCCAGCTTCCGCTGGGATCGATCTCTGGTCATTGGGAGAGTTTCGGTTGCAGTAATGCTGCCTACCACTCTGTATGTATGTATGTAGTTGGGGAAATGCACTCAGATGCCCTTGTTTATATCAGAAGGCAGAGATGTATGTGGCAGTCTGTCTGAAGTGTCTTGCTTTGCATATAATAAAACGTATCTCGTTGGCAAAATATGCCTGTGTTCCTGTGACTATATTAACAGAGAATGGCTTCCTAATTCATCATGTATAATTTCCTCTGAAAGTATCCTAATTCCATCCTATGAGGGCCTGAGGGAAACCTCAGAATAATACATGATTCCTGATAATATGTTGTAAGGTTTCAATTTTATGCCACCAAAATATAGGTGCCCAGAAGGATGTTATTTTTATCTGTAGTGTTTGAATGTAGTGTATGCTGTTTTGTTTTTTTAGAATGTATCAGTAACAGTGTTTTGTTTAAGGTAATTTAATCAGTAGGGTTTTTTTTTCCTTTGACCTTCTTAAAAAAAACCATAAAAATGTATTAAGATAATTTACATTCCTTGTCAAATATCATGTTTGTTTCTTGGATAATAAAGGTTTCATTTCCTTGATTAAATTTATGTTTATATTTGACATTTTCCTGTGCCACATAAATCCACATGGTGGTTAAAATCTATGCAATCCCAGTGCTTAAGTGCTAGGTTGTGTTGAATTTGGACACATCACATAAATAAAAGCAGTTTTACGTTTCACCTTCATCTGGTGGGTAAGCACTCCACCTTTTCTTGTGGAACATAATCACTTCTGACATGGCAAAATTAGATCCTGGCTATTTATTATCTACTGAAATCAAAAACCATAACTGGGAAAGCATGTGGCAAGTTCATTGGAGCAGCTTGCATGCAGAGGAAGAAAGGGCGGCTTTCCAGTTTTTTAGCTCAAGGTGATTTTCCTCTAACACCCAGAGCATTTTAATTAATTACCCTGAAAGATTGAGTAAATTATTATTTGAATACTTTATGGCATTACATGTTAACATTTCAAGGACAAAGTGCTTTACCTGCTTTTCAACAATGCTTTACCTGTCAGAATATATCTTCTGAATTTATGTAGTATCCTACAGTGTAAAGGATAGTTAGGTGTTGAGTACTATGAATTATTATTAGATGCCTAAGTCAGATTTGATCTACTGGACGAGGAATGAATATTTATGAATGCCTTGGTTTGGGCCTGAAAATTAAGAAAAGCACAGATCTCATCTGCTTCTTACACTTCATACCACCTTTGTCTGGATTAGGTTGATCCCCCACCTTGTCCCTTATTTTTTGCCTACAGTTTGTCCCATATTGCATATAAAGTGCCCCATATTGATGAACTGTAAAACAGATTCACAAATTCTGTCAAGTGTCAATATTCTCCTTTTTATTTCATCCAATATTATATAGAGATGAACAACCTTGTGGTGCTATATCAAATGACCATGTATATTTATTTATTTATAAATAGGCTCAGTTCACACAGCATATTAAAGCCAATACCTGGATTAACAAAACACAGTCATACACCCAAACCAGGTATGGCTTGATTTTATAATGAAATTTGGTGGCAGCCTTTCCAACAATATAATATATATCATTAACTATCCAATCTCATTGTAACTTTACGTGTTGTGTGAATCCAGCCATTATTTTGGGGGAACAGATCCCTGCTATCAACTGTGTTAAATTTGATGTAGATGAACAGGAGAGAAATGGAGAAAAGGGTAAGAAACAGTGGTGTGTAGTTGTTTAAACTCACTACAGTAAACATGCATTTATTGCCCTATTCCGCATGTCACCCTAATGCCATATCTTGGGGACTGAGTGATGCAGGCTAAGTCATACTATTCCTGCCATGCTTCCTCTTGTATTCACTTACTTGTACAGCCACAGAAATATTTGACAAAACCAGGATATAATTTCCTTACAAGGGCTTTACAACTCCTTGTGCATCACAGTCATACCTAATGTGGAAATCTGTGTTTATTGGTGCCTGAGGCTGTCCTACCTATATGAGACAGATGCAGAAATGGATTTCGCACACTGATGGTACAGACTTGAGGGATATAGATTGATAGGCTATCCTGTGTATCATGTCCTTACATGCATGCAAAGCTTCTTCACTCTTCTCTTAGTGGAGGTGGGATAACTGCCACCTGCATATTCCACATATTATATCTGATATGTGTGTTCTTTATGACATTCAGCAATAATTTCATTTGTGATAACTTAAATTGTTTATACTTAGATTGATGTTATTCAGCTTTTGTATTCCATGTGATTAGAGTGATACAGCAGTTCTGAGGCTATAATGCTGACAGATACTCAGTGAGCTGACTTAGAGGTAGAAAGCACATAAAATTCTATGCTGAACATCCAGATCAATAACAAGCTGTATTCAATAGATATACAGTATATTTTTATGGTAAAGTAATCTTCTGACTTCAGCCAATCATTAGTAGGTTAGATTAAACTCTCCCTTGTATATTAATATTTTCAGTTCAAGAAATAAATGTGTTGGTTTTTCTGTCTTCACTTTAATGAGCATCACCATAAGAGAGTGTTTTAAGGCCACATAAAAGACTTAATATAGAGACTGAGTAAATATATCTTATTTATTAGTAATCCATCAGGCCAGGAATTTAGTGGTTCTTTTTCTTCTCTCTCTTCAGACCTGCTTTTTTTCAATCAAACTAATTTGCTTGGATGATAGTATTGAATATTTAATGCTAAATTAAGATAATACTATCGTTTTGTTTTTTATAATATTTATTGATGGTAGGATACAGTAATCATCTTGCAGGGAGTGAACGATAATATGGGGTGTATGTCCTAGAGCAGGGGCCCTGGGCTGCGGACCAATACCGGTCCGTGGCCTGTTGGGAACTGGGCCGCACAGCAGGAGGTGAGCAGTGGGTGAGCAAGCGAAGCTTCATCTGTATTTACAGCCGCTCCCCATCGCTCGCATTACCGCCTGAGCTCTGCCGCTTGAATCATCCCTAAACCATCACCCCCCAGTCCGTGGAAAAGTAACCACTCCCCCCAGTCCGTGGAAAAATTGTCTTCCACAAAACCGGTCCCTGGTGCCAAAAAGGTTGGGAACCGCTGCTCTAGAAGTTGTCTCATAAATACATAGTTTTCTCCTTCATACTTAGTTTTCTTGTTAGGTCTCTTTCAAGTTGTCTAAATTATCCTTCAGTAATATCTGGATGGTGCTTTAGCATATGAAGACAGCACAGATAAGATTAAGACGATAGAATATGTTATCCAGATGTATTTTTAATTTTATGCATACTCTGTCTATTCAGTCACCACTTTGATTAAAAAAGCAAACAAGAACAACAATAGCAACAACAACAAAAAAACAGAAGTAAAATAAATCCAATTTAATTAAAATATCATGAAAATACAAGGGCCTGGAAGAAACGGTGAACCATAAGGGAGAATATTCCATCCTTTGAAGAAAATGGATTTAATCAGAATACTCTTCCTGCTTCAGAGTTTGCTGATTTAAAATTTTTGAACTATGTATAAAATAGAAAAAAAGTTGACTTCTTGTAGCAGTCCAACTTTGAGCTTCTTGCTCATTAAGTTGACTATTCCTAAACTAAATATTACAAATGTTTCTTGTTTTCTCTGGCTATATATGTAACACTTGAATTAAATTACTTCTATGCAGTGAATAAACTTATATATGTGTACATATATGTGTATTTGTGTGTATTTGCCAGAGGGGAGGGATATAAAGAATTCCAGTGGCACATTCAAAGTTGGCACCTCTATAGATACTTCAGCAGCTCACTTATCAATTCATTTCTGCCTCTTTTTCACCACCTCCACATTGTGGCCAGAAGTGGGTTGTAAACTGAAATGACAACAGAGATAGAATGAAAGAAGTTTTTGAGGGCCTCTCTAGGCCTCTTTATCTATTACGAGTATCAGAAGGGACAATTAAGCATCACCTAAGGTTTTTTGGATGACATAAGGGAAGTTAGTTAGTCCCAAGCCAATTTGGGTCTTTTGTAGGCTAAATTTAACTGCCTCAGGGTTAACTTCTGGGTCACCAAGAGACAAGAAGTCCCAAAAGATGGTATATAATCAGCATCCATTAAAGCCTAGTGCCAGTCAGGGAGAGGGAGAGAGGACAGTATTGATTTAATAGGTAGAGGACTTAGTGTGTTCATAAAGAACATTTCTGGATCATGGCCAGCAACATGCTTTCCGTGGGTTTATTGTTAACAGCTAGAATTGCGTAGAATCGAGTAGAAAGTCTCCAGGAGACCTATTTATTAACATTTTTATGATAAAATACAATTTGGAAGCAGTTCAGGGAACCACAGCTATGATTTTGGCTTTTTTTCCCAAAGTAATTCATGAAAAACAAAGCTACTCTTGTAAAATATTATTTTGCATTTCCTACATGAACTAATACTAAAGTTGATATTAGTCTATTAATGTAATAGTGGAAGACTGCAGTGCTGCCAACAACTGACATTTTCAGAATTTTTACATGTCAATAAAACTGTTTAAAACATTGTAGGAAGTCTGAGTGAGGACAAGAGAGACTTAGCAGAATGTATTAGTGGTTTAAACAGAGACCTCCCAATCTAGCTAAATCTTAAAATTTATGTTATGGAAAATCCCATTTCTAGTCAGTCAAAACAACCATTGTGACAACTTTTTGTAAACATCAAATGCTAAGGAAAAGTGACAGTTATTTACAGAACGTTTCTCATTTAAAGAGTGAACATAAAGTTGTAACCTATGAACTGGTTGCGAACTGAATATTATGAGTGTGAAGTACTACAGACTTGGGAAAAACAGCGAGTGTAATGTCTTTGCTACCCCCTAAGTTACTAACGTTTATGGGCCCTTTGTGGGCATTTGCCATTATCAACACTACAATAGTCTTTTGCTTTTAAGTACTGTTGTAGATTAAATACATCTTGTTAAACCAACTGCTTGTATATTAGGCTGTAACAAAATCATAACTTAAAAGAATTTTTCTGTTAATGATTAAAATGGAAATGGAAAGGTATTATTTGGGTATACTGTACAAAGAAATGGTGGCAACAATAATTTGTGCAGTTACAGTATTCCTCTATAAAAGTGCATTCATGTGAACGTGTTCGGTTTTGTCATATGGCTAAGGGCTATTTATAATGGACTACAATTGGTTCTTAATTTTGTTCTTGTCCAAGGTAGCTGTTGCTTTTTCTGGTTGTTGCTTCTTCAGCCATGATGGAAGTAGGTATTCTAGAGTTAGTAACAGGACTTAGTTTATAGATTTTCTTACCCTAAAAGATGAAGGTTACTGCTATTCAAAATAGATTTGCTTTCTTATTGTTTCATTTTTGTTCTTATCTCTGTTATTAAAGAGTTACAGCCAGTTTACTGAAATAACCAACCAATTATTTGAATTCCTTTTCATTACTGATGCCAAATATAAGGTTAAAGGCTGTTATTGGTGAATTTAATTATTGATTCTCTCCTTAAGAAACAAAATATTGAATATAAATAGTAGGGCCGTACAAAATATTTGAAGGTCTCTTGCAAAAAGCCCATTAACATAAAGAAAGCACCTCTTTGAAGCATTAAAGCAACAACATATTTTATAGGGCTTGCATAGCTGCTTCAAAGGTTGGACATGCATGCATCCACAGGTAGTACTTTCACTTGGATGGTCAGGAAAGCAAAGTGGCTTTGCAAACGAGGTCTGGATTAGAAGATAGGCTTTTCAGAACTTTATTTTCAGGGTCACTTAATTTGGTGGCCTGATCAGTAAGCCTCAGCTCCCACCTCACTTCACTGAAGTTTTTTTTTTTAAAGGTGTTAATAAAATGTTAAAAAATACTAACCAAATCAGCTATACTATTTCTTGTGCTTTACATTGTTTTTGCTTCTTTTTCTAATTGGTTTATTGGTCTGAAACAATCTTTACTGTCTAATGGTTAAGGCAATGGGCTAGAAACCAGGAGACTGAGAGTTCTAGTCCTGCCTTAGACATGACAGCTGGCTGGGTGACCTTGGGCCAGTCACACACACTCAGCCCAACTCACCTCACAAGGTTGTTATTGTGGGGAAAATAGGAGGAGGAAGGAGTATTTGGTATGTTCGCCGCCTTGAGTTATTTATAAAAAAATAATAAAGGCTGTATAGAAAATAAATAAATAAATAAATTTTTACTTTGCTTTTTAATTGAATAGATTAAACACACTGATAGTTGGGATGTGGGAAACACAGTTAGTTTGATCAGTGGAGAAAACACTTTATATTTTATTTACAAGGCCACCCATCTCAGCCTAGTGACTTTAGGTGGCTAATGATACAAAAACATAAAGCAACACAAAGTAAAAATAACACAATACAGTACAGTGCAATCAAGGCACCTAGCAACTTTCTCCCATAACACATCATCCATCCATCCATCTATCTCTGGCTCAGGTTTATGGTGGCCATGAATTCCTAGGCCACCTCAGATTCTGGGACTAAAGAAGGCATGTTGAAGTCTCCCAAAACCATCAGTCTGGGGAACTCCTCTGCCAACTCAGCCACAGCATCAAGTGCAAGCACCTATGCAGCAGGCAGACTAGAACAATAGAAGCACTGAACTGATCCCTGAAGCCCAACATTACAAACAAGGACTCCTAATCTGTTACCTGTGAGGCAGCAACCCTAGCAGAGTTCCTCAGATGACAATAACTGCTCCACTATTCCTGCCTCAAGACTAGAGTTGGTGCCACACCCAAACCTAGGTGGGCACATTTCTGAGAGTGCCCAACCTGGTTTTGGTAATGTATACCAGGCTGGCCCTCTCATCCATAATAAGATCAAGATTTTGTAACGGTGTTGCTTATCTAACTAACGGCAGGTGCTTTTCCATCTCTTCTAGTGCAGAAACACCCGGTGGTTTCTTTCATCAGTTAATATGAAACTGTGAATATCTGAACTTGTTAGTCTTTTTTCCATTACAGTCATACGAAACAATAATCCTATGACATAACATTTAACTTTGGTTAGCACAGTTGATTTAAATTCCTAGTCTGCTATTCTGGAAAAGAGTTAAGACCCATTGCTGGAGAAACGTTTGCCTGACTCACCTTGAAAAAAATATTGCAGCATTAAGGTACGCTTTAGGATCTATAGAAAAGAATTTATGTAGCTTAGGGTTGAACTGTTGGGTTCTTTATACTCTCTGAGCTTAGTTGTTTTCTTATAGATGTTCAATTACCAGATAGGTAACATCATCAGTCCCACGAGAGATGGGTTTTCTGGCTGTTCATATATAGTAGCTTGCCGTGCCCTCTTGGTGTTGATATGGTTTCTTCCTTGATGGTTCCTTAATTAGTTATTGTTTTTTCCCTGATTTTTTTAATCTGCTGCTATTTCATCCTTATCTGGGTATTGGCTGTTTGAGGGGATGTGGAGAGGATGTTTGTTTCCTTCTTTGGCTTTTGATTGTCTCTTTTAGATAGTATGTAAATAGGGTTTACCTCTGTGTGTCTGTTGATGGCTGATCTGTGTGAATGCCAAGCTTTTAGGAATTCCCTAGCATTTTTATGTGCAAGAGAACAACCAAACTTTCTAACATGGAGACTGGAAACCTTCTTTGATTGGAACTTCTTCACAAATATTTGTTCCTGTTATGTATGAGCTTTATTTAATAGCTATTAATTAATCAATTCAGAAAATGCAGAGACCTGATTGATTAAAGAAAGTCACCGGATCAAAAACATTATGAAATTAAGAAAGAACAGGGAATCTGTAATGTTAAAGTGGAAACATCTGGTACATGTGAGATTTTTTTGGTCTTTGGGAAATATTCACCATTTGACTGAAAGTAAAAAAAAACAATAACATAAGTTGCTTTGCTTTCATCTGGCTTGATAAACTATAGTGTTTGATGTTATATCTAAGAAGAGGAAAGCATTAATTAGTTATATTAATAAAGGAGTCAAAATGCATTGTTAATATAAATTGTCATCAGATTTTTGCTGAAATTATCAATTCCTGCAAATTAAAATGTGTAAAACAAGCTGAGGGAACTTCTAGAAATACTATCTTCTTTTAGTGCCATAAGATTGTCTTCTTTATTTCAGTATCTGAGCTGAATATGGCAGTTGAGTATGGCAAATTCTGTTTAGTTTGGCTCTCAAATTAAGGCAGACACCTGCTGTTGTACAAGTATTATGTTTATATCCTTTATGAGCCAAGAACAAAATTTTTTATCCATATCTTTATTAAATCCAGTTTAATACTTTTTGAAATTCATTCCAGTCTACTGTGATTAATGTGAAGCAGAGCTTCTTTTTTTCCTGAGATATCTGGAAGTGCTTCACAGGAATGATTTCGGATCATCTTGTAATAATTTCATTCAGTTTAAGGTACACAAGCAAGCCTACTTCCTTCATTTCATAATCAATCCCGTTATGGAAAATAGGAGCCTAATAAGAAAAGATTAAGAGTACACATAAAATATCCAATTGTTAGAATCCAATTTTAAAACTTATAAGATAAAATATTAAACTCCCACTTTTCTTGCCAATGCTTCCTAAGTATTGAAAGCCATCAAATAAAGGATTTTGGGGACAGGCAATAAGGAAGTAAATGAGTGGAACAAGTCAAAAGGTTGATCCTTGCTTTTGTCTTCTAATCAGAGGAGGATATACATTTATGAATAGTTATAGTTATGCATATCTTACAACCTTCTGCCACCTTCCGTTTGCAAGTCATGTTTAAATTGGGAAGAACAGCCTTAATGACTGAATACATGTGAAATTAATACCGACCAGAAACAGATTAATTTATGCATCCTTAATTGTAACTTGTGCAATATTGAATACAGCATTATGGACAGTAAATAAGATTTTTAAAATAACACATGTCCTCTGTTCTCACAAATAGTGTTCTGTACCAAGGCTAAGTACTGAGTTTTTATGCTTTGAGTCATACCCTCGCCTTTGGAAAGATATTAACAAACTGAATTTAGCCAAGAAAACAGGAATGAACATTTTTTGTTTTTGTTTGTATGAGTGAGTTACTGCACCTCCCTGCAGTAGTCATTAATAATGACAGATGTATACAGTGCAGAGTTCACTCACATTATTGTCTGTACCAGGGAAAGAGAGAGAAAATTTATTACA
This sequence comes from Candoia aspera, assembly GCF_035149785.1. NCBI lineage: Eukaryota > Metazoa > Chordata > Lepidosauria > Squamata > Candoiidae > Candoia > Candoia aspera. The sequence goes on along the minus strand of NC_086155.1, from coordinate 171,814,007 downwards.
GACACAAGGGAGAGGAAGAAGACATCTGAACTGAAAGAGCAGAGCGGAGTTGAATGGCAGAGCTGAATGCGGTCCTTTGTAAGAGTTTTGTACTTAATTGTAATAAATAACATTTATAACACATCTGCTCATGACTTAGTGTTCTGGAAGTTTTACAGAACGCAGGAAGGTACATTCAGTATTTATATAAGATAATAGCACGCACATAAACAGATTAGAAAAATTTACAGTGTGAATAAAGGATGAGGTCAAGAGTCAGCAGTGGTCCTCAGGTATGAGGAATTGAGATATGTATGTGGATATATTCAGGCAAATGTTTAAGAGCTTTTGATATTCTTACTTTGTATGCACACTGCTGTAGCTATTGGAATAGGTTGAAGAGTTGCCTTTATAAAGAGTTGCCTAAATATCAGAGATATTTATGTGTTTGGCCTCCTTGATTAAATTTCTAAAGGTAGGAATGGAAGAGGAAGAATGGACATTTGGAAGAAACTGGTTTCACACTGAAAAGTACTACAAGAAAGAGGTAATCCCTCATGGACTTAAGTGGGGTCTCAGGAGCTGATCTGTCATTGCTTCAGTTATCTTTGACTAAAATGTGGTTTAAACACAGCCAGTTTAGGAATATATTGAGGATGGTGAACAATGCAGTGGAACCTCAAGGGATGCCTTTAAGGTTTAAATAAAATAGCCAACTCTAATTACTAACTCAGTTCAATTTCCTGTATCAATTATGTCTCTTTACAGTTACTTATTTCTAATTGAGCTGGTTGGGACAATAACATGGGATGAGGGAAAAACAGGGAAAAATCTGTCTAAGGAGGTAGAAGGACAAAATATAAAGCAAACAGAATGGAAATAGTAAGCAGTGAAGAATAGAACACGACTTGGTGTTACTGAATTTTGAGGGCAGTTCCTTATATAAAAAACTTAATGAGATCTAACAATTTTGTGAGTACAGTAAGTAAAATTGATGCCAATTATTTGCACTGTCCACTTAAAAGATAATGAGGGCTCAGAATTCATTTTTTTAGGGGATAGGATTCTCAGGCAAGGCTACCAAGGCTACCCATTCCACATTTGCATTTAGCAAGCTTGCAGTTTTAGAATTTAGCCAATGTGACTGTTCACACGAGATTGACAGTGATAAGGAGAAATCCAAAAAGGCCATTGGAATTGGAATAAGCAGCATGCTTTAAGATTTTGGTGGGAAAGAAGGGAATTAGCTGATGGGTGGAGTATGATGGAGCAGTTCAAAAGACTTTTAAGAATTTTTTCTTTAGGAAATGACATGTAATAATGTGGTGTGATGTGATGTAATAAGAAAGGGGATGGAAAATGCAATTAAGGTATTTATGTGCATGAGAAGAGGTGTTGCTAGTGGAGATGGGGATAATAAAGATGGGATAGAAAATAAATAAGTAATTAAAAATAAAAAATAACTCCTAAACAAAACGAAAAACAAAGAGGACAGATTTAATTGGCTGTTGTTGAAACAGTTCTGTGTGCTGTTGCCTAGTTGTTAATGAGAAAGACCTCTTCAATACAAGCTTGAACATGTGAACATCTGATATGGCAGAAAGAGAAACAATTGAAATGTACAGGAAGAAAACAAGAGCAGTGGAGTGAAAAGAGAAGTAGAGAGAACAGAATAAGTTTCAGTTTTGTTTTCGTTTTTACTGATGACAGGTGCAAAGTGTTGATCAGAGAGGAAAGTCGGAGTAGCATTACCAGCATGATGGAACTCTCACTAGGAATATTTGAAATATTTGCTGATCATTTAGAACTATTTTGAGGTTACTATTGTGCTGAATTCTATCGTCTAGCTTCCCAGTGTTTTTATAATTTGGTTGATTGAGAATTTCTTTTGGTGGGTTTTTTTTTTTTACTAGGTATTGGAGTGAGCTTTGGGCCATTGGCTTCTGTTGCACATCTCATCACCTTGCAGCCTCCCTACTAACCATACTTTCTGATCTGAAAAAAAAATAGAGAAGATTCCTCCTGATGTCTTCCCTTCAGGTTAATTGAAGGCATGGAAAGCTAGACAGATTGGCAAGCACCTAGTGAAAAGAATCAGTTAAAACAAGACATTTATGCATCTTATTATTTAAGTATGTGCATGCTCCCTCAATCCAACCCATGAGAATTCCATGGAAATTTTTTGTCTCTTGAAAAAATATTGAAAACACTTTAACAAAAAAGTTTTTAAAATGTGGAAAGTTTTGGCCAGCAACCGTTCAAGTAGTTTACCTAGAATACAGTATACAGAGATCTTGGGCAGTACATCTCTGAAGTCCCCCTATTTATTGGGTTATTAAAAACATACATTTTCTGTGACACATGAACAGAATGTAATCTCACTGAAACTATTTTGAAATATAATTAAGTTTAGAATTTAAAACTGATGTAAAAGCAAAATATTTATAACAGAAACTGACTCATTTTGGGAGTCAGTGTTGTTATTCATATTATAATCACATAACTGTTTTTTCTTTTATATTTTTCTTTTATAATAAATACTGACAAAGTAATTAGATTTCCTCTGTTCCTTTCTGAATTAAATAATTAATGTGAACTGGGAGATTTCCCTAAACTTGTTTATACCTTTTCCATCTTTTTGTTGTTGTTATTATTTTAATTCCAGACAGTTTGCTTTAATCTAAATGTTAAGAGTTGGATTAAGAAAGTATTCTCATGGTAGAAAATAACATTATAGTTGTACCTGTAATTAACCCCCTTCTTTTACATGCAGATATAAATGCTAATTGACTGTAGATCAGTGATTTAGAGTTTTTTGTAACCAAAGACATATTTTGACTTTCTTTCAAACAAGAACCAGATATGAATGTAACAAATGACTCAGTGTCATTATTATTTTGGATTCGAAGTTATTTTAGGGCATGCTATATTTACAGGTGTGATTTAAAATGCAGCTTATTTCCTTAATAACACAGCATTATTAAGAATTAGGAATATGAACAGTCTTACTGTTTTTTGTTTAATTTCCTTACTAATATGTTGGCATGTTTGGTTTGAACCTGAGCTAATGGAAGCTTATTCCTAACCAAAGTCCTTCTTTTTCAAGGAAGTTAAATGTGAATTGTGGAGCCCCAGGGCTCTTTTTAAAATTCAGCTTTAAAACTAGTGGGCCTCTTTTTAGAGACCTAGAATCATGTTTGTAAGGTTTATCCAAATTAACATCAGAATGGTTCCTTTCAACTTTTTAAACATATAAAGAATTTTTAAGAGTACAGAAGTGACAAGGTTTGAAAGCTGTCTGGATAAAGAGAGTTCATTTTCTTTTTTCTCAACAGGCTTTTTAAAATGCCTGTAAAAGTATGTTAAGGTGTTGCACAGTATAATAAAATGCTATTTAAAAAAAAAAAAAAGAGGTACATTATAAAAGTGACTGCACAAAAGGCTTGTATTAATATCTATCAGTTTCTTATGACATATAGTCTAAGTGCAATATTTGAATCAGATAATGTTTAACTTTGGGACAACATTTCAGAACATTTTCATCAAACTGTCAATCTGTGTTTATGTCACCATGATATAACAGATTTGCATATTGTTGAGTAAAAGTATTAAGATAACCAATCAATATTATATACAAAAACATTGTGATTTCTCATATAATTTTATATATGCATGTTCTAAAGATAACATAATTGTATATAAAATATAATTTTAAAATGCTTCATTTAGATTTCAGAATTTTTCATTGTCCTGTGGAAACTAAATTGCTATTTGCGAAATGCCCATGTCCCATTGATAGAAAGACCACACTTGCTCTTATTTCCCAGGGCACAAAGGTGATTCCCTGACAGAGCAATGTAATTGGTCCTACTCATACGTACACACATTTATTTATTTATTATTGCATTTATTATTGCATTTATTTCCTCTGAGAACAGAATGTATACAGAACTCAAAGTGGAGAGAAAACAGGGTTTTGTGTACAGCCTTTTTCTCTGCATGCATTCAAGGTGGTGGTCGGAAGATGAATGGATCTTGGGTTCACTTGAACCCAAGTACATATTTCCATTTGATCTTTATAAACCAGAGTCCAAGATTTTGCTGAAATGTGCAGGATTTTCCCCATTTGGAGCTTTCCATATATTCTGGCACGTATATGAACAAGGCTCACGTGTTCTGTTAATTCTTCATTGTCATGAAAATAAATTTGCCAATATAATTATTATGAATACAGCATATACACAAATGACTAAGAATAAATTTCTTCATATGAGCTGATCAGATGTTAAGTGAATAATTCAATTTTAGCACGAAATGTCAGTTTTTTTCAGTATCAGCTAAGTTTTGTGTGAATACTGTATTTGTTCGTTCAAGTATCTTCTCCTTCCTGGAGATTGACAAACCATAATTTTTGCATTTGCACCACTTTGACTCATGCTTGATTATGGAATATAGTGGAATATGTGGTAAGGCTTTGATCTCTTCCACATTCTGCACCATTGTAATGATCAAGGGATGTTTTCACATCCCCAGGGAAAGAGAAGTATTTGATTTATAAAGAATATTAATTTAAAAATAACTGGGAAGTTGCAAAGCAAAGCATCAAGGTCTAATGTTATATTTATTCTTAGGAATGTCTTTGTGTAGGAGTTGAGACAGGCACCAATGATTTCTGGGCAAGGTGTAGCTGTTATGTAAACATACAGCAACCCGTCAAGGCTGCCAAGTAACAAGTATCCATTAACTCAGAAGAATGGGAGGAAGAAATAATGTATTTAGTCCCCCGAAATATGTATGTGTACGTGTATGTGTATGTGCACGTGTATGTATATGTTTGTGTGTACGCACGCACACACACACACACCTGAGCACTAACAATGGAAAGTCAGGCTGTCAGGATTCTCAACCAGGACTTACCAGTAAATCACAGATCCTTTGACATTCATGGCCTAGTTTGACTCCTTGGATTGATTTGGTTGAAAACTCAGATGCCATGGGGTCAGATTAGTTTCATTGAAGTCAAGAATGAAACATTCACAACAGTTGATTGCCTATTGCTAGCAGAGGTGCTTCACCTTCTCAAACTACCCTTTTGAATGCTTTGTATAATGCTGTTGTCTAGTCAAAGTTGTGCGACCTGATGCCTTGCAGATATATAGAGTCTGCAACAACTAAAGTGGTCTTATGTACCAAAAAACGTTCCAACTGCCAATATAAATGGCAAATTAGTGGCACCCAAATACAACAAACCAAATGCTTCAAATATTTAGGTTTCATCTTCCATTTTCCTCCACTTGGAAATAACAAATTTGTGAAATTTCATCTTATGTATAGAAGGCCGATATGATACTAATATGTTTGATATGTTAGCTACAAAGCCAATATGTTTGTCCCAGCATCAGTTAAAGCTAAAGCTAAGGTTTAATTACTGGAGTTAAAGCTAAGGTAATTTCACTTCTACTCCATGATGCACAATTCTGCCCTCATAAAAACATAACATGTCTAGAAGACATTCTGTCTTGATTTATGAGAAGTCTCCATGCCCCTCAGTTATCCCTAATGCTCTACTGAGATCTAAACTAGGGTCTCTTTCCTTAGCTGCTTTCATGAGAATTTGCCACCTGATGCTGACTGGAACTAAGCATTCACATGAATTCATTGGCCCAAATAATTGTTATACATTAATTTAATTCTTCCTGAAAGAAAGTAATAGTGATCTTTCCTGTTGTAGCCTCAGAGTCCAAGGGTTAACTTGGAGAAAAGTTAAATAACGTGCTTGGTTGATCTACAAACTGAAAACTCTAAAGCTCTAAATTATGCCTCAGGGAATTTCTATCACAATCCCTTTGCTATCCAACATTATTTAAGATATCTTCTCCCCAAAAGAGAAAAGCATTTCACAAGTTCAGTGCCATACCGATGAAGCCATATCCATTCAGGTTGCCACTACCAGTGATATGCTCAAAAGTAGCCATTGAAACAATAGCTTATGTTTTGTGGCACTGCCCACTAGGCCAGGTCTGGTGAACTGCACTGTTATATTCAGTCTTTGTTAGGTATATGAGTTGGACTGGGACCAAGATTTTATAGTTCTGCTGAAATCTCTAAGAAAGTTTCTAAATTATGTTCATTTGCAGTTGCTATAAGAAGCCAATGGGTTAAACTTGCTGTGGCTTGGAGCAGATGGCTGCTGTTTAGAGCATCAAGTCAGTTTTTGCCTCCTTGTTTGTCACTGATGCTTAACTATATACCTGTTTTGTTTAATATCAACTGTCTTTTTCACATGCATGCATTCTTATTTGGTCTCTGACTGTTAAATAATATTTGTAATCCCAGCTCATCTGAAGGGCAAAAAGGTATTTGAAATATGACATTCACCATATTTATGATTACAGTATGTGTTTATGTGTTTGTTTTGTCTATGTTGTATTTCATGCAGGCAACTGAAAATAACATTGAAGCCAAGGCTCAGTAACAGGACAATTCTAATTCTTTTGTTATGTGGCAGTAAATCTAATGATTTGTGGTGGCAAAAGCAATGAAAGTGTGCATTTAGAACATGTGAAGGAATGTATTACTTTAATCAGACTCTGACAATGCCATGTGGCCAGAAAACAATATACAGTCCCAGTACTGTTTCTAAGGTCCAGAGAAGGTTTGGACCATTGTTTTTTTCATTTATTAGGTTGGGGGAATTAAGAGATAAAATGAGTGACTAAACTTGGTAGAGCTTTTAGAAACCTCAATCTCCCCAAGTATAGGATGGCTTTTCCTAATTTGCTCATTTCTAGGGGCAAAGCTCAAGACAGCAGTTTTACTCCCTAACCTTGCCAAACCCTAAACACCCACATACCAAGGGTGTGAAAACTACTGTGGTAATGTTATGTCATCAGCCACACCTTTTGGTCCCTCAAATGAGACAGAAAAATTGTCCTCTCTCTCAGCTGAAATAGGCTGCTCACTCCTACTTTAAAGTGAACATCACCGTTAAATCATTAGTGTACCCCAAATATGAAGGTGTATTTTCCATTACTATTTTTTAAAACATTCTTGTTACCTTGCCTCATTTATGTTAACTGATTAATTTGGAGTAATTTGGAAATATCTAGCACAAATGCTTCAAAGCTGAACCATCTGAAGAGTTATCTAGACATTGTGAATCTTGGCTGTAGTCAGTGTGGGCAAATATCACTTCATGAGATCCACACACTTTGAGGGCTAAAGGGAAATCTGCTGACCTGTCCATCCAAGTACTGGCTGGAGAAAACTGAAGTCCAGGAAAATCAAATGCCAAGGAGCCAGTCACTGGATTTGATGGGCTTTTATGGGTATAAAAGACAGCATCCACTTTGTTTTCATCCTGGACATTCTTTTTCTTCTTCCAAGGGAAGAATGGAAACCAGGGAAAGAGCAAAGCCCAGTCTGTAGCAACTGGGCTAGAGCTAGTAATTCAGACTGCAAGCTAGGATCAGTGAATCTAGTTGCGGTATTGATTATGTTGTATTTTATAGACTGAGATTTGGATTGCATAAACTTGTTCTGATACATGTGCTTTAGTGAGATACTGAGCTGGAGAGAACTTCTGACGAGATCAACCTCTTCATTTTGTTTTTGTTTTTTCTCATCAGCTTTCTTTTGAGTTTCTCTCCTGTACAGGTAGTCCTTTACTTATGACCACAATTGGGACCGGAACTTCTGTTGCTAAGCAAGATGATTAAATGAATCGTGCCTGAGTTTATGACCTTTTTTGCCGCAGTCGTTAAGCGAATCACCATGTTGTTAAGTGAATCACATGGTCATTAAGCAAATATGGCTTCCCCCATTGGCTTGCTTTGTTGGAGGTTGGCTGAGAAGGTCACAAATGGCGATCATGTGACTCCAGGATGCTGCAACCATTGTAAATACATGCTGGTTGCTAAGTGCCTGAATTTTGATCATGTAACCACAAGGATGCTGCAACAGTTGTAAGTGCAAGGACCAGCCATAAGTCACTTTTTTCAGCACTGTCGTAACTTTGAATGGTCATTAAACAAATGGTTATAAGTCGAGGACTACCTGTATATATAATAAAGGTCAGGCTGTGGAAGGAAAGGAAGTGCCACTTAGTTGGTCCTTGGTTAATCTGTGGTACAGAGAATTTATCTGGAGTCAAATGCCTGGTGGCAGTGTATCTAGTCCACTTTTCCAAGGATTTGCAGGGATGGTACCGCAGGGTCGTGGAAAGAAAGGATGGAGATCCTCCTGTGAGTTGATGGGCCCAAGTCACCATATCTTTTATGGCCATTTCAATGCACTTTATACTGTTAAATATATGATAATATGTATTTATTATCTTCATATTTGTGCAATTATGCGTGGGAAATGTTGTAGACATTTTATTGACTTTCAAACTACCGTTGATACTCTACAGAAATTCAAATTATTGGAAATAATATATGAATTATGGAGCCTGACACTCAAATGATGTTTGTGTGTGTCATTACTTGAACTTAATTCTAAAATTCTAAGTTCTAAGCTGCATTGGTTGCAAATTTGCTTCTGGGTCCAATTCAAGGTGCTGGTTATCACCTTTAAAGTTCTACATGGCTTGGGGCCAGGTTATTTGAAGGACTGCCTTTTTCCAGTTACATCTACCGGACCCACCAGATCGGGGAGGCCGGGAGTGTTATGGTTCCCACCCATTAAGGAGTTCCATCTAGTGGGACCAAGAAATAGGGCATTCTCTGTGGTGGCTCCCTCCCTGTGGAATATCATCCCCGCAGAGATAATATTGGTCCCCACCTTAATCTTCTTCGAAAGGCCCTGAAGACATGGTTTTGCCAATGGGCCTGGGGATCCCAGGTTGAGTCCATCAAGTGGTTTGTTTGAATGTATTGTTGCTGCCAGGGGGGTGGGGGTGAAGTATTGTATTTGGGGTTTTATTTTTGTAAGCTGCCGGGAGTCACCATGAGTGAGTTGGGCGACCATATAAATCTCTTAAATAAATAAAAAATAAAAATAAAATTACCTGGTTCAAAGTGCTTTGTTATCTTGCTCAAATAGAAGCCTTTTTCACCCTAAAGGGGTATATGCAATTTCTTAGAAATATGTGCTGCTACAAATGCAAAATACCCAAAACAAAACATTTTTCTGAAACTGTTTACAGATATTAGGAATCATGCTGTGATTTATTTACATCTGTGTTTCAGGAAATATATATTAGCATTTTTAGGCTTTTTCACTTTTACAATCTATTTTCATTGATCATCTGCTTAATTACTATTGATTCTCCATGTGACCAAATAAGCTCATGGTTGCTAAAAACCATGGTAATAAGTTAACCATTTCAGGGCTTTGGAAATCATCTTTAGTCTGTGCTGTTTTGTTTTGTTTATGTTTTTATTGTTTTAACTTAGTAAGCCGCCCAGAGTCTGGGCAGCTATAATAAATTCAATGAAATAAATAAATAATGAAATAAATAAGTAGTGGCCTTTGAGCGTAGCTTGCTGTGTGTTTATTCTGTTTGTGCCACAGTGCCTGGTTTATTGGGTAAAATTGGATCAGGTTTATTGGGTACAATTAGATACATGGATTCTTTATTTTGACTGAGGTTTCTATTAGGTGGCTTTTTATTGATTTTGTGTCACATTAGATTTTTATCCATCTTTTACCTAGAAATTTTGAGTACAATTAAAGAATGGCAAAATCATTCTGTTTGCGGTGGGTTCTTATTATCTGAAGCTAAATAAATAGAAGCTGAGTATTTTTGATCCAGATAGATCTGGTTTCCTTTTTAAAATGTGACCTTCCTCTTTTAATTAAAGTTCTTAAAATGTGGTTGCAGAAATAAAATATATAATCAGCAATTAATCCAGTTGCCCAAATAATCTGAAGAATACTAATTTAATGATTTCCATTTGTTACATCTCCCATGGGTTTAACATTCTAGCTTTTATTTCTAAAACGTTCCACTCTTATGTTAAGGGAGTTTTGTTTCTCTTCTTACAATTTTGATGAGTTTTTTTATCAGCCTGATCCTGTACATAGGTAAATATGTTTATTGTTGTAACCATAGGTCATAACAATGTGATATAGCATAAAATACAGTAAAAATAACAGGACAGAACAGAACAATATAAATCTAGACACAAAGAGGTCAAAACAAGGCCTGAGCTATAATTAAGAATTAAAAAATTTCTTTCTGAGTTTGAATTATGACAAAGCAAAAGTAGCAACTTGACTACTAACAGTTGGAAATACATCACAAGAAGATAATTCAACCATTCATGGTCCAAGCCCTTAAATTCACCTACATTCAAAAATTTGGCCCTAATCTCATTATAAATTGGGCAGTGGAGAAAGCAGTGGATAATGTCTTTCATGGGACTGGCTGTGCTTACAGAATCTTGCTTAAAGATACGCTGAAGGCATTGTCTGAAAACACAGGGATATAAAAGCCTTTTGCAGTGGGGTAGTGGTAATATTAACCAGATACTGGGACAGGCTTCTATAATGCTGTTATAGTGTTGAAACCAAGTTGAAAATTTGTATTTCTGTATTTTAGTAACACCTTTATTAACATCCATTTTAAAAACCCTATCCCTAATATTCTCTCTGTTCCAAGATTTGAGTAACCCTGGGGAGTAGGGAATACATTTGCAAGATAGGTGAAAAAGGTTTGGTCCATTGATTCCCAGTTGTGTAATGGAGAAAACAATGTTTGGCGAGATGGGATTCTTGAAGGCTTTCTAGTTTCTTAAAGTGCCCCAGCCATTCAAGATGTGCTCTGATGGTGATGAAAGGTAGCCCTACCTTCAACCTTAGATAAGGAGCAGGGATGCCCTGGAGAAGTCCCAAGATTATGAAATTGTTTTGGACTACTTCCAATCAGGTGATTCCAACCTTTTAATCCTACCCATTGATCTCAGCCCATTCAGCATCTCAGCTATCACCTTGGCTTGGAATATTTTAAGTGCAGAGGGGAACCAGCTGTCCTCCTGCCTGATCCTGTAGATTAGTGTTAGGGAACTAACAAAGGTGGAAAAATAACACTCATTTTCACCAATAGATTAGTGTCTTAAAAAAAAGGGAACATATTTTATACATAACAAAATGGCCTTATATGCGACAGTTTTCCCTATCTCATGCCTCTTAAGATATATAAGTATATCCTCATGCAAACATCCAAAAATTACATGCAAGAATTTTTTAAAGGTGAGGGAAATGTTGCAGTTATTATATGTGTTACTGCAATGGGGCAGGAGCATTTAATGGTCATTGAGATAGATACCAAACAGAATGATGTAGATATCAAACAGAAGCTACATTTCTTGGCTGCCAAATGGAATGATTGGCATAAGCTATTTATTTCAAAATAATTCAATTACTTGGTTTTAGAACTGTTTTGCTTCATACATGATTGGTAGCTGTGATAACAATTTTGATGAGCTGCTTATAACTTTATTACAAGTGCTTTTTCAGTTTGTTTTGCTTTCTAATGCCTTGGAGACCCACTTGTTCCTCACTGAAATTCATTTTTTTATCTGGTTGCTTACAGAGTCAAAAGCATAATACTGCTTAAAATATTAGCTATGTAGGCTATATCGGACCTCTTTGTTTCATGGAATCTGCTGTTCTTGGAAGAAATCTTGTAAATCTTTGTATCCATTGTTACAACAATTGGCAAGGCTAATTCTTTCATACCTGAAATAATCAGAATATGTCTCTGTAAATTATTAGGTTCTAGTTTACTTACATTTAAGGAAGGCAATGTGGAGATTCTTTCTAGAGTTGGCTTTACTCATACAAGACATTTTTTTCTGTCCTTTGATAACATTGTAATTTTCCTCGAGATTTTACAGGCTAACAGATAAGTATCACAGCTGCTTTGTTCACATGTTACATTAATCACATAAGTGCAGATCACTTGATAAACTTAATTTGGCACTTGTCTTGCCATTAGTTATTTCCCAATTCAGATGGTATCTGTTGTGCATTTACATACTATTTGACTGAAATTGACTGAAATTATCCCCTTTGGACTATTTTACATTAGCAAGATTGTTGGAATATATCCTTTTACCAGGTGTGCCATCTGCTGCCCATAGCCATATATCCCTCTAGTGGAAAGATGAGAAACCAAGAGATCCCTGCAGCCACATTATTTTTTATCTGTTGAAAGATTATGTTCCAGGAAGTTGCACAGTAACATGTTGAAAATGTTTCCTACTTCCCACCTCTCCTTTGTTAATAAATGGTCGATCCATGTACTTTACTAAAAGCTTTTTGGATATATTTCTTTTCTGAAATTTGAAACAATAATTTAAAAAATCAGTACACATTTCAGTAAGATAACAGAATAAAATGGTGGAGATCCTATAAACTAGATGGATAACTTTGTGAATATGTCAGTAAATACATTTTAAAAATTAAGCTATCCTGGTTCTTTTAAACAATTACCCTTTTTTTAAAGGACTGTCATATTGAAAACCTGTACTATATGCTTTATTGAAGTTACTTCATGCTAAGTTTCTCTGTCCCACTTCTTTTCAGGATGAAGGCTGGGGCTTCTAACTAGATCACATAGCTTTTAACTGTAGGTTACCTAGGAAAATTCTAAACATGGAACAATGAACTTTGAGATGGAACTTTTAGTGAGCAACTGGTCATACTGTATGTGGTGTTAAATTGCGTACCTTTCTTAGTAACTAGCAGCATATGCCCTGCTCTTTGGCTTTTTGCAGGCTAGAAATAGATGTTGTTAAAATCACATCCTCCAAGCACCATGCAGTTGCCACATGAAATATTACATTCATTAGAATGTGGTAAAATTTTCTTGTATTGCCTTTGCTGCAACTGCACAGCATGTTTTAAAAATGAACATTAACAGACATTACACATAGCCACAGTTGTCAGTGTTTAATTAAAGAGGGATTCTGCTATGTAGAATGTCACTGTTTGTTAATGTGTTATAAAAAGTTCAAATTAAAATGCTATACAATTAGTTTGCATGACAAAATGACTTTGCAAGACCCCTACAATAGACAATTTAGAGAAATAACTATTCTGTGTTTAAAATACTAAAGGAGCAACAATTTAAGCAGATGGCAGTGGCTTTCCTCTTGATTATAACTTTGAGGCATGCTTTACTAAATGGAATCAGCGGGGTTCATTAAGGTCCCGTTTGATGTATCAGTATTATAAAAATACCATGTTAATTATCCTCAAACGTTGCAAGTTACCTCCATTTTGCTGCAATCAGAAGATGAGAGAAACCCTGTGAAGCAAATTAGTCCTAATTGAAAGAAGACTGATTAATATTTAAATAAGGCATTGTGTGAGGGATTCTGCCATGAGAAAAATAGGCTGAACATCTGAATTAATTGCATAGCAGGTTAAATTAAATTTCATATAACAGGTTGGAAGATGAGTTGGCACAGGGCTTTACTGAGGAGCACAATGGCTGAAATACCAGTCTTTTCTTTTACTCTTGGCTGGAATCCATCAAGGTCCTTGTAGCCCTTACCTCTTTGTTGTGTCTCTTTCACTGCAAACAAAGGTACTAACAGAAAATTGCAACTACATAAAAAAAATCTTTTTTATTTTTTAGGAGGAAAGGAAGTAAGATAACACCTGTCTACATTTTCTCTATTTCTCTTTCATGTTGACTACAAAACTGAGAAACATCAGTATCTTTGCCCCTCTCCTCCTGGCATTTAATGAGGATTGATGACATAAAATGCTAATGGATAGAATATAGTTAGAATTGCGCTATTAGTGGGTTATCATGGCCTGACATTTTCACTGTACAGGAGCATACATGTGGAGCCTGTTTAAAGTGATTGGGTTACTTAAGGGTCCCTGTTAGGGATATTTAATCCAACATAAATTACTTATGCACTTTGTTAGTGTTCAAAGAGAGAGTGTCACATTGTACACGTTGGCAGTTTTCCAGTCAAGAGCTGTTAATTACTGTATAGTTCATGAATACATTTTCTGGCAATAGAAAGCCAGAAGGAGGGAAGAGTGGAGGAAAAAAAAATAACTAAAAATGAATAGGTGACAATGTAGAGGGATAAAAATTATATTGAAGTCATATTCATCCTTAAGAGTTACAATGCCATTTGTTTTCATGCTGAAAATAAAATGACAGTACAATTCCCTAAGGGAATACTTTAGTTTTAAAGAATCTCTATGTTAATAATAAAAAATACTTTCTCCATAGGTTTAATTCAGATCACACATGTTTGTAAAGTTCAAGGCTTGCTGTGATGTTGTGTGCTTATTGAACTACACACAAGTGATAATTTGGAAAATTGTATTATAATGTATACATTAATTTTCTTCCCACAGGATAAGGGAAAGCCTTTTAAAACTGGAGTAGTGTGGGGGAAAATGTTAATTAATACAATTAATACAGTTACTTGGTATAATCTTGGCAGTTAATCATAAATACAAATACTTGCCAACTATATATATTTAATCCTCTTTAAGATTCTACAAGAATCTTATAGAAAAGAATAGAACGTAGACCTTTAGACATTTTTTTAGGAACTTGAACAAGAGGCATGTGCATTTTCAGTTTATCTTGCATAGGATCTTAATTGGAATTATTTTGGGGATTGGAATTAAGATAACAGATGTTTAACAGCCAGCAGGCTAGAGGCATGAAACCAGTATTTCAACTTCGTAATTACTTGCCTTTAAACCTCACACTTTTCTTACAAAGCCATTTTGAGGTTCCTGATTGGAGCTTATCAGTAGTGGCAGCATGTGTTCCAAATGTTGGGATTCATTTGAGGGGTCATATATTAACTCGAGGTAATATTGAGGATTATTCTGCTTTCTACATTAGTTTGCAGGGCTGATTAATTCTTCATTTTTGTAACAAAAAGTTGTGAATAGTTAGCTGCCATTGGTGCCATGATTGGCCATGAGACTGGAGGAGACTAGGTTTCAGGCAAGGCTTCGGTAAAGTAATAGAATGGAATAAATTTATATCTATCACTAGCAATGTTTGTTCCAGTCAAATTGAATATTGAGCATTAAACATGAAATCTGTAGTTTTAACCGCTTGTGTAATGCTGGTACTACAGAATACAAAAAATGTACTATAAATATCTACAGTCTGTGAAAGAAAATAAATGCAGTAGAAAAAGAAATACACAGAATCTCAAAGGTAACTTACAAATTTAAATGAATGAACAATGAACTCCATATCAACAAAATCTAACATTGTCTGGTATTCCACACCACAAAAAGGGATCCAGGAAAAGGGCCTTCTCTATTGTAGTACCTGTCCTTGGCACTATACCCTCCACCCCCACAGCCCTTCTGATTTTGCCGTTTCATTTGTCTTTATTGCCCTTAGCTTCATCTTGGATTGACTGCCTCCATTGTTAGTGGCATCTGACATTGACGGCAAGTTGGACAGACCGATAAAAGCATCATTGTGACACAATATCTACCTCTTACATATGTGGTTGTGCTGTTGCATGGCTACCCAAAAGAAATGGAGCATGCCACTACAACCATGCGGTCCTCATTCTGGCAAAAGCAGTAAGATCCTGTAGACACTACTGGACATTGTTGTGATGTACTATCCTTGTGCCCTTGATGTGTTTTGGGTTTTTTTTTAATGTCATAATAATTGGCAAAACTTGGGGTTACAAAGGTAAGATGAGGTTTTCTGTTCCTTCCCTCTTATAAAACTCGGTGTGAGAAGCAGAAATACACAATAAAAGCTTTGCTTGAAGTATCAAAAGAGGAGTCTTCTGGATTTGTCCAAAAGGTAGTAAGACATTACTGAAAATACATTTGAATGTAAAAGTTTTCCTAATTAGGAAAAAAAAAACAATAACCATTTTATAGACAAAATAAGTTTGTCTAATAGCATTGAATGACTTCATTAAAATCTTGCAATATTCAATGTTTTGCTATTAAAAGATTGAGGTTCACTGTTCCAAGCCCTGGTTATGAACAGCTGCCTCAGTGAGAATTAATTTTTTCTGCTTTCTTCGTAGTGCCTGATGAGTTGCTTATCTCTATATTCACTGAAAGACATAATTAGAACATTTATATCATGGGCAGCTTTTAATGCACAATCAATAGTATCTGCAATTATCTTAAAATGAAACACTTATTACAAACAGCTTATTGATAAAATTAGAGGTTACATTTACAAGGCTGTGTTGCTTACATTTTACTCCAGTTCCGGAATATATATTCTCCAAAGAAGTCCAACTGGCACCAACTTTAGAAAATTCTGGATGCTGGAAAGATGAAAAAATGCTACGTTGTCTTGAATTGTAGATTTTATAATCTTTTCTGCCCCTTTAATGCATACTTATTATGAGGAAACATGTTGTCCTACCTATTATCTAAATAATTCTTAAATCTGTAGTAAATCTCCCTGGAATATATTCCATGAAAAACATTTAGAAATAATTTAAATAAGTAATTCTATTGTTTGTACGTGCTTTGGATATTTATTTTTTTAAGGGAAGGGAAATTTTAGACTTCTGATTAGATTAGTAGCCATACGTTTGCTACAATTAAGTGCTGTTTACAAATTCAAATCCTTTTTAATAGTTCTAGGTGATATACTTGCTGACCATGGGAATGATCAAAGCATTATTGCTGAAAGTATAGCAGATATCACTGAAGTGTCACAGCATGATTATTTAATGTGGTTTTGTTGGTCTTTTCTTTCCCCATGGAATCACAGGAAGCAGCAAGAAACCATTAAAATTAATGTGTATTTACCATTAAGTTTAGCAAATCAGATTGAATCCTGTGCCTATAGATTTTCCCCACACATTTAGTGATGCATGATGCATTGGCTGTTCTCTTGCATTGCAACATGATTCCTGTAATTTATTCCATTCTGATTTTCAGTTTAGATTATTGCTTTGTACTTTAGTTACAACTTCCCTTGAAGGCAGCTTGGAAAAAAATGCAAGGTAAAACAGAGTCTCTCATCTTGCTAGCTGTAGGGAACAGGTTATACCAGTTCTAAAATTTCCCTGACATTTGTACTTCTAGGTCAAATTTATGTTATTTATACTGATCTGAGAAGATGTGTGTTGGTGATCATCTGGAGAGCTACTTCTTAGACTTATTTCTTCTGCCCTTTCTCCCTGACCCTCCCAGAAAAACCACCAATGCACTCAAATGCCCTTTTAGGCTTTTTTTTTTTTTTTTGGCTAATTTCTGCTTCATTTTAATATGACATTCCATCTCTAAAGAAAATAGGGAGTAGTAAAGACAAGACCTCATGTCAGATTTAAAGCAAATTTCTTTTTTCTGTACCAACAAGTAAGAAAAAATTTATAGAGCTAAATCTAAACTGTTGAATACATTGGAGGTAAGGGAAAATAAGGGATATACAGCACATATACATATGAACATAAATGTGCTTTAAAAACAAGGACACAACTAATGTTTAACCCTATTCATTAAAGTTTAAATAACATTAATACAGTTAAAATAACATTAATAAAATACTTGTTTTTATGAACACAGATATACTTGAGGTGGCATCTGCTTGGAGTCCCTGAAGGGTTAGGGTTTAGTGGTTGATGGTCCATAGAATGGTCGCACTTCTCTTCATACCCCCATTGGATGTGCCAAGGGGAGTAGATTTGTCCCAAGTATTCTCTGAAATGTTGGGTACCAAGGTAGAAGGTATTGATGTAGAGGGCTGGGAGGATCCCCAGATAAATAGTAACATCTATCGCTATCTGCAGCAGCTGGTGGTGCAGCAGAGGGTGTCTCCCTTCTTTCTTGATGGCACTGAACTGAATGGGTACATGCAGGCCATTCTTGTTGAATGGCTGGTGAAGGTTCATGTAAGGTTACAGCTTCTGCAGGAGACACTCAACATGTATGTGGCCATTGTGGATTGCTATTTGCAGCCTCAGTCTGTGCCCCATAAGGAGCTCCAGTTGGTTGGTGTTACTGTGATCCTTCTGGCTGCAAAATATATACTTATGAGATACAAATGATCAAGCTCAGAAGTAATTATACTCACAAGTATTGATGGAATGGACACAATAAGTTTAGAAACCTATAAAGTAACTCTTGAAACATGAAGCCAGAGTAGTGCAATAATAAAACCATTGGATAAGGACTTAAAAAACATAGGTTTGCCTTTCCATTCAGCCATGAATGCCAGTAAGTTATTCTGAACCTAACTTTGATATTTAGGGGTTATTATTATTTGCTTAGGGTAAGGTTTCTCAAATTTTCTGAAATTGGTGGTCCCCACATTTTATTCAATAAACATACAGAAAATACGGGGGGGGCACCAATTAAATAAACATTCTCTCTTTGACAGTTCATATTTTTCAGAGACTAAAATGGTTATACCTGTATTTGTATATGCCTTCTCATCCTTTTCATTTAAATGTCTTTTTAAGCTAACATTTGCACCAAAAACATAATTCAAGTTAAACATTTATTTACCACTTAAATATCTCATGCCATAATAATAATCTTTAAGCTGTTCAGGAATGTTCTTCAGTAGAAATCTCTGAATCGCTAGGAGTGATTGGATCTACAGCTCAATAAAATCCTGTTTTTCTATATTGTTGGATTTTCTAGTCACACTTTTCTTTGAGAATTGCTTGTGTGAGATCATAGCTCTATTTAGAACAGCTTGCATGGTTTGTAACTGTACTCAGAACCTATCCACTCTTTATTTTGTTCCTTATTGTTTGTGTGCTTCAGGGAAACAGTTTTCAGCCACTTTTGCCAATCAACCATTTAGAGGTGAATGCAGGAAGAAGGCAAAGCTTTGACAGCAAGCAGGCTTTGGCCAGATGAGTGGTAAAGGTGAGGAGGTGGTAAACCACAGTTTGAAAATCAATGAATTAAAGAATGGCTTAGATAAAAAATAAACTTAATTAGGCATTATGTTTTGTCATAGGTCTAGTTTGTAAATTATATCTACAACTTAGGCTTAAATAATAATAAAATGTGATTATATTGGTATAACCAAATTGATCATGAATGAGTAATCATCACTTTTCTACACTTGAATTTCACAAGTGAAAGTCTGATTCATGTTTCTGTAGAGATATAGTCACTTTGTGGGGGTGTCTTCTGGCTGAATCTGTAACACCTAAAGATGAAAAGCATGTACTTCAAATGACTAATACAGTTATTCCCCATCTCCAGTTCCCTTTTACCATGGTCACTGATAGTGAATAAGTAGGCCTTAGAATATCTGGTTGCTTTCATATTTGCATTGCTGTGCAAATATCTGATAGTGTCAGAAACACTTTTCTCTGTAAATGAAACTTTGATTTTGGACTGTTACCACTGTTTTTTTCCTTTGTATGGTTTATGTCAGAGGGCAAAGAATATGATCTCTATTATATTGTACATTGTAATATAATTATATTTATAAAAACTTTTCAAATGGTCTCCTCACTTGGAAAGGTATGGGTCAGCTTGCAGGCCTTCTCTACAATGGCCTCCAAGCTTTGAAAGGTATTTCCCCCTACAGCCCCTTTCATACTTGCAATTTGCAAGGCAGTGGAAGCATTCTTATTCCCCTGTGCTTTTGGCCCTCATTACTAGGTGCATTGCGTTTGGGTTCTGTTTTACCTTGATTTTTAAAAAAAAATCTTTGTTGCTTTGCTGTATATTGCCCAGCATCTCACAAATGACCTAATCCGCAGATGTTGCAAAGAGATAGATAGATGAACTGTAATAATACTTTTTAAATAAGAATTTTTGCTTAAATGGGGCATGTTGATAGTTTTAAAAATATTCAGCTGCATCCTCTGTGGAACCATAGAATTGAAAGGGATCATTTAAGCCACTGAACCCAACTGGCTGCTCAGAGAAGACATCCAAATTAAAGCAACCCAAACAGATGGCTACATAGCCTCCACGAAAACACATTCTGGGAAGAGAAATCCACCATCTCTCTAAGTAATTGGTTCTACTGTCAAACCTGTCTTATGTTAAAAGAGATCTCATCGCCTAGAAAATATGTTATTCTGCATAAGTGGCATTTTGTAGATTTTTATTCATTGTGTGATTAAAGTATTTCACATCATTAAACCCCCAAAAACTCAAAATAAAACAAGTATCAGATTAGTTGGCCTGTCTTGTTGAATGTCCATGCTGTAAATTCTCCTGTAATACTCTTGAGCTGATATCAATAAAAGTGTTGTAGCTCTTTTATCTAGGCATCTTTGAAGTTGGCAGAATATTTCTTTCAATCTTTAGATTAAGGATTAATGCTGGGGAAGATGTTTAGTTTAGGTTGATTCCAGTAGTACAAAAGGTAAGGTTAATATTCTTTTGTAGAGTATATTGAGAATATACAGAGTTAAATAAGAAACATAAGATTCTGGGATTAACAGAAGACAGCTAAAAATGGAGGCATTTCAGATAGAGAGATTTAGTGTTACTGCAGGGACACTGGTTAGAAGAAAAATCTACAAGTGCTTACCATCTTGGAGGATTAATTCATTTGTGGTGCAAAACACATTTAAGCTTGTAGGCTTTATTATTTAACCATTAACTGCACACTTTTGTGGATGTGGCTAAACACATTCTTTTTTCCTAAGAAGCTAGTTTCGCTATTTGAATTTGGAAGATATAGTTTTATATGTCAGATACACTTTTAGATTCATAACACTAAAGGTACACTTTTTAAATATACAGAGTGTAGTGATACGTATCTTAAAAGACACAGCAGTAGTATTTAAATGCTTGAATATAGGGCAACAGTAACCATATTTTGACCATATCTTATGGTGACATCAAATTCCAAATCAGTGCCCAAAGAAGTAGTAATCACATTCATTTATACTTTCTCTTAAGGTATTTGTGATAAATATAGGTTAGCTGGAGTTCCAGGATGCATTCCAGATTATTTTCACAATCAGGCAGGTTCTGATCTTGGACCTAAAAATGTTCTGTACTTATATTTAAATCTCCTATAGTTATATTTAAGCTTAAAGAACAACTTCTCATTTACATTAAAATATTATACATACTCAGTTCAAATTACATTAAAAGCCAAATTAAAACAACATTAGGAGAGCAGTATGTAGAGGATAAAGTTCCCCCGCCCAAGTATCCTTGTGGCTTGGAACATCTGCAACATTCATATGTATTTAAAAAAGCAACACTGAAGCCTTTTGAATAGTATATGTTGTATTTTTAAAGTTGTAGCTTCCATTCTTATCTTCCCCTGTTATCAAAGCCAAGCTGGTGGAAAGCTGCTTAAAATCTGCGAAGGCTAATATGTAAGCTTAGAAAAGTTACTCTTTACTGAAAAGTGTGAATAGGATACCATCTTCATAAGTTGGTATTGATGGTATTTGTTGGGGAGAAGCAGCCCAGTGTAAGTAGTAACAGGAGCAAGCAGAAATGACAGTTCCTCATTGTCTCCTGCTCTTCCTTTTCCTGATGACTTCCAGTTTGTGAACTTTGCATCGTAACATTTAGTATTTAAAAACTTAAAAACCAATAATGCAAATATGATGAGTTGAATCCAATAGAGAAATGGCGTGTCTTTGATCCTTCCCATGGGTATCTTTCCAGTCTCCAAAAATGTACATAGTACAAGATGCTTCAGTTCACTGGGGACAGGGTTGCTGGGATTTCCCATGTAGTTTCTTTGCCAAAGCAATTCTTTTCAGCAGAGTCTCCTCAATCACTGTGTCACATATTGAGGGTCTGGGGAAGGGGGGGCAAATTTTCCCATTCAGTGATTTTGCTATGTATGTGTAGCTCTGAATCACTTTCTTGGCCCTGAATTTTATTTTATGTGATTAAAAGGTTTATATTGTTACGCGAATAAACTAATAATATTTTAAATTTTCTGATTTTTCCCATGCTACATTGTTCTTCATACTCTGTGCAAAATAATATCACTTAAATATTGTTTTAGCCAAGCAATCACTTAAAATTTTCACTCTTCTTGCAGTGGTTTTATGCACAAAGTGAAAGGTAGAAAGAATGGCCTACTTCTGTCTGTTTTCATTACTCTGTTCTTTCTATGTGCTGTTCTATTTTTTTCTTTGCATGCCTAGTGGGATATTAAAGGTTCTGTAATTATTTCAATAAGATCAGGGTTATTGATTTTTTTTTGTTCCATTTACTTGTTTCCTAATAAAACCTGATTCTGTGCTGAGGGCCAGCAAAGTTGAATGCTATTTTTAACCATTAGTTTTTTGTGTGATACATTAGACAACATTTTTAAATGCCAAAACTGTAGCATGTGCACTATCTCTTCCTACTTCTTTTATGCTATTATTTTATTTACTGAAATTCAGTAATATTACTGCACTATTAATGTTTAGAATGATTAATGTTGTTTTGAGGATAGTTCTGGAATTATTTAACTCTTTTTAAATTCAATAGTTTTGAAACTCTTAGGATTTTTAAGGAAGGAGTCATTATTAAATGCAAACTGGAATGTGGCTAGGATTAGAATAATCAAATTGTCAGAATTTAGAAATACTGGCATAAGATATCTTTGATTTCTGAAGAAATTGGAAGTTTGGGGTTGCTGTTTTAAGGCAGGCTTAGCCCAGCATAATCAGGAATGCTGCCATTTTTTGTATTACTATGATTCTCTGGTCATTCACAAGTAAATTATATATATGTGCAAAATCATTTTCTTCTGGAGGCCAAAGACTATAAAACTTCATTCGGTAGAAAGAATTGGAACATCTTTCTTTGAGCTTAGTAACCCATGTGAAATCACAACAGAGAATATATATTGAAAATATTTCATAGCAATGAGGTAGCCCTTTTATTTGAGTTTTGTTTAACTAGAGATTCTAGGGGTTGAATTTTGGGACCTTTTGCATATAGTAGACATGGTAATTCACTGAGTTGTCATCATCTCTCATATTTTTAAGGCACTTGGTTGCAACATAGCTTTTACTGCATATGAACTGCATATTTTTTAAATATAATCTGAGATGTTCATTCCTTTGGGCAGTATTTGAGCAGGGTAATAGATGAATTAAATGTTCATTTTGACTTCTACTAAATATAGTTTATGTAGATTTAGATAAGTAATAACATAGCTTTGTTATTTTTCTTGGAAGAAACCTTATGCCTGCATACAAGAAAAAACTGTTTTCAGTGAAAGTACTCAGAAATGTTTTAAAACTAACTGAAATTATGCTATCTCTGGTTGGAGCAGTTGAGCTTTAAAAGTCATTGCTTTATTTTGCAACATATATTAAAGTCTATCTTATTTTTAGAAAGGGGTTTGTCCTGACTAAGCAAAGACCACGCCGAGACGAGGAGAAAGTCCCTAGTGTTTTATTTACTGCTACAGTAGACACAAAATCCTACCAAACTGAAGAAGCGTGGGAAAACCCAGACAGATAAACCCCAAAACTCAAGGTGGGTCTGTTCTGGGTTTCTTTGAATGACAGCTCAAAGTCTCTAAACTACGTATGTGTTTTCCCCCCTGGATAGTGGCCTCTTCCTGCTCACCATCCGTACTCATGACAGGGTTAACAGTTTTTCAGCTTTTTTCAAGATGGAAGGGAAGGTAGTGTGTCCTTCGTAGACTTTGTTAGCCTACTTTATCTCTAGAATTTGAACAGCAGTATTGCTTAGATTATACCTTGGCTCTTTCATACCCTCCTTCCACAGCAGTTACCCAAATAGTCTTTCCCGAACATCAAGGTAGTGTGCTGAATGGGTTAAGTTGTGGCACAGAAACTGAGTGGGAAAGGGGACACTGCTGAAAATGAGAGCTTGTGAGAGTTAATTCTCACACTGTCAGAGAAAAACAATATGATAACAAATCTGACTGTTACAAAAACAAACAACATATGGAAACAGACCAGCCCCTCATAAGAGGGGGTCAAATAGTCAGATAGGACAGGAAGAAGAATGAAATACAAACAGATTGGAACACTGTTTCTATAGAAAGGGTTTGTCCTTGCACTACAGCATTTGCTGAAATTCTCTGGTATGGCTTTTAACTTTCTTCTGTAAATATTGCACGTTTGAAGGTCTTGGATTTCTTGTGAGTTTGCGTAAGTTCATTCCTTCCTATGAGGTGAAGCCTGACAATGCTGTTTTGACATTCAGTTGGAAATGTTCAGTAGAAAGAGAAAGGACCTGCAATGATGCTTATTTTACCTCTTATATGCCTCCCTTCCATCCATCTGTTGTCACCTATCCAAGTAAAAGTGGGAAATCATAGGGCAAAAATCTAGGCACTGCCATTATGTATTTATTTGAAATGAAAGTATCCCAAAACATTTTTGTAACATTCAGTTAGCAAAGCCTTCTGAGAAACTGAGGGAACAGGTTATGTTGGTGAATAGCTTTACTGTATACCCTTATGGGACAATTGCCAATTAAATGAATTTGCCCATTTAAAGCTGGCAAGGAGGTTGTGTTTCCTTAGCTAAAGCTCAATTATTGACTATTTTAATTAAAAAATATTTTTATTGCTTAGTAGTTAGTAATCCCCTTAATACAAGTGTATCTTTGTGTGAGTAAATGTAATTTTTAAATAAAAAATGTTTGGTAGCATAGCATGAGAACAAAAACAACTTCTTCTGAAAGTTGCTTTTTTATTTTGTAGGTGTTATCATGAATAATAAAACAAAATTGCAAACTTGAGACAGAAGTAAACTTTTTTCCCCCATTCACCTTTATTACTGAGTTGTGATTACAGGAACTTCCTCTTTTGGTTATCAAAAAATTTCAACTAAAATGACAGTTTAATCAAACTGCTTTTTAGGGGCAATGAAATATCTTAAAGGTCACTGTTTTTCATATATAGATGGCAGGCAGGGGGGAGTTCACAAGCAGGCAGTTTATCCTGTAAAGTCCTGATGGCAATTTAAAAATCTTGCTCCTCTTTAGAAACATCTGCTTAAAAGAATACTATAATACTGGTTCTTCCTAAGATTAGTATATGAAACTGGAGGTGTATTGCTGTGTCCTGTTATGGAACCCGAGTAAAAGTGTCTTTGTCAAATACCATCTAAGTGTTTAAGTATACTAAAACAAAAGCTGTATAATTAAACATTATTACTACATGCCTCAGAACAGACAGAAGACAAATGTCATAGGCTCAATGAACATGAAAGCCAGCTTCTTAAAAGAGAGTTCCCTGAAATTTACTGCATTAAGGTGTCTTGCTGGAATAAATGGGAAAAAAAAAACCTGGGAAATAGATGCATGGATATGACATAATTAATGGACTAACAGGGATTCTGATTCATGTCTATATTTTGAAAGCCACATGAGTAAGTAACATTTAATTTGCATCCTTACATCTTGCTCCAGAATGCTGTGTTGTGAACAGGCTTAGGAGGGTTTAGTTTGTGTTACTAAAGATCTAAAAACACACACAACCCCTCCCCGAAAACCCAGAATTCATTTAAACTGTAAAGATTGAATGGTTTTAATCATAACCTTCATATTTTGTTGAATCATGTTTTCTCCCCTTTTTCCCCCTCTGCACTGGATTATTCAGTACAAAAGACCATAAAGTTTTTTCCAAGGGGATCAAAGTCTGGGCTTTTCTGCACTTCAGGTTCTTCTCACCTCTGGCTAAAGCAGCCAGAAATGAAGCTGGTTTAAGAAATCCTGTTCTGGATTTCAACCCCTTCATCTGCTTTAGCCATTGTGGTGGCCAAGTGTTTTATGTCTAGACCATGCTTAACACAGGCCCCCATGCCAGGAAAGTGTCAATTGCTTTCTATTTTGTGGGGATGGATCTTAAGGAGTGGGGAGGAAAACAGAACAAAATCCATCAGGTTTTACAGTTCTTCCTGTTGACTGGAAGGGAAAATTTGGCAGTACTCTTGTCAGTTTCCCCAGGGACGCGGTGGCGCTGCGGGTTAAACCGCTGAGCTGTCGATCAGAAGGTTGGCGGTTCGAAACCGCGCGGCGGGGTGAGCTCCCGTTGTTAATCCCAGCTCCTGCTCACCTAGCAGTTCGAAAACATGCAAATGTGAGTAGATCAATAGGTACCGCTTCGGCGGGAAGGTAACGGCGTTCCGAGTCGTCATGCTGGCCACATGACCCGGAAGTGTCTATGACAACGCCGGCTCCAAGGCTTAGAAACGGAGATGAGCACCGCCCCCTAGAGTCGGATTCGACTGGACTTTACGTCAAGGGAAACCTTTACCTTTACCTACCTTGTCAGTTTCACCCAGTTAGAAGGGGATGGGAAAAAAAAACCCCTCTACTGAAATAGTGAACAGCAGTTCATCTTTTCACTACTGAACCCTAGAAAAAAATTGAAAAGATCTATCCTTGGATAGTAGACAGCCAAGCAGCCCAGCCTAAGGCTGCGAATGGAGGTGGGGGGAGCTGCTCACCAGCCAATCAGAACAGAGGCATTTGTAAGAGACACCATAAATGGCAGCCGGTGGGAGGGGGAAAATCACTACTTTTGAGTCACAGTAAGAAAATTTCCCTTCCTGGCTGCCTAAGTGTGGTCTGAGGATACCATCATCATAATGTGCTAGATCAGGGGTCCCCAAACCCTAGGCCGCAGACCGGTACCGGTGTGTGGCCTGTTAGGAACTGGGCCACACAGCAGGAGGTGAGTGGTGGCCGAGCGAGTGAATTTACAGCCTGAATATTTACAGCCGCTCCCCATCGCTCCCATTACCGCCTTAGCTCCACCTCCTGTCAGAGAAAGCAAGCCCATTGGCTGCTATCTCCAAACGGCATGAGGAAAAAAGAATAAAAGGTTGGGAAAAAGAGGAAGCGCTTGAATCATCCCGAAACCATTCCCCCCACCCCATCCATGGAAAAATTGTCTTCCACGAAACTGGTCCCTGGTGCCAGAAAGGTTGGGAACCCCTGCGCTAGATGGCTTATCCTTGTACATTTGACAGTGCAAATCAGCCCTCCCATCATCTTTTCCAGGCAAGAATGTCCCATCAGAGTTACCAAGAAGGCTGAAACTTCATCAGGCATCCATTAAAGAAACTGTGTAGGGTGTCAGGTGATGTGGCAAGAGAGTAAATATTAGCATTTAGGTATATAAATTGAAAAAGCAACCAACATTGAAGCAGTAGTTTTATATTAACAAGATTTTTTATGGGACTTTCGTAAAAATAGTCACTTGAAAATGCATAATATTGTTGAAAACTACTAGCAGTGAGGAATAACACAGTAATGTAATGTTGCAGCAAAAAATTAGATTATCCCCAAAGAATGTCTATAGCACCTTAAAGATTAATGCATTTATTCTGGCCTGAACTTTCATAAACAAATACTCATTTTTAATAGTGGACATTGAAATTGGTTATCTGTGTTTATGTTCATTGAAATACTACTTCTCTGCATATCAAAGTTGTTGCTATTTATAGAACTAGAGAACTCTATTTCCTTCCAGAACTTGCTTTTAAATGCCAGTGTCTTTTCTTGATGCACCCTGCAAGACCCTTTGATATGGAGAAATGATAAGCATCAGGGAGCTGCTATTATATGTAGCCTTGTGTATAGCATATTACAGAAAACGTGTTTTACAGGAGGGTCAAGAGGGGCAACAATATTTGTAGTGTAGCTTTATAGATAGTCCAAGCTTCTGTACCTTCTATTCAGGTGGAAGTGAAACTGCCAGGGCAAGACTGCAGAACTCACGTTGAGGGTCTGGACAAATATTCCAATACACAATGAATAGATTTAAGAGTTTCCTTTGTTGTCTTCTTTCCAACAAAGAGAAGCATTTTTTTAACCTTTTAACCTTTTGTCTGATCTTGCTTTAATACTGTGGAGAAATGTAAGAGTAGCTTTTGGAATATGCACATACAAACATTTTCAGTTTACTGCAGCTTTCTCTTTTTCTCTGTCTTTCTTTTTTAAATCAATGAATTTGTTTTTTAATGATGGAATTGCAGATGAAGTCAAGTCCAGAAAAATTAATTTAGCTCTGCTCACAGCTATGAAAACTGTGGAAATAAATATCCCGTGCAATAAGGTGTTCTTGACAAAGGGCATAACAAAAGATTGATTTCTATTTTAGAGGGAATATTTATTTTGTATGCTGGGGGAGGAGCAATGATCTGTGATTGTGACCCTGACCTAGTTTTGTAGCTGCTTTATGATTCAGCTGTATGTTTCAGTCATTTCTATAATTTAATTTCACAAATTTTAGCTGCATGCCTGCTCTTAGTTTATACTAAAAGCACCCACCCCTATGTCCCATGTTTGTTTGTGTGCGTGTGTGTTTAATGTATGTTCTCAAAGAAGAAACTCTTTAATTGTTACTGCAGAATTGCCTGATTACAGACTGAGTATCTCGTCCAGGCCCTGCCATAATTAGTAACCACTGTTGACATTTAGATTTAAATTGAATTTTCTTCTAATTAAACCCAGAGGGGGTTGATTCTCTCAGATATACAGGTTAATAAAATTAGTCTGAAACTGTTAAACAGTAAGCTGAAATCTCAGAGTGCCATGCTAGAGTATTGTTAGAAAATTTTGTAATTAATAATAAAAGCATTCATTAGATTCTTGATTTTCCTTTTTTCTTTTAAGATTTGTTAGGGCTTTTTAAAATAGGGTTTATTTCCTTTTGATAACTGTAACAGTACCAAGTTCTTTGATATGTGAATTCAAAATCAGCAGTACTTTAGCATTTCTCCATGTTTTAAAATATAATATGAAGTAACAAGGTTTTTTTCTTCCAGACATGCAATGAATGTAATGAAGTACTGGTAAAGACAGGATTAGAATGAATTACAGTTTAAAGAATATTCTCTCTATCACACACATACAGGACAGATAAAAATGTATCTCATTTTTTTCACACATTTTATTCAGCCAATACTTGGCTGAACTATCCAATACGTTGGGATTCAAATACTATCACTTTTTAAGAATATCAGATAACATTTATTTTATTCAGTTCTAATTGCAATGGTACTTAGAAGGAGAAAATTAATATAATAATTAAAAATGAGGAGTTAAGGTAGCACACTTATTGGGGTGGCCAGGTTGAAAGGTCAGACAAAACTGCTTTGTTCATGTTAAAAAATGAATTAAAAAACAGGTGTAAGACTTTTTAATGGTTCCAAGAAAAAGGGCAGTCGGGTTATATGAAAGAGGGCAGTTGGGTTTTCATTACTTAATTAATATGTGACGTCAAGTCAGTAAAGACTTTTGGCGCCCACATAGACAAACCTTCTCCAAGATGATCTGTTCCCAACTGGTCCTTCAGGCCAATGCTGCAGCCATTTTCTGCTGGTCGCCCTCATTTTCCTTTTACCTTTGCCAACACTGTAGGCTTATCAAGGGACCTGGGTCTTTGTGTAATGTGTTCAAAATATGATAATTTCAGCTTTGTCATTTGTGTCTTGAGTGAGACTGTGGATAATTTATTCTATAGTCATTTGGTTTTTTTCTTGCCAACCATGGTATCCTCAAGAGTCTTCTCCAACACTAAATTTCAAAAAACGTATCAGTATTTTTTGCATGGTACTTCTATAGAATTATTTACACAGTTCTGATCTTTGTAGGTATAGGGATATCATAGCATCTGAATTATCTTTTTCAAGGTCTTTGTTGCTACCCCACCATTAGTTTGTGGCATATTTCTTGACTGCAGATCTTTCGCAATTTCAGCTATCAGAGTAGTGTCATCAGCATAGTGCATGTAAATTTTTTCCTCCAACTTTAAAACCATGCTTATCATCTTCCAGTTTAGTTTCCTTCAATATATATTCAGCATAGTGATTGAATAAATATGGAGAGAGTATACAGCCTTGTCTCACTTATTTGCCAACCTGGAGCCACCTTGTTTCACCATATTTCATCTGGACTGTGACTTCCTGACCTGTGTATGGATTTTGCATGAGGACAATGAGATACTCTGGGATTCCCATTTTCCTGCATTCCACAGCAGGACAGGGATGACACCTTCCTTTCAGACAAAGTATTTTCTACAGTCAACGAAGCACATGTTGACTCCTTTTCGGTATTCTTTAGCTTTCTCAATTATCAGTGTGCCTCAGCAATACTGTCACTTATTCTTCAGTCTTTTCTAAAACCAGCTTGAACATCAGGCATTAACCATTCCATGTAGCACTGTAATCTGCATTGTATGATCCTAAGTGTTATTTTGCTAGCATGTGAAATTAAGGATATTGTGCGATAGTTTACACACTCTCTTAAGTCTCATTTTATTGATATTGATGTGTAGACTGACCTCTTCCAATCTATTGGCCACTGTGCCATTCTCTAGATTTGCTGGCATAGTTTGGTTAGAACCTTTACAGATTCTTCTGTTGCTTGCCATATTTCATTGAGTATTTCATAAGTTCTTGTAGCCCAATGTGCTAATTTCACATTAATCTTCTAGTATTAGAGGTTCTTGTAAATGGGGAATATTTGCTAAGGTATCTTGGATGTTGATATCTCTACTGTACAGAATTACAGTATACATGTTCCATTTTGGTTTGATCTTTGAATCAGTTATTGCGTCTCCATTGGCATCCTTTAAGTTGGAAACTCCTGAGTTTGGATATCTTTTGGAAAGCTTTCCTTGTTTTTCTGTTTGTTTATATGTCTTTGGATGCGTTTACAGATATAATTGTAGTGCTGTTCCTTGTGTCTTCTAACAGCTTTCTGAAATTCTTCGTTAAGTTCCTTCCTGAGGTCTTTGTGTCATGTTCCCTGTTGCAAGGCATAAGTGCATCACAACGGGGAACATGCACATCAGGAAAGAGGAAGGGATAACCATTATCCTTTAAACACACACATCATCCCTTAAGCACCCAAACCCATAAATAAATCATCAGGACAATAGAAGCGCACCTCGGACAGGATCTGGAAACCATTAACAGATCGGGGGAACTCCCACCCATTACCCCGGGGGACGCACCTGCACCGGACGAAGGCAAGGAGCCAAAGGGGAACGTCGGAGATCGCCCGAATCACCCATCGTCGGACCCATACCAACACTAATCACCCATCCGGACCTGGCTTGGGGGACAATAGGGGGTGGAGGAGAACAAGGTCCGCCACCGGGGTATAAACGGGAGACCCTGATACCACACCCGCATTCCCGTCTTTTTCTCCGTATGCATTCTGCTTCAATAAACCCGGAAATCCTTAAACCCTTTAAGTGAGTCCGTGTCTTATTCGGAGCAAGGCTACCCTGACATAAAGATGGGAATCGAAAAAAAATTTTTCCACTAGCACCAGTACAGATCCAATCTGTGAGGGAACCAAGCTAGTGATGGAAGACTTCATCTCACGGCAAGGCGGCTACCCGGCGACCGGCAACGGAACTCCCATCCCCACGAATGGAAGGTGCCCGAGGCCCCGACAGCGCGAGGCCCAGGTGAGCTCGGGATCGAGTTCGGAGGGGGAAGCAACGACAAACACCACCCGTGAATCCCATGGCACGTGGGCCACCATCGACGAGACGGGGGGATCCTCACCCGGAACCCCGGAGGAACCGCGGGACGTCCCATCATCCACGGCGTCAGGAACTGAAGGAGAGCGGAGGGGCGACCGCACCAAGAAGGGCTCGCGAATGGCGGCAAGGCTGAGCACAGTCAAGGAAAAGCTGGAGGCGATGCAGCAGCTGCTCCAGAGGTTAGCAGAGGCGTACGAATCCCACAGCCGGGGTGCGGAAGGACCAGGCACCAAATGCCTGACACCCCTTACCCCCCCCCCTCCGAGATGCACCAGCCGGAGAGACGGAGGAGAGGTCCAGAGGATGATGCAGCGCCAGGCAGAGTCCGCTTCCAGGAACCCGCCAGATGGGCTGCACCCCACCCTCCCACCCCGATGGCGAGATGACCGGAACGAAGCGGGAGCCAGCAAGAGATGGCACCAACACCACCCGACGCCCGATGGAGGGAATCCCCACGTCAAGACCACGGAGCCCCGATTGCCCGAAGCACACCTAGACGCCCAGATGCGGCTTGGAGCCCACCGAGAACGGCGATCAAGGACTTCGGCATTAAGTTCGATGGGGATCCCACAAAACTCTTTTTCCTCACCAACGTGAGGAACTATATGGAGGAATGGGGGCCCTACTTCCGAACAGAGAAAGGCAAGGTAAATGCCTTAGCAATCAAATTAAAAGGATGGGCCGCCAACTGGTATGTCCAGTTATGCCAGGCAGGTGCCCCGGAACTCGAGGACTGCAATGAATTCCTCTGGGCAGTGGAACTGCACTTCAGGGACCCCCTGGAAAGGGAGAGGGCGAAAAGAGCCCTGAAAACCCTCAAACAAGGACAGCGCTCCATGGCAGATTATGCCATGGAGTTCCAAGCCCTGGCCGGTAAGGTCGAAGTATGGTCCCAGTCCACCCTCATTGAGCGGTTCAAGGAGGGTCTTAACCTGAACGTGCTCAGGTGGGCACTGTGCAGAAATAACCCCGACACTCTGATGGAGTGGATCTGGCTGGCAGGAGAAGCAGAGGACGCCCAGGACACTTTCCTCCAACAAAAAGGGAAGCGCAGCATGCAGAGGCGGCGAGAGGACCCCGCACAGCTGCAGGACCGGCGAAGTCGAGACCCCAACCTTAGAAGGAGGAAAGAGACCGACGGTTCACCAAGGGTCAGTGCCTCAGGTGCGGGAAGGAGGATCACAAGGCGGCGGCTTGCCCAAAAGCGAAGGCGAGGGACAGCTCGGGGAAGGCACCAACCAAGCCAACCCCAGCACCCAGGAAAATGCCAGTCGCGATGGGTGAAACCGCGGCAAAGGACTTCCCCTACTGCACCGAAGACGAGGAAAGCGACGACGAACCGGCGGAAAACGCCAGCCACCTGCCCTAAGGAGTGCCAGAGGTCAGGTGGAAGAAAACAAGAGGCGCGACGACTTCGGGGTGAGTGAAAATTGTCCCACCCTATATGTGAAAGTCACCCTAACCCATGGTGGAAAGACGGAAAAAGTTTGGGCACTAATTGACTCTGGCTGCTCGAAGTGCCTTATGCACCCAGACCTGGCGGCCGTGCTAAACCTCCGCTGCTATCCACTTCAGAACCATATTATTTTTACACAGTTGGATGGATCAGCCGCGGGGGGGGGGGCCCAGTCACCCAATACATGGACAAAGTTGCGCTGCGGCTTGGCAGCCACAAGGAAAGACTGCCCTTCATCGTGGCACCAGTGGGCCAACCCCTAATCATCCTAGGGATCCCGTGGCTAGTGCAACACAACCCACAAATAAACTGGACAACCAGGGAAATCATGTTTTCGGATGGGCGCTATCAAGCACCCACAGGGGATCGGGTTCCCCGCGCTGCAATGGGGAGGGCGGCGACTACCTCGATGCATCTGGAGGCAGCGAACCTGGAGGGTCTGCCAGCCAGATATGCAGAGTTTGCCAATGTGTTTGGCGAAAAGGAGGCTGACAAACTCCCACCCCATAGAAAAACAGACTGCACCATAGAACTGGTCCCTGGCGCACTCCTACCAAAGCCCAAAATCTATGCGATGACCCAGAAGGAGCTGGCAGCATTAAGGGAGTTCGTCGATAAAAAATTAGCGCAGGATTTTATTGAGCCCGCAAACTCACCAGTCGGAGCCCCCGTCCTCTTTTGGGAAAAAAGGACGGGTCACTGAGGCTCTGTACCAACTACCGTGGTTTGAACGCCACGTCCATCTCAAATAAATACCCCCTACCCATAATAAAGGACATTCTTGCCCACCTGGCAAAGGGCAAGATATTCTCAAAACTGGACCTGAGGGAAGCCTACTTCCGAATACGAATACGGGAGGGGGACAAATGGAAGACGGCTTTCAACTGCCTGCTGGGGTCTTTTCAATATAAAGTTTTACCATTTGGGTTGGTGGGGGCACCAGGAGTGTTTATGCAGTTAATTAATGAGGTCCTGCACGACCACTTATTTAAGGGGGTGCTTGTCTATCTCGACGATGTTTTAATATATTCAGAGACTGAAAAAGAGCACAAACGCTTAGTAAAGCAAGTGCTCAGGAAACTCTGCAAGGCAGAGCTATACGCCAAGCTCTCCAAGTGTGAGTTTCACAAGGACCAAATTGACTACCTGGGCTATAGAATCTCGGCAAGGGGGATCGAGATGGACCCAAGTAAGGTCCAAGCCATACTGGCATGGGAGTGCCCACGCACGAGGAGGCAACTCCAAAGTTTCCTCGGTTTCACACATTTCTACAGGGGTTTTATCCAGGGGCTGGCAGAAATTGTGCTGCCTCTAACTGACCTACTCCGGACAAAGGGCCTGGGAGACACACGTAAATCAAGGAACCCGGGGGCGCTCCTGAACTGGGCACCTGATTGTCAAAGGGCTTTCGAACGCCTCAAAAGCCTCTTTACAGCAGAGCCAGTACTGCAACACCCCGACCCCACCAGACCCTTCGTCATGCAAGTTGACACATCCGACTTCTCCATCGGAGCACTCCTGCTTCAGCGGGATTTTGACAATCAGCTGAAGCCCTGCGTGTACCTTTCCTGCAAGTTCTCCGAAACGGAACGGAGATGGCACGTGTGGGAAAAGGAGGCGTTCGCAGTCAAGGCAGCCATAGAGACATGGAGGCACCTTCTGGAAGGGGCCTCCTGCCCCTTCGAGGTCTGGACAGACCACAAAAACCTAGAGGCTCTCAGCACTCCAAAACGCCTCAGCCCAAAGCAAGTATGCTGGGCGCAATTTTTCAGCCGGTTTAACTTTAAATTAAAGTTCATACCGGGGAGGAAGAACTTCCTAGCAGATGCCCTTTCCCGACGGCCTCAGGATGCCAGCCAGGCATTGGACATTGTGGGTACTGTGTGGACCGACACACAGCTGGGCTGCCCACACGCAGCCAAACAAGAACCCAATGCACCCCAGCACAAACACCCGCGAACGGAGGGAGACGCAGGTCAATTTCACCGAACTGGCAACAACGGCTCGTTCAAGCCCTCGAGACAGATACATGGTTGCAAACCAACAAGCACCATGTATCTGTTATGAACCGTCTAGCCTGGAGACAGAAGAACCTGTACGTGCCAGAGATGTTGCGAGCGGAAGTTTTAAACCGCTCCCACGATGACAAGACGGCTGGGCACTTTGGGTTCGTCAAAACATTACATTTAATCAGGCGACAATTCTGGTGGCCTACTCTCAGAAAGGACGTTAAAGAATATGTCGCTGCTTGCCCCACATGTGCCATGTCAAAACGAAAGGTGGGGAAGCCCCAAGGACTGCTGCAGCAAGTAGCAAGCCCCTCCCATCCCTGGGAGGAAATTTCCATGGACTTCATTGTAGACCTACCACCCAGCCAAAGAAAAACGGTCATCTGGGTGGTAAAAGACTATTTTTCCAAGCAGGCACACTTCATACCCTGCACGTCCATTCCCTCCGCGCAACAGCTGTCATGCCTATTCCTTACCCACATCTATAAACTGCATGGCGCCCCCTCCCGTTTGGTGACTGATAGGGGCACACAATTTACATCTAGGTTCTGGAAAGAATTTTTAAATCTTATTGGGACCAAGCAGGCACTGTCCACGGCCTGGCACCCCCACACAGATGGCTCTACGGAGATTCTTAACTCCACCCTGGAGCAATTCCTACGATCATTCATTAACTATCAACAGGACAATTGGGTGGACCTGCTACCTTTTGCAGAAGTAGCCTACAACAACGCAGTGCACCAGAGCACAGGTCACACCCCATTCAAAGTGGTTAATGGCAGAGACTTCGTGCCAATCCTGGAACTGCCCCAACCAGACACCCCGCCCTGTTCCCCAGATGACTGGGCAGCACAACTGGCCACGGTTTGGCCCGTCATCCAGCTGGCTCTCACAGACGCGCAAGCTACATACAAAAAGTTTGCAGACAATTACAGGGCGGCACAACCAAACTACAAAGTGGGAGATAGGGTCTACCTCTCCACTAAGTTCATCAATGTAATGGTTGCCTAATCCCAAATACTCAGTCTCACAAGCCAGGGCTTAAAGATAACTGATTTATTAAAGGAATAGTATGCAAATACAGAGAAAGCTGAGAATGAGCAAAAGCGCACCAAATACAAACTTAAAAGCCTTGCTTCCAACCCAGTCCCGCCCCGAGCGCTCGTTAGCAACCACCCCCTCCCAGGTGCTAGCAACCGTTACATCTGCCTGGGAACGTAACCTTGAACATAGTTGCAAACCCAAACATACATTCCAAAGTAGCAAAATAAAGAACACAGCAATAATGGAAAATACCAGGAAACGTTCAAGCATGTAATACACGGATTAAAGGTTTGACATGTGAAACGTTACGATGTTAACAGAACATTGAAATGGTGAACATGACAATCAAGTCCCCACAGCCCTCAAAGAAATTGGCACCCAAATTCATTGGACTGTTCCAAATCATAGAAATTATCAACCCAGTGACCTTCAAGCTAGACCTACCCCACAATTTGCGGCGCATACACCCAGTATTCCACTGTGCCCTACTGAAACCAGCCACCCCTTCAAAATGGCACAATGAAACCCCCCCGCCTCCACCCATCATGATAGATGGGCAACAACATTTTGAAATTAAGGAGGCACTAGACTCCAGGAAACTAAGGGGCACCCTACAGTACCTCGTCAAATGGTGACATTTTCCACACCCAGAGTGGGTCCAAACGCAAAATGTTTCAGCAAAACGGCTGGTCAAAAGCTTCCACGAAGCATACCCAAACAAACCGGCACCTTAGAATTCTCTTAGGGGGGCAGCATGTCATGTTCCCCGTTGCAAGGCATAAGTGCATCACAACGGGGAACGTGCACATCAGGAAAGAGGAAAGGATAACCATTATCCTTTAAACACACACATCATCCCTTAAGCACCCAAACCCATAAATAAATCATCAGGACAATAGAAGCGCACCTCGGACAGGATCTGGAAACCATTAACAGATCGGGGGAACTCCCACCCATTACCCTGGGGGACGCACCTGCACCGGACGAAGGCAAGGAGCCAAAGGGGAATGTCGGAGATCGCCTGAATCACCCATCGTCGGACCCATACCAACACTAATCACCCATCCGGACCTGGCTTGGGGGACAATAGGGGGTGGAGGAGAACAAGGTCCGCCACCGGGGTATAAACGGGAGACCCTGATACCGCACCCGCATTCCCGTCTTTTTCTCCGTATGCATTCTGCTTCAATAAACCCGGAAATCCTTAAACCCTTTAAGTGAGTCCGTGTCTTATTCGGAGCAAGGCTACCCTGACACTGTGTCTTTCTTGGCTTTGGCTTCTCTTGTTGGCAATTTCCACCATGCGTTCTGATATCCAGTTTGGTTTTTTGTTTTTTTTTCTGTTTCTTAGTCTTTTCACATTCATCCTTCACAACTTATTTGATTTCATTCCATAGTTCTTCTAGTTTTCTACCAATGAGATTCAGGACTTCAGTGTGATTCCTAATGTTCTCCTTGAAAATGGTGGGTATATGCTCAAGATTATACTATGGAAATCTGTTGGCTTTGTTCTTCCCCTTTAGCTTGATTTAGAACTTGTACATGAACAGTTTGGCATATGTTATACAGTCAGCTCCTGGCCACACCTTTGCTGTTATAACTGAACTCTTCTATCTCCTTAAACCAATAATAGAATCAGTTTTATTTTTCTGTAACCTGCTAGTTGGGTGTGTTTCTGGTGTGTAATTTTGATTGTTTGAATAATGTGTTAGCAATAAAGAAATCTCCAAATGGTTTGGAGAAACTGAGAAGACATTCTGTTTCATTTCTTTTTCCTAGGCCATACAATCCAACCAAATTATCCTCCATAGTATTTCCAACTTCAACATTCTAGCCTCCAATTGCAAGCAGCATATTTTGCTCCCATGCTCTGTCAATTTCAGGTTGAACTTGATCATAAAATTCATCAACCTCATTTTCTGCATCAGGTGTTGGACCATGAACTGTCATATTAAAAAGTTGCCTGTGAAATCTTAATTGATATTATTCACTCATTGCATTGTACCTCAATACTATCTTTGCTATATCTTTCCTGACTATGAAAGCAACACTTTTTCCTTGTTTTCATGTCCTGAGTAGTAAACAGTATGATTGTAGAGGAGTACAGAGGTGGCCTGGGTGAAGGAATTCAGTGACAATTAGATAAATGTCACCTTAGCCTAGTAGACAGGAGGAGGTGAGGAAAAAAAAAATCAAGATTGCCCCATCTTGATTCTCTTTAGCATAAGAGGGGAGAGACAATACCTGTGTCAGGCTTTCAAGATTTTGTTATTTTACCCTATAACAATAAAGTATAGCCCCTGTCATTCATGTCATGTCTCCTGACCTGGTCTCCTGGCCTTCAAAGGGCTCTTCTGACTGAAAGTGTCTGATTCCAGTCTATTTCTATTTGCTGGTGCCTGTGTGGAGCTTTCTCAAATTTATGCTTCTTACGTTCCATGTTCCCATTGTGATTCTGTCTGCAGCTCTGGATACTTTTTTTCCTGCATGGCAACATCAGCAACTAGATGATCAGAAGGCTTTAATCTATCCACATCATAAATACCATTTGTACTCTGAAAGATCCTCAGTTCTAACTCAGTAGCACGTTATGTGCAAATTGACTGGAGTGTCCATCATACATCATTGTATCATCAATCACTTTACGTATGTGGTTTTCTTGGTAAAATAGAGGCGTAATTTACCATTGTCTTGCTCATGCTGTATGAAATGATGCCTTTTCCATTGTCATCATAGTGATTACCTGCCACCAGCATCTTCAGTATTGCCTGCTTGTTTTAGCTGGGCACCTGGGATGACCTTCAAACCTTGGGAGAATATACTCCTGGGGTACACTCTTAGCATACTCCTAGCATTCTTCACTCATCCCTCACAGGAGCAAGTTCCCCCCCCCCCCCCGCAATAAGGGACATCAAAACAGGACTGTACAGTTAAATGTTTGCTTCACTTTCAATTTACTTTTTTTCTTTAAAGTACAAGTCTCAGATATATATTTAATAGTAATTGGATATTTCTATGATATAATTGTATTTTTTGTTGAATAAAATATGATGTTTTTATAGAACCTTAATTTCAGACATGTATCACAGTGAATTAAATAGAACTTACTTCAAAATAAGTGGAAGTAATATTGAGCCCTAAGGCAGATTCTCAGCAAAAGCCATACTAGCTGGTAATATTGTTGTTGGAGTCCATACATATGGAGGTTGCCTCAGCTGAAGAAATATGCCCTAAGGCTATAATCCAGATCACACTTATTTGGGAGGAAGTTTCATTCTACTCTTTGGGCCGTCAGAGTACATATGCATAGAAGTGTATGTAATGTTGGTAGCATTTTTGAAATTGGAACAATGCTTGCTATTTTATAGAGTGGCTGTAATGGAAACAGAAGAAAGATGCACAATGTTTATGTACACTCACACAAACTCAAAAGTAGTTTCCATACATATTCATTTGAAACAATTGCAGTCTCAGGATCTATAATTACAGATATACTGTACATATACTTAGTAATAATATTTTTGACATCTTAAAGGAGTTTTGACTGAAAATGTGATGACTAGAGAGTGTAACTCATTTTCTTAGTCCTTTGGATAGTATTTAGTAAAGTAGAAGAATCCTCTAGCTTTTACAGGAGAAGAATACTCTAGCTTTTCATCAGAACATTTCCATCTAAGGACTTTTTCTTACAATATTTTTTAGGTAAATGTACAATTTAATGAGAAAAACTTAAAATTAACATTGCATCTGGGCCTGCATTTCTAGTTCTTGATGGAATTTCAGTGTCCATAATTCCCGGC
This sequence comes from Candoia aspera, assembly GCF_035149785.1. NCBI lineage: Eukaryota > Metazoa > Chordata > Lepidosauria > Squamata > Candoiidae > Candoia > Candoia aspera. The sequence goes on along the minus strand of NC_086155.1, from coordinate 171,774,344 downwards.
CAGTCATTGGTCATGATGACTGCAATTTAATGAATTTAAATCCCAGCACATTGGGAAAACATCACATTGGAGAAGACTGTTTTACATATTTCCTGATTGCTTGGCTTTGGTTATCCATATATGTAAATGCTTAATTGGCAACATGCCTAGAAAGTTGGAATTAATTTAATATACGATTCTCTAGTTTTTATAATCTCTAGGAAGCCTTTAATTTTATATGTTCTCAATGGAAAATGGGAAGCAACTCAGTAATGGTGGGCCATTTATCTTAGCTGATGTATCAGTTCATCAAGAAATGTAGATTGAAAGGTCTTTTAGATAAATAGATCCCAATTAATGATCCACAAGGGTACTACGGAGTGTTCCTGATGTGGATGTTGAAATAAATAAAATATTTTTAATGACCAAATTCTGGCAAGATTACCAAGTACAAAAAATATTCCAGTAGCACTTAAGATGTACATTTAACATAATAATTTATTTAGTTTAGGTTTTAATTGTATTATGGCTGTTTCTAATGGGAGTGTTAAATACAAGTAAAGGCTTCTCTTCAAATGGAGTGGAACTTTCCTTGCAAATATTTTTAGATGTGTGTACCACATTTTTGAATGTCATAGAAGAGATCTTCTCAAATAGTTTGCAGACAAAATTTAAGTGGAAATTGCAGAGATCTGGGGGGAGATGAATAGTGGCAAAATTTGAAAAATAAATAAATAAAATTAAAGGATCAATGGGAACTAATTAAAGGTACTATTAATATATGAAGAAAATGCAGGTGATTAGAATATAATAACCTGAAAATGTATTATGCATTACTTTCAAACTATTCTTTTTCTTTTATGACATTGTTAGTAAACTCTTTAGTATTTTAAAAGTATTTTGCTGAATTGAAACAGGTAATTCAACTGATATTTCTTAGAGAATTAGTAATTATGAAAACCATCCATTGATCTAATAAATTTTATATTTTTAAGTTTTATTGCATTAGAATTACTTTTTTGAAATGTTATCTGTGTATTTTTTTTCTGAAATAATTAGTTATTTGGTTCATTATTTTGAAAATAATTCTTGTTGAATTTTGGTCATATCCATGTTTGTACCATTAGTTAACTCTGTCCCATTTCCCTCAGTTTGATTCTCATTAAATTAAGGGGCATAATTTTATTACATGTTCAATTTATTTGTTTAAAACTAATGATTATCATGAAGTTTTTGCCTCTGAACCACTGTCAATGAGATCAGAAAGACCACATCGTCTCATATCATCCGTTCATGCTTTGAAGTCATCTGTTAGGGCCCTTCTCAAACACTCTTTTTAATTGGAGATACATTATGAAATGACAGAGGAGAGAGCTTTCTCAGAAGTGGCACTTTGGTTATGGAATGCCTTCCCTACAGAGGCTCGCTTGACGCCTGTGTGGCAACCTGTGCTAACAGCAGAATTCTCTTGACCTGAAGACACAAGCAACGTATTTGGCATGCACTGCTGCTCATACTGCACATTTTTATGGTTATGTTTCCAGCACTGATCTTGAAGTGAATATGAAATTGAATATGTCTCTGTCAGTTCACATCTGTGATTGTTTGACATGTAAAAATTCTGTTTGACAGGTTTTGGAGGACTTCTCTGTTCAGAAGTTATGTACACTTGTACTATGATTAAGCAAATAGTGGTCATTGTATTTATTAAAAAAAGACTTCCAGTGTGATAGAAATCTGTAATATGATTGGGAAGTTGGCTATTTCTCTGCTCATATAGCCCAGTGGAAGTTACTGACAAGTAATATGTTAGATTTGGGCTTTATGTAATCATATACAAGCTCCTGTTCTCAGTCCTTAGTTATTTGCTAAAGCAAAAGTGAGCATTACAGATAATATCCTTTAATTCACCAGTATTTTCTATCTAACTACAAGTATAATTTGGAATTTAAGAGAGTATTGATAGCCTAAAATTACTTCCATGATAGTAATCCTCCATTCTGCAATTACACATATTGTAATCAGTTCTTGGTGACTGATATTGCACAATTTAATGCCATTTACATAATTTTTAAACATTATTTGCAGTGACATAGATTTGGATGGGTAATGTGTGAATGAGCCTGGGTTCACATGTTCCTCATTATCACATGCGGTGGTCACTTCTTTGCCACTACAATTGAACCAGCAAAATTAGTAAATCAGGATAAATATAATCAGTATTTGATGCTGTTGTGCAACTCAGGTTTTAGAGCAAGCCATTGTTTTACTGGTTCAGAAATTCAAACTGGTTTATAGCAAGTAGGATGAGAAATTTCACAAAAATAGAGTGTATTTAATCAGTCATATTTATGTAGTGCCAAACCCTGGTTTGTTTCTATTTCTGAATTGAGCCAATTATGGCTATGATCATATAGGCAGTTCAGTTTCAGCAAGCTACTGGAAAAGAAGGCGCAGAGGAGAGATTGCCTACAGAAATTGCTTTTTCATGGTGTGCAAGGGGAGAAGAGGGGCTGCAGTTGGCACATGGGAAGGGGAGGAGGTCAGGGATGTGCCAGAGTGATTTGGGCATTGATGAGGGCAGGGGGGAGAGAGGTGCAAGGATGTTTCCCTCTCTTGCTTTGCAGACCAAGGCAGGGTTGGTGCATTTGGACAGGAGGCGATCAGTGAGAGGAGAAGGGGGGCTTCCAGTTTTGCATATTGCGTGGGGGGCTTCCCTAGCCCAATATGGGCACCGGAAGGCAGGAAGGGGGAAGCAGTGAAGAACGGGGCTTTGCCAAGGGCCTTGTTGCGTGCAGCCCCCAAGTGGAGCAGTTCCCTCGTCTGCTGCTCCTGTCCGGGACTGTTATTCCTGCTTGGCCACAGGTGAGACCAAGCATCTGCCTCAGAAAGGTGCCCGTCAAGTCTTGTGTATCTGTTGGCTGGCCCCGGATCCAAAGGGGCACCTTCTCAACCCTGCTTGACATTCCAAGTTGCATGCATCTGGAGTCTCTGCCCCAGTGGACTTGCAAAGAGAAGGTGCCTGTGGGCAGTGGGCCAGCCAGCTTAAGTTGTGCCGGCTTGGGACCCTGGCCAGGTTTTTCCATTTTGGTGGGGGTGGGAGCTAAAGGGGTAAGTTTGCTGGCCTTGGCAAAAAGACGGAGCCCTCACAGTGGTTGCTGCTTTGCCTCAAAGAAAAGTTTGACTGAAAGGAGGGGACTGTGAAGGGTCTGAGACTTGGTGAACAGCTGTGGAGCTGCCTCTTGCTCTACCCAGCATCACCAAGCTTTGGCAGAAAGCTATCAATCACTTCCCCAATGGGGTGCCACGCCATGAGGAAGCCTGAATTTAGAATAGAATAAGTAGGCACATATTGGGGAATACATAGGCTGTTTGCTGAGCGTGCTGGCAGCTGTGGGCACCAGCACATTGCTTTCGATGTGTATTCCCTCTTGTGTGCCTGCTTACTCTCTTCTAATCTCTTCTCTAACCTCTCCATTCTGCAAGGGGGGAAAAAGGAAAAACAACAGGTTGGACCCAGGACAACCCATACTGACTGGAGTGGCGATCACATGACTAAGGGAGGCTATAAATGTTGTAAATGGTAATAAATTGGTCATAAAGTTATTTTTTCAGCACCGTCATAACTTCAAACATTTGCTGAATGAGTAGTCAGTAAGCAAGGACTACCTGTATCTTTCATATGTCTAGACTGGTTGTATCCATCTAGTCATCAAAGTTAAACTCTGTTCAAGTCATGGAAAACCATTCCATTTGATAGTTACTGATGGTTTTAATAAATCATCCTCATTCTAAGATGTAAAGGAAACTTTAAATATCAATCACTTTGAATTGGTTCCAGAAATAATGATCAATTCCCGATCAATTATCCTGTACCCTTGTATTCCTGCACTGTCCTTTTGTGTGACTATATCACCATGGAAGACTAAAACAGAGTATCTTAAGAACAAGTAGCTTCCTATCATCATCATCATCATCATCATCATCATCATCATCATCATCTGTTCATGGAAGTAAATCAGCAAGAAGAACTTCTCTCTTACGAGATATTGCTGCACACAGCAGAGAAAATGAGTACTTCCAAGGCATTGTGAATTAAATGAGATTGTTTCTGAAACTGTATCTGATACATCTGTGTCTTAAATTTGTACAGGGTTCCAGGCAGATTTTCAAATGATTTTTTAAGTCACTATGCCCAGCATCTTTTTAAACCTGCGTACGGTAGGTAGTTTATATTTTAAGACTTCAGTTTTTCCCCCAAAATTGCTGGGCTTGAATGGGTGTTAATGTGTACATATACTTGAAGGAAGGAGAAAAAGCTGGAGAAAATTGCTGCTGACTGGAATCAAACTACATTTGTTGCTAACAATTGATTGCCTGTTCTTCAGCCAGAAAGATAAATTAGAACACAGAAATACTGCAGTAGAAAAGTGGTGTGGATGTCAGTGACAATATGACTATTTTCATCTTTCTGTTGTAAACCGTAGCTTACAGTGGCTGAAATGACTTTGAACTCTTTTTCTTTTGATGATTTACAGCCTGTAGAGTGCATTGAAGGAGCAGATGTAATATTTTATGTATTTGAAAGTATCAACACCGATGAGTTATGTTTGACGATTTTGTCCTTGTGTCAATATAATGTAGTAATTTCAATTTCTTAGAGATTGTTTTCCCTCCTCCTGCCAAAATATAATAAAAACATACAGGGAATTCTGTCATTATAATGCTACTCATAAGCTCTTATTCCCCTCCTGCACTCCAAAGTTTTATAACAGAACCAGATCATGATTTTGTGAAGTATGTATTTTTTTTATTAGCTAGGATATTTTGTTTAACATTAGGAATATTAAACATATTGTACTTTCTTTATAGAAATGAGCGATAAAGAGAGGCACAAGCAGAATAGAAGTATGCATCAAGGATAGAAAATTAAAAGTAGACTAAAGAATTCATATAACATTAATTCCCTGTACCATTTCAGATTGATTTTATCTGAGCATTTTAGGGTAGATTACTGAAGGACCCTTTTTTAAAAAATCAAATTTGCATTTAAATGGAAAATGCTTTGAGCCTGAAACTTTCCACTGCATGTTTGTGTGTGTCTGTGTGTATAAGGGAGGAAGGGAGGGAGAGGGGAGAGAATAAGGGGGAGGGGAGAGATATTTTGCTCCTTGTTCGAAACCCTTACATCACTAAGAGAGTCTGGGAGTATACAGACTCATTCTATTTATATGCATGTCTTGAAATTAATTTTCTATCCTATTTCCACATATGTTAGTATAAGTGTTAGTACTGAAGAGTTGTATGTGATTTGAGGTTTCAGAATATCCTTTTAAAAGACACAGTGTATGTTTTTGAATTACACTGTACTAATAAAAATTATGTATTAAAATCAGTAATAAAGTGAGAAAATTATAAAGTATAACCATGCTTTTTGGCTTTTTTTCCATTCACTAAAGCAGAGATTTTTTGAAATTTTATTTATTTTAATTATTTGTATGCTGCCTCCAGCCAAGTCTTGAGATGGCACTCAACCCCATAAAATCATAAAGCTTTTACAATAAAACAATACTCCCCCAAAAAACTGTAACACCATTGTTTTGCATAATAAAACATATTTCAATAATCAACCAGGCATAGAACCAACTTAAAAAGACCTCCCATGAGTGGCCATGCCCACTTAAGTGGAACTTCACATCCCAAAGGCTCTGTGAATAATTATCTTCTTGATATTCTTTCTAAATTTCAATAGGAAGGGACTCATCTTGATGTCAGGGGCTAGGCGACAGAGAGAGTGGGCTGCCATTGAGATAGCATCTCTCTGAGGCCATACCTCCTTACATTCTGGAGAGGAGGTATCTGTAGCATACCCTTTCATCCAACTGTCACTGGATGGGCAGCATAGAAAAACAGGTAATTTCAGATATAACTAGAATCCAAACTTCCGTATAGGCAATAATCAGCATTTTGTATTGGGACCAGAGCAAACTGGCAACTGATGCAGGTCCAGCAATATTCTGTAATAAAGCCTCTCACCTGTCAGCAGGCATTATCAGCAGCTATAGCTTCTGGGTCATCTTTAAAGGCAGTCCCATGTACAATGAATTACAGTAGTCCAAATGCAAGACAAGGGCATGAGTCACCATTGCCAGTACATTTTATTCCAGAAAAGGCCACAATTGATTCACCAGCTGAAGCTGGGCAGAGCCTCCTAGCTATACTTGCTGATCCAGCAGAGACCATGTCACTAGAGATTCAGCAGGACTAGAAAGACTGCATTTCATCCTCCCAGTTCCTGCCACAGGTCTTCCACAAGAACAACCAGTTGTTTCTATCCTTTATTCAGGATGAAAGGGATCTAGATAATCTGCTTCATGCAGATTAGTTAAAGCTACCCCATCATCTTCTCCACAGTTCTTTCCCGAAAGGGAAGGCTGGAGTCCCGAATGGCTTGAAGGATGGACTTTTAAGGTGAGGGTGCACCTTAACTTCTTTCAAAGCTGGTAGCACTATACCTTTTCCAAAGTGGTATTTACCAGTTCTTGAACCCAATCTTTTCTTTTCCCTCTGGCAGCTTGAATAAGCCAAGATGGGCAAAGACCCAGCCTACATGAAGTGAACCTCATCTCACAGAGAAGCCTGTTCTCTTCTTTAGAATCCATAGGTTCAAAAAATCCTGTATGCCCTCATAAGACATAATCTCATCTTCTCATTAGATTCTGACAAGAGGGTATCTAACTTGAAGCAGATATGAGCAATTTTGTCCATGGAATGCATAGCAAAATGGTCACATGAGTCTTTTAAGCTTCATGTCCCAAAAGAAGGCTGTCTACAAACCTATTAAAGGTGGAGAGGTATGAGTGTTTTGCTGCATTTATAACTATGGTATAGGCCAGCTGCGGGGTTGGGGACACCATATTGCAATGATTTTCCTTCTTCTGATCTGTTGATAGGAGATGAAAGATCATGCCTGTGGCGTCTCACTTGTGGGGTGCTACAAGGCTTGATTCTCTTGCCCCTCCTGTTTAACATCTGCAGGAAAGCACTGAGTGAGGTCATGCATCTTTTCAGGATGCAGATGATACACAATTGGAGATTTTGAGCTCTGCTCATCCAGGTAATGGTGTCAATGTCCTGAACCAGAGTCTGGAGGCTGTGTGGGTCTGGATGGGAAGGAATAGATTCAGGCTCAATCTGAGAAGATCAAATGGCTGTGGGACTTTTCATCTTTAGTCTTGGGTGGAGGAGTACTGGACTTGCCGCTCTTGCTTGAAGAGCAGGTACAGTGGTGGTGAGGAGGACCTTTGCACAGGTCCATCTAGTGCAACAATTGTATCCATTCCTGGAGCAGAAGACTCTTCAAACTGTCACTCATGCCCCAGTCACCTCACAAATGGACCACTGCAATGTATTTTATATGGGGCTGTCCTTAAAAACTACTTGGAAGCTATAGCTGATCCAGCAGACCATGTCACTAGAGATTCAGCACTGTGGGTAGTGATTGGTGCACCATGATACACCTATCTATCACTGCTGCTCTGTGAGCTGCACCAGTTGGCTTCAGAGTGCAATTAAAGTGCTAGTTATTGCTTATAAAGCCTTTCAAGGCATAGGGCCTAGTTATTTGAGGGACCATCTATTTCCAATAGTTTCTGCCCAACCATAAGATTGGGCAGGGTGGGTGCACTTCAGGTTCCTTCCTTCAAGCAGGACCTAGGATAGATACCTTTTCTGTCATGGTACCTGTCATGGTACCTTCGAGATCTGCATGGTTCCCACCCTCCAGTCATTCCATATGTCTTTGAAAATCTGGTTTCACTCCCAGGCCCAGGTTTAGGATGGTGGTTGAGCCTCTGCTGGTTCCCCCCCACCCCATGCGTTGGGTTTGTTTTTCTTCTGGGTGCCCATATTATTTTTTCTCTTTATTCTATTTTTCACTTTTAAAATGTAAACTGCTCAGGGTTGTTTGGAGTTGGGCGGCTTCTAAATCCAATAATATAAATACACAATCAATCCTGGGTTGCACTGGATTGGGTTGTATTTGCTCCTTGTCTTTCATCACTTTCACTCTAGGCATTTCTTCCAACATTTCATCTCCCAGAGTCTTATCAACTCTGGACTTGTTGGCAATGAAGAGAATATCAGAACCATACAAAAATAAGCTGAATGGCAGGCATATATGCTTTTTTCTCTGAAAAGATGGGCTCCCCTCAATATAGTTTGGGTCATAAATTGGTAAATAATCTGTGGATCTGTTTTTCATGTCCTGTGATTTGTTGACATCCAGCTGTGGGTGTCTTTTTTCAGGTTTTGGGCATTCTGATATGGGTGGTAGAGGAGTAACTTGACCCTTAGGAAATTTTATTACTCTGTAATCAATCAATAAACAATTTAATTTTTTTTTTGTAAACAATCAATTGAAAATGGAATTTTGCTGCCTCCAGATAGTTTTATAGTAAATGGTGTTTGTCAGTCCAAAGTCTCATTAGCATTTTTGAACCACAGCATTAAGCTCCTACTTTCTCTGCATTTGATATTTAGTGCTTAATATTGCCTAATTTCTATTTATGGGAATTTTAATTAATATCCTAATATAAATAAAATCACTACATGGTTATTTTTTAGGAAGGAAGATGAATCAGTTTTGTTCCATAGGGCATTTGGGACTTAAATGGTTATTAATTGAGCTGTTATTGTTTATAATTGTTTATTGTTTCTTTTTGCTTGTTTATATTTAATTTTAATGTGTAATATTTTAGTTTTAAGCTACAGGTTTATTGAATTTTTTGGGGGGGGGGTTGAGGGGATTATCAGTTGTTTATATATATTTTATGAATTGTAAGCTGCCCAAAGTCTGGCAACCGAGGGTTGTATCTGAATTTTATAATAAATACACAAATAAGTTTTCCAGTAAACCCTAATATTTTGGATTTGATCATATTTTTAACCTGTCCTCAATCCTATAGTTTTATGACAATTCCAGTAGGTCTTAAAGTATACAGGAAACCTGTAATCATTGTTAGTAAATAATATCAATTGTTCCCAAACTCTGATCCAGAAGTAATTATCCAGTTCTGGATAATAGTAAGCAGAAGTAGTATATTGCTATCTGTTGTTCTTAGAGTTTGAATTTTAGAAAGTTGAGATACTGTCTTAGGTAACAGGCACTGAATTGTCCTATTTTTCTATTAAGTTTTCTAAATACGTTTGCATTATCTTGTCCCCATCTATGGATGGTGTCTCTGAAAGGAGGCATATTAATTTCTGAAGAACTAAAAATAGCCCACTTAGATTCTGCAGTTAGTTCAAATCTGTCTTAGAATGTGTTTAGTGTAGTTTTCTCCTGTGCTTATAATGGTGTTACTATGAAAGCCTATGAAAAGAATGGACTCGGTCAACAAAAGGAATAGTCTTATAACAGGATGTCCTTCTATTGACTGCTCTAGCTAAATAATGTGATCCATTAGAAGGAAAGCTGCCTTTTCTCTACTTGTTCCGCATTAAAATAGACTGAAATCTGTTTGTTCAAGTAAACCAATACATTGACAAGTATTCCATGCCAGCTGCTTTAATACTTTTTGTAATACAGTGTAAAAAAATACTGTCCAAATGTGTCAGGATTTCTATAGGATTTGAAGTAAACGTTGATCTTTCTAAACAAAAATAGAAATGGAAAAAAAACAGCAGGGTGGTATTATGCAGCTGGCATATAAAGGATAAAAATGCCATATTTACATATCACTCTGGCACTGTATGTGCATTCTGTTGTTTCATGTTTGCCTTTGGTTAGTACTGAATTGTTCATGGGCTGCTTGAATGAAAGAATAGAGTTACCTGTTGATTAAGCCACAAATGTGTGTTTTAAATTTCTGTTTTAACAAATCTTAACACAGGTGAATTTTTTTTAGAAACATGAGGCAATTAAATTTGAGTTGTTCTTAGTTAGCTAGCTGTCATAACTGAGTATGTATCTTTTAGAACAGAATTTAAATGCATGGCAAGCACCAGAGGTAAAATTTCAGTTTCCAAATCAAATCAATGAACAGCAGTCTAATTTCTGCCAACGGTACTAGCTTTGTTGCTGTAAATATGAATTTTATTTTACATATATCCTTGTTATGTGTAGTGTACTAATTATAGTGGAAATGTCTTGTTAATTTATACACTGGTAAGAAACTTTGAGAAAAGCGTTAATGGTTCCAAATTCAGTATTGAAATTTGAAAGCAGAGTAAATTAAAATAAATGTTTGCCCCAGTTATATAGAGAAATATATAACTTTACTTAGCATTTAAACATCTACTGTATAAAACATGAGCCATATGTTCATATCTAATTATATTAATTACTTTAATGTAAGCTGTAAATTATATAATTAATATGTTCAGTTTCTTTCACATTTGTTTTATACATCTCATCTGAGTCAACAGACAAGAACAAAGCACTTAAAAATATATATTACCAATTATAATGGGATTCACTGCTTCTCATCAGGCTGACCTCTTTATCAGATTATACCGTATGATATGAGTGCCAGGGAACTTGGATTATAACTCTTGGAGATTCATGTTGACTGTGCAGTGAAGACTAACATCTTTACAAATCCCTAGATGTTTTTTTTCCCCTGCTGAAGAATGAAGACATAGATTGGTCATGAGTTCTTGTTCTCAGTCCAATTTATGGCTGAAGCCTCCCCAGCAGCTTTATAGTTGGCCACCAATATTTTAGAGGACTAAACATTTATGTGAGTTTATTTAGAAAAATTTGACTTAGCTGTGCATAGAAAACAACAGATTCTGAAATTACAATTTAAGGAAAGAAAGAGGCATGAGATTTTATTTATTAAAATAAATAAATATCCCATCTTTATAACTTACAACAAACTGATGAGAAACCTAATAACATAATTGAGCAATTGGATTATAAACCAAACAAAATCCAATAATGGAGCAGGTAATCTGCCACATGGTATTTAGCAACAAGATTTAGGAGTCAGAATTTTTTTAAAAAAACATGGTACTGAATTTAAAGTCATTAAAGAAAGGCTTGATTTCCAGGAATTATAGAGATCTGCTTCACTGTCGCAATGGAGAAGGGCATTCTTATGTTCTTGTTAACCATATTTGTAATGATGTTGGTACATGGCATAAGGTCTCCTCTGAAGATCTGAACAGAAGGCAAGATTGGGGATAGTAAAAATAGGATTGTGAAAAACTTGAATTTTTCAATCATTCTTACTTATTTAAAAATAATTTGCTTTGGGGCTTATTTTTTTTAAAGAACATCATTTTCTAAAGTTACAGTGTCATGCAAAAGTTTAGGCAACCCTGGTCAAATTGTATGTTTCAATAAATCCTTAAGAAGCTGACACAATGTCCTGATTACCAGGAAACACACTGAGGCGAGGACTTGGTCTCTAATATTTATTAGTAGTACTTAACAAGAATCCTAACAAACTGAGAAAGCGTGGGAAAACCCAGCCATATAAACCCCAAAGGTTAAGGCGGTCCCGATCTGTGTCTCTTTGAATGGCTGAACAGTTCTTCAGTGCTACGCATGCGCTTGACAGTCTGGGTGAGAGCCCCCTGCTCGCCATCCTTACTCATGACACACAATCTCTACATGGTATAAAGTTAAACATGATTTATTTCTGCAAATCTGAATGTATACTTACTATTTATATGCTGATATCCACAGATTTAAAAAAAACAAACCAGTGAATGTGGCAGGTGCAGAGGTTTGGACACCCAGTTGATTCAGTGCTCGTTTTCGTTTACTATAAAGTTGTTAATAAGGCCCCAAAAGGTGCTTGACCTGTTTGGCCTATAGCTAAACAGATGAGAACAATTCCAAAGGTGAACCAATACTCTGTCACTAAACAATCTGTCATGATCTGATTCTTCACTCATACAAAGAAGGGGAAAGCTACAAAAATCTCTAAATCTTTCTGCTAGTAATTTCATTTAGAGAAACATTGATAAGAAGTGGAAGTTACATGGGACTGTTGAAGTCAAGGCAAGATCTGGAAGACCAAGAAAAATTTCTTCTAGAACTGTACCAAAACTGGACGTGTCTGAAAAACAGATCCCTAGAAACTACTTGCTTAAAGATTAAACTGACACTAGAATAGGTGTCTTCATGTCCAGAGTATAGTGTTCCTTACAGAAAAGTTATCTGCCTGGGAGTGTTGAAGAAGGAAAACTTTTCTCTATCCTTATTGCAAAAGTCACAATTAAATATACACAAAAGAAAACTTAAGCCTGAAATGTTCAGAGCAAAGTACTTTGTACTAATGAAAGAAAAAAAAAAGAATTTCTACAATTACACTAAATACATTTGGAGAAAGAAAGGTGAAGAGTTGGAAGCAAAATTCATTTTGCCAGCTGCTAAACACAGAGATGGCTCTATTAGACTCTGGGATTGTACGGCAGCTGGAGAAAGCTAGTGAAACAGGAAGTATTGTGTGGGTGAAAGGAAGAATGGATTCAGCTAAATATGAACATGTCCTAGAAGCTGATGTCCCACAGTCTGTGAAGCAATTGCAACTGAAAAGAAGTAGTCTGTTTCAGCAAGAGAAGGATCCAAAGCATACCCCCAAATCAACCATGCAGTATTTACAGGGGAAAAATGTTTTGGAATGGTTTTCACAGTTCCCAAATTTGAAACTGAAAATCTGTGGTTTTAATCATGCAGTACCTGCAAGGAAGAGAGCCAGTTTGATTTAGCGATTAAGGCATCAGGCTCGAAACTGGGAGACGATGAGTTCTAGTCCTGCCTTAGGCATGAAAGCTAGCTGGGTGACCTTGGGCAAGTCCCTCTCTCTCAGCCCTAGGAGGGAGGCAATGGCAAGCCACTTCTGAAAAACCTTGCCAAGAAAACTGCAGGGACTTGTCCAGACAGTTGCTGAGAATCGGACATGATTGAACGGATTAAAAAAAAAAAACCTGAAAAGAGACCTAAGAATATTTCTGAGTTAGAAGAGTTCTGCAAGGAAGTGTAGTAAAAAAAAAAGAAAAAGCAAGAATAGAAAGATTCTTAGCTGGCTGTAGGAAATGTTTGGAAGCTGTTATTGCTGCCAAAGTAGGTGGTACAAGTACTGGCTGAAAGGCTGTCCAAACTTCTGACATATCTACAGTTTTCTTGTATGAATCTGTAAACAGCTGCATATAAATAGTAGTTCACTTTGCAGAAAAATATCATGTTTAATTTTGTATCATGTAGAGGTTGTGTCAGCTTCTGTTTATCAAAATGTGCAATTTGATTGGGTGCCAAAACTTTTCCATCCAATTTGTGGGACTGTGGGTAATAATCACCATTAGCTACACAGGCTGAGAAACCTGAAAGTTGTTTTTTCAACAAATATGGAATATATCATATTAAGGAAAATTGCTATATGCAGTTTTCAGATTTAGGATTAGCAACGTATCTTAACATTCACAATATTTCTATTCCTAGTTACATGAGAGAAAATGATACAAACTTGTCTGTTTGAAACAAATATTTTAATTTCAGTTTTGTGGGAAATGATATTGGTAAAGCTAATTCATATGCATTGTTTTCATATTTTCTTCGTAATTTTTAATCAAAGCTAACCCTTTAAAAAGGGGGTGGGAAAAAAAAGAAGATTTTTTTTTCCTTTTATACTTCTGTCTGGTTATCATTTTGTGCTGGTTTTGAAATGAATGCTGTTTTTAGTCTCCTGAAAATGGAAAGACAGAGAAAAAGACCCAGCAAAACCAAAAGAAAATATACTAGTCCAAGAAAAGATGAAGATAATAACGTAAAACAGAGTGACCAGTATATACACCTTGTAAAATAAGTAACCCAGTATCTAGAATCAAGTAGTTGCTATAGCACCTATTCAGATGGGATGTCCTAGTCAGGATCCTCCTCTAAAGATGTTGAAGCCCACATCCATCTTGTTCTCAAATTGTCTGTTTGCTACATTTTCTTTGGCAATGCTTAGCAAGTTACTTTTACAAATGTCTCTAGAAAATGTTGTTACCTGATCTGTCTGTCTGTGATAGCAAATGGTTAAAAGATTAACCATGTGTGATCCTGTCCTGTGGACTTTTAATAATCTTTGCTTGCCTCTCCTTTCATACTCAGTGTAGTACTGTAGTACCATTAATAAGTTGTCTAGCAACATAGCCACTTTGTACCTAATTGCTTGGTTTGTTTATGTATTATTGATGAGCTCAAGTCTTGAACTCCACTTTCCTTGGAGGCTGCTTGATAAATGTGTCAGCTAATCCCATGTAAGACATAAAATTTTCTGCAGTAGCATAATACATAACATTGCTTTTAGTTTGTATTCCTAAAAGAACCCGGTTGTGCATTTTCAGTGAGCTGTATCTAGCAGCATGAAATAAAATCAGATACATAATTCACACTGTGCTCTACATTTCCAAGACTTCAGCTGTGATGCCTTGTAATGTGCGGGAATACCTGTTTAGCTTTTAAATCAGTTTGCTGACTGTTCTGGCTTATAAATGGTCACCTGGTGAAAAGCTATTTGAAATATCTGGAGCACATCGCCTGCGAAAGGTGAAGAAAGTAGGAGTTTTAGCTTGGAGGAAAATAGGCTTTTCTGAAAGTTTCTGTAGATTTTTTATAAAGAAGAAAAAACTGTAGTTTGATCAGAATACCTGAGGCCATGGAGATAAAGTCTTCAGTGCACACACTTAGGTTAGTTATTAAAACAATGTGGCCATTAGAGTAGGCCTTTTATGTCAATGGCTGCATTCCCTTGGGAATAATCTGTTGGGAGTTCAAGGCTTCATAGAAGTTACCCCCCCCCTCCCTCCCTCCCTCCCTCCTTCCTTCCTTCCTTCCTTCCTTCCTTCCTTCCTTCCAAAATTCTGAGTTGTAAAGGTAAAATCTCCTGTTGTCATCCATTTAGTATCCTGGGTGGGAACACAGAAGAGGTTTCAATTCCATTCAGATTGTTTCCCTCTGCCACTTCTGTACATTTTTTTTAGTTATTATTATGTTGTTATAAATTTTAATACATTGTATTGTTTCAGTACAATGATGTTTATATAATATGATTAAAGTTTGTTAACATTCTATTACTGAGATAGCTTAGAGTATTGAGAAGAGAGAAGAGTATTTTATCAATATTCATTACAATTTAGGTTGTCAATATTACAAGCATAAAATTATTTGGTTTTTTTCATCCACAGTTAAATATAACGTTGAAAAAAGAACATCAAATTATTTGTTGTATAATAGGGTTTTGATCTTAAGGTGATTGTATTGTTACTTAGATGTGTGTGTGTGCGCGCATTAATGATCACGTTAATGAAAGGAAAAAAAGTAGATAAACGGAGCATATTTAACAAGAATTCAAATACCAAGAAAGTAGGGAAATAAGGAAAAAGGACAAAAAAAAGAACTATTGGGTTCCAGTACTTTTGAGTTTTTTTACATGTCTACCACATGTGATAAATCATTCCGTTTCATCACATTTCCAACATTTCGGTATGACAATTCTTCAGAACAAGATATAGATTTCTGTTGGGTATTTCTCAGACAGAATTGGATATTAAAGTATCTTAATAAAGGAGGCTTGAGCTTGGAGATTTCCTACTGTAGTGAGTTACAAAGACAACTTGATAAGCTATGGATTCTCTTTTTTATTCTGTTCCGTGATGGGAAAAGCAACAAATGTTTATGGCTAATTTAATTAATTGGACATTGAATGTAAGTAGCACATAATAGATTTGGCCCTGGATTATCTGTAAAATCTTTCTTCCTATACTTGAATAAGTGGGGTTAATTAGAGCTATACCTTCAAGGTTTTGTGTAAGCTCCATCTACTGTATTAGGAATGTTAACAGTGATTTTTTTTCCAGTCACAAGAAATTGAAGTAGATGATCTTTGACATCACTTCAGGCTTTATATTCTATGAAATAAAATGTAATATAGTATCTATTCCATGAATGAATGGGAAGTAAGAAATTCAAATACAAATACAATTTATTAAATAAATATATATTTATTGTAATGATTTGTCATATTAAATGCAGTGCTATAAATTAGTGTGACAGACAGAAATTCCAATAGAAGAGAATATATGTAGCTCAGGGTTGGGACTCCTTGGTACTCCCTGAGCTTGGTTGTTTGCTTGCAGATGTTTCATTGACCAGCTAGGCAGTATCTTTAATGCTCACTGAAGATGTTGCCTAGTCAGGCAATGAAACATCTGCAAGCAAACAACCAAGCTCAGAAAGCACCAAGGACTCCACAGATAGGAAGTCTCATATTAAGATTCCTTATAGAATGCAAGTTTTACAAAGATATTTAATGAGAGTACTGTTTTCCAATCTGACATCCTGAAGATATGTTGGATTATACCTTTCAGAATTTCCAAACAACATGGATATACTTCAGGATTAGCTAGGATTAGCTTCCAAAAATATAATCAATCTTGCAAGGAATTTAAAGAATTACAGCTTCTTTTTTAATTTAATTGCTGATCAGGGAATTCCTTCCAAGAAAATGAAGTTCTGGCATTAAAATACATCAAAACTTTCTGGATAATGTGATTGTGTTTTTATGCTTTTAGCTGTCCGGCACAGGTCTCGTTTGTCTGCCCCACAAAGTTGGAACTGTTTTGCAAAGGATCAAATTAATTAAAATTATTGAAATGCATGGTCTCCTCTGACATTTATAGAGCCAATATTTTCAGTGTACATGTATAGACTATTATATGGAGCACTGCTGGCATAAGTCTAAAAGTATAACTGTGAATACTGTACAGCTTAGAGCATATTGGAAAGCTTAAGCTGTGATAATGAAGGAGGAGAAAAGGAGGATTTTTTCCTTTGTCTCTGTTGAAAATTACCTAAGGGAACCCTCTAGGTGGTTTAGGGACTGACACAACCCAATAAGATTGTGGATGTTCTCCTTGAATCATTAGTAGTGAACTGAGAAGGCTTTATGGATTTTTTTTAGCATATGAGGTGTTTCAGATCTGTCATCAGATCAATTATGCCATTAACAATGGTGATACAAAAGAGGCTGATTCATCTGTGTGTCCTATGTTATTGGATCAATTTGTACTTGTTTTCCTTGAAGTTGTAGACAGGGTGCTTCTATCAGTTGGGGATGCCACATACTATATTTAGAATCAGTTCCTGCTTGGCTGGAAGGAATCAGCTGAGGGAGTTGTTATGTTTGATCATTAATATATCCCTCAGGACCTCTCCTCAGAAGGAAGAGATGCCATCTGCCTTAAAGGGGATAGTGGCACATCTGTTCTTGAAGAAACCAATGTTAAGGACTTTCTGTTTTAACAACTTAAGGGTGCCGTTTTTATGTGAATGACACTCAAGTCACTTTTATCAATTTCATCAGTGTCCTAGCTCTGTGAATATTGTCTAGATAAGGTATAAATCCAAATAAATAAAGGGGTTTGGTATTTGGAGGAGTTCTCATCGAGTTAGAAGGGATTCTTAATTTTAGTTAATTTTCCCCTGGAAGATCCAATCCACAGTTTGTGGGTACTCTCTAACTCACTGCTGTCTTAAGTGCTCATGTCAGTGTGGTGGTAAGGTGCGCCTGTTTCCATTTGCACATGATTTACCAGTTGAATCCCTTCTTGAAACATGTGATGTGGCAACTATTACTCATAGGCTGGTTACCTTCCACTTAGACTGTTGCAATGAACTTTAGGTGCAGATGCCCTTGAAGGAGTTCTAGAAACTACATCAAGTCTAAAATGGGACAGTCAGGGTACTGTCAGATTTATTCCATTGGGGGCACCTGTTCTAAGCTGCATTGACATTTAGTCCAAATTCAAGGTGCTAATTATTACATATAATCTGCACATGGTTTGGGCCCCTCCTCTTTGAAGGAATGTAGGCACCTGGGGGTTCTGCAGATAAAGGTTTTCTGCACTTGCTGTGCTAGAAAGCTTAGCTAGAATCTACTGGGGCTAGAGACTTTGCAGTGGTGGCATCAAGACTATGGAATTCCCCACCACCACCACAGCTTGGTCTGCCTCTTCACTGGTATATTTTAAGAAAAGTTCTAAAACATATTTTAATTTGCTTATGAGTTTCTAATTCAGACACTATGTATTCTTTAATTACTTTATTTTTTTTTATTTTTTTTTTTCAAATTTCTATTACCGCCCATCTCTCCCAAAAGGGGGACTCTGGGCGGTTTACGATAAAATCAAAAGCATATAAATTACATATAACAGACCAATAAATAAAGAGTCCCCCATTGGGGGAGATGGGCGGTGACAAATTTAATTAAATAAATTAAATAAATAAAGATAAAATAGATATAAAATCCAAGATGTGAAGATCTTATTCATTGGTGAGAGATCTATGGTACTAGCCGCCCCCAAGAAGAACTGGTGCCCCTCCCACCCCAAGCGAGGCGGCAGAACCAGGTTTTCAAGTTCTTCCAGAAGGCCGGGAGCGAAGGGGCCTGTCTCACCTCCGGGGGCGGAATGTTCCAGAGGGCAGGCGCCACTGCAGAGAAGGCCTGCCTCCTGGACCCCGCCAGGTGGAATTCCCTTACCAGCAGGGTTCATAGCATGCCCGCTCTGCATGACCAGGTGGGATGGGTCGATGTTAAGGGGATGAGATGATCCCTCAGTTAACCTGGTCCCATGCCATGTAGGGCTTTCAAGGTGATAACACCTTGAATTGGACCCGGAAGCAAACTGGTACCTAGTGCAGCTCGTGTAGGAGTAGTGTCACATGCACTGATCTTGGGACACCAATAACTGCTCGTGCAGCCGCATTCTGGACCTTTGCTGCTATAACGTTGCGATGCTTGTTTATAATTTGACATATTTTGCTTTATGGTATTTTTTTTATCTTGGTCTGTGTTTATTTTTAGTATTGATCATTGTAGGTCACTCTTGTTGGAAGCATGTAGCATATAAATGAGATAAAGAAATAAACCAAATCAATGTAGAAATACTGCTGGATGCATTACTAACAAAATATTGCTCTCACTTTCATTTCCTCCAGTAAATTACTGACAAGCAACCTATCCTCTCCGTTTACAGAAGCATCGTTTTATCAAATCACCCTGACTAAACAAATTTGCAAATTTTATCAGAAAAAAAATGGCGAACCTGTTTGATTAGAATATAGCTAGGAATTCAGCAAACTCCCATTAAAACCCACAGATGGCATTCCAGTACATAAATAACCACAATACAATCCTAGAAAAGAGCTTCCTCTCCAGAAAGTACATTACTTCAAAGTATCATTTCAGATTATTAAAACAAATGGAAAAAGTTTGCTTATGAAAATCCATAATCCAGAACAGTTAGGAATACTGTACAATATTTGTTAGAAAATGCATTTTCTTTGCAAAGAGAAAATTGAATATAAAGACACAATGAATTCAAGTCCAGGGACCATATTAGAAAACTTTTTTGGTCTCTTGAGAAGGAGCAGTGATTCTTTCCCTGTTGTACAGTTATATCCTGATAAAATAGCTTCCTGGAAGTGATAATCTCTTAGCGATATAAAACAGTCCTTGTAACATTACATTCTCGAATTAGCAATAACCCCTAATATCCATGTGCTGAGATTTCATGCTTTTCGTGCTTCCTAATAGCCATATGTAATTTTATGTATTGTGACCATTTTATTATTTGTAAGCCCCCCAGAGTCATTGTGCATGAGATGGGCAGCAGAGAAATTTAATAAATAAATAAATAAATAAATACCCATTAATTACTGATGTTGAAATAGAACTGTGTGTGGCTAATAGTGGCCTATATTAATACTTCTGATTTTTTTATGTAACTTTATTATTTTCAAAATACAGTTAAGATACAAAAAAAGAATATTGAATAGATAGAGAACAGAACTAAAGAAAAAAGAACAAACTATAAAAGTGTCCATAGAAAGAAAACAGAAACAGAAAGTGACTTCTGACTTTCTCCGATACAGATATAGGTCAGTTTACAAATCTAATCTCTGACCTATCGTAACATTATTTCTATTACTACAAACCATTTAATCTCTAAAACCCAATGTCAAAACATCATTTTTTCTATTACAAGCAAGTACTCCAAAAGTTGTTGCCAAGTTAATATAAATGTAGAAATAGAGTGTTCTCTTATTAGAGCTGTTAATTTAGCCATTTGAGCCAAATCCAATCTTCAGTCGTAGGTATTTGGGGATCTTTCCATCGTCGTGCATATAATAATCTTGCAGCTGTGATCATATACAACAGCAAAACTCCATGTTGTTTCTCTAATTCAATCCCAAAAGAAAGAGTTCTGGTTTTCTTTGTATATTTACTTTAAAAATCTTTTGAATAGTAATGCATATTTGATCCCAGAACTTTTTTAGCCTTCTCACAAGTCCACCAAAGATGGTAAAAGGTTCCTTCACCCTGTAAACATTTCCAACAGATGTTAGTTACACCATTATACATTTTTGACAACTTATCAGGAGTTAAATGCCAATGGTACATCATCTTAAAGAAGTTTTCTTTCAAATTATAATTCAGTGTAAATTTACTCCTGATTTTTCATGATCATTTCAATTGAGTTGCCCTTTTTTTTCTTGCTGACTATTTTAAATCCATTCAGATTAGAAAAAAGTTGAGGAGTTCAGTGTTTTTGATGGGTGGAAGAAATGATAGCCTGAGAGGATTTTCAGTTGTATTTGAATCTGTCTGTTTAATCAGGTGCAGTGAAGAGTTGCAGACACACAAAGAGCTACAGCTAATAGGGCCCTCAGGCCACTTCTCAACCTGCACTTGTCATAGTTCATTTTGGTTTTATTCCTTACCATCCTAGAACTGTGTTTGTGGTGTTTGTTATTCTTATGCGCTGCTTCCTCTGGAACTGTAGACTTAAGGATATTCTTCTTGCTGAGGAAAACTAATGTTCAAAGAAAGGGAGGTAGGTTCAGAACCTGGTCCCAGGGTTGTACATTAAACTAGGAAGTTGAAAAAAATTCTCCAAGAGAAAGTAATAGCAAATCCCTTCAGCATTGTTGCTGAGAAAAATACATGGGCATGTCATAGTTATCACCTGAATTTGACTAGAAGAAGTCTGTTTTTCTTTTTTTAAAACCAAGTTCAAATGTAGACCTGTAGGACTGATATGAATGTATATAATGCAGTGGTTACCAAGTGGACATAGATTTAAGTCTGATTAGTGATTGAATTGGTGATCACATGTGACTAGTATTGCTTTAAATGTTATCAGATACCACTGTATAAGAACATCAGTCCTTCCGTGAATATTGTTAGCCCTTACTTAGCATTTTTAATCTCCCTATATCTTTTAAACAAGATTGCTTTTTAAAAGTTCTGGAAAAAGAATAAAATGGGATTGCAAAGTATCCAGACTCCATATTATCAGCACCAATATTTATCTTCTAATAAATTAGTGGACAGAATTCACTTTGTTATGTTATACAGGTGTGGTATGAAAAGAGACTGCACATTGAAGATAGATAGCTATGATAATAAAGGCTGCAGTACAGGTAGTTCTCAGTTAACGACAGTAATTGGGACTGGAATTTCTGTCACTAAGCAAGGTGGTCGTAAAGCATGATGTCATCTGACCACCTCACTTAGCGACAGCAAACCCAGCATTCCCCTTGCTGTTGTTAAGCAAGGATAGCTGGTCATTAAACAAGTCCCAGGTGGCTCACAAACAGGCTGGCAGGCAGGTAAATGGCTGCTGCCAGGCAGGGGAGTGTATGAGGGTGGCTGGGCCAGGGGTGGCTGATGCCAGGCGGGGGAGAGTGCATGGGTGGCCCATGCGGCATGAGCGTGGCCAAGCCGAGAGTGGCTGCTGCTGGGGGTGGGGAGGGTGCACAGGTGCCCCGCAAGGCACAGCACAACCGCAGCTAGACCAGGGGGGCTGCTGCTGGGGGGAGGAGTGTGCGAGTGACATACCTGAGTGACTTGCAACATTCCCTGTTGACTTCCCCATTGCTTCTGCTTGTGGGAAGCTGCCTGGAAGGTCACAAATGGGATCATGTGATCACAGGACACTGCAACTGTTATAAGTGTGAGAGGTTGCCAAGCTCCCAGATTGCGATCATGTGACCGCAGGGGTGCTGGGATGGTCATAAGTACCACTCGTTCAATGCCTTGGTAACTTTGAACGGTCACTGAATAAGTGGTTGTTAAATGAGGATTACGTGTATCATGTAATGTCCTCTATATTAATGGGTAAATATCTGTCCAAAACTATTGACAGTCTTCTGTTTGCATAAATATTTGGAAAAGCAAAGTTGAGTTTCAGATGCGTTTCAGTTTATATCTCTTTTTCATCAAGGAAACTACAGAGCCAACAAAATAACCTTCTAATTACAATGGCCTACTCTGCTTGAAAGTAGCTCTTCAGGTTCTCTAGCATGCTGGCTGGGGAATTCTGGGAGTTGAAGTCCAAACATCGTCCTGAGGTTGAAAAACACTGATTTAGCAGATATAAATAGCCCTCCTGATTTGGAAGATAAGCACAACATATAGTTTAAAAATTAATGTTATTTAAATAAGAAAAAGGAAACATCTTTTTCACTTTAGATAGTCAAATGCCCCAGACAATTACAGGTGGATGCAATAAGATAATGAGTGCAAATAAAATGAAAAATATCTTAAACATCAATCACCCATAAAATGCTATGGGAAAGACTGGGCACAGAGTCACGATGGGAAGGATTTGTTATTCAGAGCAGCTAAGGGGAACAATCTACAGTATAAGAAATGAGTTTGTATAAAATATAGTAAATTTTAAAATACAAAAGTTATTAGGGGCAATTATTCAAAATGATCAAGCAGGCACGAGCCCCAGGAACTAAAGCATAAAATCTGGGCAGCGTGTCATAGCTTACTGATCCCTGATACTCTCTAATTCAATTATTACTTGGATAAACCTTGCTACTCGCAGATTTCCAACTTTTAATTTGAGGTTTAGGAGCAGTTAAACTTACTCCTTGGAGGCTTTTGGGTCCCAATCTGGAAATCTCTCCCTCCCATCCATTCTGCAGGGAAACCTGCTTAGTTCTTTTTAATCACACTTCCACATCTGCCCGTAGACCTGGAGAACTGCCCTCTGCTTTCAGAGCCATGCTTTCTCTGTTAACTTCCTAGAGGCTTCTGGAGTCTCAGTCTCTATTTCTTGCTTTCTGTTTAATCTCCCCCAATTTCCTCTCTTGTATCTCATAACAAGGCTTTTTAAACCGAAAGGGTGGGGTTAAGGAGAAATCCTTTTGGTTTTGCTCAGGCAAAACTTTCTTCTTCCCCGCTGACTTCTTGAAATTAAGTGGGCAATTCCCCAGCGCCCATGTTATCAGGTGTGTTCAACTCAGAAGCAAAGTGGTCAATTCCCTGTCTGACAGATTTGTATAATGACCATCTGTAAGCAACCAGTACAGGGTTGCTTGCCTGCTGGCCTATGTGCAATGTATTCTTGAGTGAATGGGGCTTTCCTATTCATTACAGAAACCTTCACCAATCTGATGCCTTTTAGATACGTTGCACTCTCATCATCCACAGCTAAATTACTTTTAAATGTTTCAAACATTAGATAAATTTTAGATTTCTTTTTCTTTTAATCCAAGCAATTCTACCTTAAGTGAAAACAATACCTATTTCTGTGCGATAGTCACAGTCAAGTATGTGAGGTTTAACAAGCCTCAGAAGGCTGAGTGTCTCCATCTGAATGGGGAAGTAGCTTCAGTGTTGATTGTCCCTTTCAAATATATGTCTCTTACATTTAATTCTGTCTTCAATAAAATGTTTGTTTGGAGTTCTGGGACTCTAGCAGTCTTTTAAAAATGTATTTAACCCTGGGGGTCAAAAAAGACGAAATCCCACAGAGAGAGCATTGTTCACCTCTGCATCACACAAGATGATGTGGTAGCACATCCTGTGATGCCTTTGATATATTGACTATGTCTCTGTCTAGTTTCTCCTCCTTCTCTACTTTGTGGATCCTGCTTGTGTTACCCTGCTGTGTTCAGTGCTGCATCTTCCATTGAGGCTGTATGCTACACAGAGGGATGGCAATAATTCTGGAACTCAGCCAGGCACTGACACATGCAACTCAAGGCAGAAAACTAAAGAGATTTACAGCCTCTCTCAAGTGTTGCATTAACTAATGTCAGCGGTACAAGTAATAAGCCAAGTCTGGGTTGACCTCTCTTGTATGGCTTTAAAATTTATCCCACTTATATTGCACATTTGACCAGGCATTTGGTTTTGCCAGAGATCTACACGCTGAATGAGTTAATTTGAGTTGCAAACAATGAAGGGGGGGGGGGAGACAGCACTCTGCATTTATTGGTGAATTAAAATACATATAAACTGCATTTTAGCCCTAGCAGTTGAAAGCAAATTAAAATTTGTCCTTTTCTTCAGCTACTTGAGGCGTTCAGGGGAAATCATTAATGCCAAATCAAGACTGTGGACTTAAAAATATTCTAGAACATTAAAACAAATTTAAAACACTATTATTCAAAATAGTAGCAGAATTGAATGTATTAACTTTGTATTTGGAATAAAATGAATATGTTGAAAATTAATGTTTTGCACTGGTAGTTTATATGATAGATGTTATCCCTCAAGCTGATTTTCAAATATTTAATGGAATGATTTGAAGATTTTTGGGGGGGAAATCAGCTTTTTTCATTCAGGAAACTTGAATTATCAGTTAAAGGATGTTTAATTTTCCAGATTTACGTTTATACCATTTTGCACTGACTTAGCTATCAAATAATGATTCAGCGTTTGCCTTCTTGGGCTCCTTTCTGAGCAGAGTCACCAGGCCAGTGCAAAAGCATGCACTCATTCCTACAGCAAGGTGAATGTAATACCCATCTATTGTTCCCAATTACACACTCTGCTGCTGTGGTGCAGCAGGTAACAGGGTGGCTTCTATGGTCTTGCCCCTGGCATCATCAGACTAAGCCTATCGCAGAGGGAGGCACAGCCTATTAAAGATGGTGGCTGGATTTGCTTCCTTCTTTCAGAGTACGCCTCCCATGGGTAACATGGGAAGGGGGCTAATATACTGGTGATTTTTCTTTAATGAGTTTGATACAGTAGAATAAGTATTTGTATCGAGGGTATTGAAGAGTCTAATAACAATGACATTTTAATTTTCTATGTGATATGAGAAGGTTTCTACTTCGATTATGAAAATTAGGATTTTTAGAAGCACTACCAGAAATGAGCTTACATGTGGCCTTTTTTCTTCACCTCTCTGGAAATTTCAGGCTATTGTGCAAATCATGTATTGTGCTGCCAAGTTAGAAGAAGAGAATTTCAGTTTTATAATGATGTATCATTTACAGAGCTGTTCTGTTTTGAGCTGTAATGGTTTCTATAATAAGATCATTTTTTTCCTCCTTTAGCCTAATGAGTAGATGATTTACTTCTGCAATCTGTCTTGGCTTTATCCATACTTTACCTTTTCTAACTTGCAAATTTCACCATTTGCTTTATTAGAGATCCTAGAAATTATTCTTTCTGCTTCTGGGCTTTGTTGTTGTATTAATAACTGCACTTAAAAAGCTTTTTGGGGAGTTGTATTTTACTAATAATATATGCTAAAAATAAAGCAAACCCCTTCACAACCATAATTTGAAAATGCAAATAAATCTCTATGTGTTTATGCTCCACTGTATGTTCTTTGGATACACACACATATACATGTACCTATACCTATACCTATACCTGACATACACTTTGTACTAAACTTCACTGCATGGGTGAGATTTGATGGATTATGTGCCATAAGATCAGTGTCAGTTCTTAGTGACCACATAGATAGACCTTTTCCAAGATAATAGATGTCCAGTCTGACCCTTTCACTTCCAACAGTGAACCCATTGCTGCTGTAATAGAGTCCATCCATCTTGCTTCTAGTCCTCCTCTTCTTCTACTTCCTTCTATCCTTCTCAGGATTATGGATTTCTCAAGGGAGTTCGGTTTTCACATAAGTGTCCAAAATATGCTAATTCAAACCTGGTCATTTGTCCCTCAGTTGAGAACTCTGGATTGATTTGTTCTGATCCAGTTGTTGGTTTTCTTGGCTATCTATGGTATTTTCAGAAGTCTTTTCCAAGACCAAAGTTCAAAATATATGCTTTTTCTATCCTGCTTCTTCAGCATCCAGCTTTTGCTTCCATAAACTATGGGGAAAACCTTTGCTTGCACAATTCTAATCTGAATCTTTTCAAAGGCCTTTGTTGCTATCTTACCAAGTGCTAGTTTGCAGCATATTTCTTGACTGCTGGTTCCTTTCCTGTTGAGATATTCCTCTTTATAAAAAAATGTTCAGTAAGAAGGGGAGAATGTTCATGAAAGAAGGGGAAATGAGCCACATGAATCAATCATGACTTTGAATGGGAGATTAAAATAATAGTAACTGAGTCCATTTCAGGGATCTTGCTACTTTTACATAGCATAAATCATGCTTACTAATTAGGTATTACTTGATACCTAATAATTGGATGTAAAATTATACAAAATTATAATTATACAATTATACAAATTATAATGTAACATTATATAGAGAAAATTATAAAATTATATTAAAATTATTAGGAACTTTTATATGTCTTTATATGCAAGATGTACAGTAAATAACTTGATTTCCCGGAAAAGCTTTAATTTTAGCATTGAAATTTTAAATGCTTTTGAAGAATATTCTTTCAAGAATAAAGAAAAAAAGAAGTAGTATTTCAGAAAGTAAGGTGTCTTCATTTCTGAAATCTACCACATCTTTATAACAGCTTCTTACAATGGAAGTTGGTAGTATTTGTTTGAAGAAAAGCTTTTATAAGGTCATTTGTCAGAACTGTATTGTTTCAAACCTTCTATCCAAAGTGTCTGGATGCTATGACTTCCAGGAGAGGCATGGCAAGCTGAAGACACCTCTGTGAAAGCGGAGTTGATGACCACAGCAAAGACCAGAGAACTGGTGAGCAGACTAGTTCTTTGGAACCTCTCCAGGCAAGGGAAGGATGGGAGATCTCCCACATGCTCCGGACTGCTGCTCCTCATGAGGAGACTACAGGACAGTAGTCTTCCATGGGTTTGAGCGCCAGGAGATGAAGGGATTAGCCATCTTGCTCACAGATGTGCTGGAGCCTTTTAAAGGACACTAAATTCACAAGCCTCACTTTCTAATCACTTTTGGAAATTTTCTATTAACCATCTTAAAGCTATTACAGCCGTTTGGAACAACTAGTTTGAAAAGTTGCTGGGTAAGTTTAGCTTCAACCCTGAACAAAAAAAAATTAATTACAAGTTAAGAACTTAAAGAATTTGAAATAAACAAAGAGCTAAATAAGATTTTGATCTAACAAACTTACAAATGGATTAAGAGTCCAGTTAAATTTGTAATATTGACTTTTACTATAAGATTTTGGAATTATTAAAAATAAATACAGGTAGTTCTTGATTAATGACCACAATTGATACTGGAATCTTGGTCATTGAGTGAAGCAGTTGTTAAGCCAGATGCCCACGTGAGCTAAAGATTAAGACTGTTAGAAGTAAAAGGAAGGAATATAAAGTTAGTTTATTTGATCAAGGTTAAAATAAGACATATTTGCAAAGTTCTGGCAGCCCTTTATGGGCTTTTTGCTGACACCAGGATTGAAAAGTTGATGTTTTATGGATTTGTTCATAGATAAGGGATGGGATATAAGATGAAGAGATACCTGCTTATAACCTTATAGAGGGTGAAGAGTTACTAAATTTGTCTATTCTTATTGTGATGAAGGTTGGAAGTCACTTCTTTATATATTTTCTTTTTCTTTATCATATTCTTTATTCTTTATTTTTCTTTTTTCTTGCACTTTTTATTCTTTCTTACTGTTTTGTCTTTCTTTAACTTTAGTTTGTATTAGACTTTGCTATTGTAATCAAAATCCTTAATAAAAATTATATACTAAAAAACCCGAAGTGACTGAATGCTATTACAGTCAGGGACTGACAGTTACAGATGCTTACATCAGTTTAATACTTATATAAAGCATTAAGTTATTACATGCTCGCCTATTGAACATGTTTGGGTGAAATTAGCCTTAGAGGATCATATTTGCTTCCCACATACAATCATTTTACCTTCTACAAAAGACTAAAGTTAATATTAATCAACTACTGTCTTGTCAAATCATGCAATCAGCTTCATTTAATAAAGAAGAAAGCTAGTTTTGCTTGGTTGTTGTTTATTCGTTTAGTCGCTTCCGACTCTTCGTGACCTCATGGACCAGCCCACGCCAGAGCCCCCTGTCGGTCATCAACACCCCCAGCTCCCCCAGGGACGAGTCCGTCACCTCTAGAATATCATCCATCCATCTTGCCCTTGGTCAGCCCCTCTTCCTTTTGCCTTCCACTCTCCCTAGCATCAGCATCTTCTCCAGGGTGTCCTGTCTTCTCATGATGTGGCCAAAGTATTTCAGTTTTGCCTTTAATATCATTCCCTCAAGTGAGCAGTCTGGCTTTATTTCCTGGAGGATGGACTGGTTGGATCTTCTTGCAGTCCAAGGCACTCTCAGAATTTTCCTCCAACACCACAGTTCAAAAGCATCGATCTTCCTTCGCTCAGCCTTCCTTATGGTCCAGCTCTCGCAGCCATATGTTACTACAGGGAACACCATTGCTTTAACAATGCGGGCCTTTGTTGTCAGTGTGATGTCTCTGCTCTTAACTATTTTATCGAGATTTGTCATTGCTCTTCTTCCAAGGATTAAGCGTCTTCTGATTTCCTGACTGCAGTCAGCATCTGCAGTAATCTTTGCACCTAGGAATACAAAGTCTTTCACTGCTTCTACATTTTCTCCCTCTATTTGCCAGTTATCAATCAAGCTGGTTGCCATAATCTTGGTTTTTTTGAGGTTTAGCTGCAAACCAGCTTTTGCACTTTCTTCTTTCACCTTCATCATAAGGCTCCTCAGTTCCTCTTCACTTTCAGCCATCAAAGTGGTATCATCTGCATATCTGAGATTGTTAATGTTTCTTCCAGAGATTTTAACTCCAGCCTTGGATTCCTCAAGGCCAGCTTGTCACATGATGTGTTCTGCATACAAGTTGAATAGGTAGGGTAAGAGTATACAGCCCTGCCGTACTCCTTTCCCAATCTTAAACCAGTCTGTTGTTCCGTGGTCTGTTCTTACTGTTGCTACTTGGTCGTTATACAGATTCTTCAGGAGGCATACAAGATGACTTGGTATCCCCATACCACTAAGAACTTGCCACAATTTGTTATGGTCCACACAGTCAAAGGGTTTAGAATAGTCAATAAAACAGAAATAGATGTTTTTCTGAAACTCCCTGGCTTTTTCCATTATCCAGCGGATATTGGCAATTTGGTCTCTAGTTCCTCTGCCTTTTCTAAACCCAGCTTGTACGTCTGGCAATTCTCGCTCCATGAACTGCTGAAGTCTACCTTGCAGGATCTTGAGCATTACCTTACTGGCATGTGAAATGAGTGCCACTGTTCGATAGTTTGAACATTCTTTAGTGTTTCCCTTTTTTGGTATGGGGATATAAGTTGATTTTTTCCAGTCTGATGGCCATTCTTGTGTTTTCCAAATTTGCTGGCATATAGCATGCATTACCTTGACAGCATCATCTTGCAAGATTTTGAACAGTTCAGCTGGGATGCCGTCGTCTCCTGTTGCCTTGTTATTAGCAATGCTTCTTAAGGCCCACTCAACCTCACTCTTCAGGATGTCTGGCTCTAGCTCACCGACCACACTGTCAAAGCTATCCCCGATATTGTTATCCTTCCTATACAGGTTTTCTGTATATTCTTGCCACCTTTTCTTGATCTCTTCTTCTTCTGTTAGGTCCTTGCCATCTTTGTTTTTGATCATACCCATTTTTGCCTGGAATTTACCTCCAATGTTTCTAATTTTCTGGAAGAGGTCTCTTGTCCTTCCTATTCTATTGTCTTCTTCCACTTCCGCGCATTGCTTGTTTAAAAATAATTCCTTATCTCTTCTGGCTAACCTCTGGAATTTTGCATTTAATTGGGCATATCTCCCCCTATCACTGTTGCCTTTTGCTTTCCTTCTTTCTTGGGCTACTTCTAGTGTCTCAGCAGACAGCCATTTTGCCTTCTTGGTTTTCTCTTTCTTTGGGATGTATTTTGTTGCCGCCTCCTGAACAATGCTGCCAACTTCTGTCCAGAGTTCTTCCGGGACCCTATCTACTAAGTCCAGTCCCTTAAATCTATTCTTCACCTCCACTGCATATTCCTTAGGAATATTAGTGAGCTCATATCTAGCTGATCTGTGGGTCTTCCCTAATCTCTTTAGTCTGATCCTAAATTGTGCAAGAAGAAGTTCGTGATCTGAACTACAGTCAGCTCCAGGCCTTGTTTTTACCGACTGTACAGATGTCCGCCACCTTTGGCTGCAAAGGATGTAATCAATCTGATTTCGGTGTTGTCCATCTGGTGAAGTCCATGTATAAAGCCGTCTCTTAGGTTGTTGGAAGAGAGTGTTTGTTATGCAGAGTGAATTGTCTTGGCAAAATTCTATCAGCCTGTGTCCTGCTTCGTTTTGTTCTCCCAGGCCATACTTATCTGTAATTCGAGGTGTCATTTGACTGCCCACCTTAGCATTCCAGTCTCCTGTGATGAAAATAACATCTCTTTTAGGCGTGTTGTCCAGTAGGTGCTGCAGATCCTCATAGAACTGCTCTACTTCAGCTTCTTCAGCATTTGTGGTTGGGGCGTATATTTGGATCACTGTGATGTTAGATGGCTTGCCCTGAATTCGAATTGAGATCATTCTATCATTTTTTGGGTTGTATCCAAGCACTGCTTTAGCCACTTTACTATTAATTATGAAGGCTACTCCATTTCTTCTGTGGTCCTCTTGTCCGCAGTAGTAGATCTGGTGGTCATTTGATGTGAAGTGGCCCATTCCAGTCCATTTCAGTTCCCTGACGCCCAGAATGTCTATCTTTAATCTTAATAATTTTAATTTTAATTTTAATTTAATTTTGCTTGGTAAGCCCAATAAATCCTGCTATATTTGGCAGTGCCAGACACATCCGAACAACAATATTATTAGTAATGATAGTGGTGGTGGAATTGGCTTTGGAGTTTAAGTGTATCAAAACAGTATTAACAGTGATGGAATTAAAATCTTGAGTTAAAATAACCTACCTATTGTGCATTGAACTTTTCCAGAAAAGTTTGCTGCTCTGTATATTCACATTTGTAAAGTATGGAAAACAGATACTAATCATTTCAACTGAGGAACTTACAACTTTTTTTCAGGGCAGAAGGAATAATTTTATTTGCTCAAGCTTCAGACTCTGCTATAGCAAGCAAATAGAGGGATAACATGACTTTCAAATATTACTTTGTGTTGTAACAGCATAGAGGAACTCAAAAAGTGAGAAAAATAATGATGAATGGATAGGTACTTTTTTACCTTGCTTCTGTTATTACTTCATAGTACAGCTTAAAATTGTGTTTTATCTCTAAATGAAATTCACATACTATCTAACTGAATATTGTTTTACAAACTAAACTGATATAGGCACATCACTTAATTCAGTGGAGTTTTCTCCCAGGTAACATTATACTATATTTGTAGTCATGCTCTGTAAACTAATTAGGAGATTTTATTAGAGGGCTTTTTTTTTTACTGTATCAATTCTGATCATGAAGTTTTTTGACAGAATTTTGAGGCCCTACTACCCAATCTCAGTGAAGAGAGAATGCCTGCGGAGGGTCCCATATATCAACAGATGCAATGCAGTTGCATGGAGA
Source organism: Candoia aspera (assembly GCF_035149785.1). Taxonomy (NCBI): domain Eukaryota; kingdom Metazoa; phylum Chordata; class Lepidosauria; order Squamata; family Candoiidae; genus Candoia; species Candoia aspera. Next base: position 171,742,613 of record NC_086155.1, on the reverse strand, counting down.
ATTGTAAAAATTTGGCTGTTCCAGAAGGCCTTTGCTGAATGAATTATGGTGAAAGTATTCAGTGCCAGATGGTTTGACTGATGTTACTATCTATAGTTATTTTATTATTCTTGTATTATTCTTACTTTTATTGGTATATACCACTTAGAGCCTCAGCAGAGTGGAGCAGTATATCAACTCTGTAAATAAAATGAATGTGAAATTTGGCATCTTCAGTGTATTTCACTGCGCTGCTCTGTTCCCTTGTCATCATGCTCCATGAATAGCTGATCCAGTTTTCTTTGAGCTTGGCTGTGGTACTACTCAGTTGCAAAGTTCTGTTTTGCAATTCACAGTGCTGAATTTTATGGGGCAAAAGAGTAATGCCATGCTACCTTCACAGCTTTGGCTGTGAGTATGTACAGAAAGGTCTTAATGGTCATACAACACCTCAGATTCATTCCTTTCTGTGTGGAGTAGGGGCAAAGGGATTTTTGTTACTCCAGGAGCTGCCATAGCTTAGTTGGCACAGGATTATTTTTGCACTCTCCTTTTGGTTGGCTGGAGCAAAGACTGATCGGCTAACAGTATTCCCTGCCAGTTCCCTGCATTTCAAGGTCAGAAGGAGTGAAAACAATCACATGGCCAGTGTAACAATGCTTCGGTGGGATTGTGGAGGTGAAATAAGGTCATGTGAAAGTACCCTTTGACTTCTTAAGGATAAATATATAAATGCTGTCTGCATGCACCCAAATCTCTGAGGGTGTGTGTCTTTCTCTCCTAAAAACATTACTGTGTATACTGAACCACAGCCATAGTAGTATTATAGTTTATTAAAATAATATTACAATAAGGGAATGTTTGGTTTGACTGTATTGATGGAGCCCATTAAGAGTGATTATGCATAGTCACCTGATGTGTCCTCAAATATAACCTTATTCATTGTGAAATTTCACTAAATAATTTACCAGGTTCTTCCATGGAGAGGTTCCCCACTGTTCCAATTGTTTCTATACCAGTAATCCCATAGACAGCAGCCCCCCTGATGAGACTCTTCATTCTGTGTATGAGGACATCCATGTATGTATACATGCTTTCCCCTAACTCTTGGGCTTTTATTTTTATGTCCATATCTGTTTTTTTTCCATAGTAAGAATGCAACTTAGCTCATCTGCTTCTCTCTACTGATCCTCTAATCAGTTCCATAAACTTTTGAGCTAAAACGTCCTTCTTTAAGCAGCTTAGTTGCCAGCACAATCAGTATTTTATAAAAGTTGTATCTGGTTCTTTAATTATTGTAGCCTATAATCTGCACCACGGAGAGTCCATTCAGAATGTTCTAGAATATATAGAATTCCTTGGTGGAAGTACCACTTGATCTCTAGCATGCATAATTGGGTACAGCTCTCCTGAATTTCAGTCCCCACAATAATAGGATGTTCATTCTGGAGCTTTTCAGTTGTTCTACAATCCTTTATTTTCTTCATTTCATTGTATTTTATTTAATATGAATATATGGAATGTTGTCAAGAGTCACTTGCTGAGATGGGAGGCTATAGAAATCAATCAGTCAAACAAACAAACAAATAAATTTTGCAGAAGTCAGCCCAGACTTCTGCAAAACATCTACTGCAAGGATTACAGGAATGCCATGTTATTGTTATAAAATACAAGAATAGGAACTTGAAAACCTGCCAGAATCTCCCTCTGCCCATCTTAAACCAAATAGAATCAAGGTAGGGTTATTTTGAATTTTTTTCTCACACTCTTCCAGGACTGAGTAGTCATTTTCCCTCTTTTAATGGTTCATCCATTTCTTCAAAGTCATTTCCATTTTCATTTTTTTTTTCATTTTTAAATGTATATGCCGCCCAACTCCTAATCATCTCCACATTCCCTTACAGCACATGAGGGCTTATAGGACAGATTATTGACCCAATTCAAGTTCTTTCTGGCTTCAGAACTAGGGCCTTGAAGGCCTCATTCTGTAAGTGCTTGCACTGAGGTAGCAAATTTCCCTCCTCAGATTGATTCAACCTATGCCTTTTCTGCCTTGAGAAGATTCATTCAATGGATTATTGTAAGCACTGCCAAGAGTTTACCAAGCAGGCTCAGTATGATTGCATGTTTTTTCTACAAGTCACTATTCGGGAGCAAGATTGGTAGATTCTGAAGCTTTTATAGCCCCTTCAAGTTTTTCCACAGTTCTGTCATATTACATATGTTCTTAGGAATTGCTCCATCATGAACATATTTGAGATTCACTTCTACTTGACACGTCCAGGATTCTAGCTTTGCTATTAACATCTGGAAAATCAGTTGATAATGGCCAAAATGTGGACTTCCAGTGGGGACATGGGGGACTGAACAGCTGTGCCCATGGCCAGAACTGACAACGCGGCAGGGTTTTGTTTTATTTTGTTTTTTGGCTCAGGCAGGTTTTTCCTGAAGCCCTGGAACATTTTCATGCACAGAAATCCCTCAGAATTATCCCATCTGTCCTCCAGAAGGGTGCCTTGCAGCCAGAAGATCACAAACAGCATGCATACTAATCTGGTAAGAGACGCTGGGAAGCCACCATTTCCAAGCTGCATTGTAGCCTTAAAGGAACGCTAAGACCGGCCACCCCATTTCTAAATTACCCAATTTATATATTTTTTAAAGTTTACGTACCCTAAGAGAGGCTTTCTGCAGCAAGGAGAAGTGATCTCTCTTGGTGCTTATCATTATTTTGGGATTAATTTTTAAAAATCTTCTTAAGTTTTGGCTCATTTCCCATCTAAATACTAAGGAGAATTGAGAATAAATAATTGCCTCCATGCTATTATTTCTGCACTGAATTCGAAGAATTTAATATTTTCCTATACATTGAATCTGCTGCTTCGAACCTTCAGCTTTCTGCTGCCACTTTCCCTGGGGAGTTGCCTGTTAATGTACTTTCACTTCTGTAAACATCTTGGAAATTTTCCACTAACTCCTACTTTTGCTAGTTAAGTATGTAGGGGGCACCATAATCTACTGCCTGAGACATGGAGGATTTCAAGCTCTCAGAGTTCTGTTGTGAACTTAAACAGACTTTTTTCGATTCCTGTCAACTTATTATGCAAGATATTCGGGTCATTGTAGAAAACATCAGCTCTAAAATGTGTCATGGAAGAAGTTGAAGAGCTCAACAACGATGGAAATATTTCTACTGACAGTGAGATTGAGGCTTCTGTTGAATTGCCAGACAACGACCAGATTGTGGAGTTGAAGGAATTAAAGGGACAGATTGAATTGCAAACTATAAATGAAATTGTTTTTTCTGATGGAATGTTATGGGAAGGAAGAGGTCTTTCTCTATGGGAGGTTTTTTGCTGAGAAGTCAGTTTTTAAGTGGGATAGTTGGGCTGTCTGATTTTTTTAATGAAAAATGCTTTGTGTGTACTGTGAGGATGAGTAAATGCTTTGGTATATTTTGAAATGGGAAAAGATTTAAGAATGATCATTTGGATTGCTTTTAAGGCCTGTTTGACTTCATTCCTTTTTAATGATCTGGATTAAGATTAATAAGGTATAATAATAAATGCTTGGTTTTAGGTTTAATAGGATTAAGATTGTCATAACTGTAGTATTAGTTATAAGAGTAGACAATTTATATGTTTTTTAGTTTGATCTTTATTATAGTGGACAGAAATGTCTAGAATAGTGGTAGGAAATAAATAAATGTTGGGTGGGGAGTTGATTAGGAGGTTTATATATTTCTTTTTCTTTTAATATAAGGGGAGCAATTATATTTAGTGATTTTTATAATGTGCGAATGGAATGATTTAGAGAAATAATGTGATTTTGGTTTAATATAGAGTAAGGGACTGATTATGGAAATTGCTGTATATTTTTGCTGTTAAAAGTTGGAAGTCACCTCTTTATATAATCTTTAAAATTCTTTTCTTCTTGTGTTTTCATACCTTTTTTGTTTTTGTCTTTTTCTTTTTCTAGTTTTTTCCTTTTTTGTAGTTCTTATCTATGCTTTAAATCTAATAAAATTCTTATATAAAAAAAGGTAATGGCCAAAATGTGCTAAAAGAATAATCCTAACCTTTCCTAATAAGATTGAAAATAAAAGAAACAACATAAAGGGGATCTGATAACCCTTCTGGTAATGGTCCCTGTACTCATCAGCCCATCAGTCTTCAATTTTACCAACAGTTCTCTTGCAGTATTTGCTGATTCAGGCCACCCACTCTTCCTCTCAGGCTTGATTTCAAAAGAAAAAAAATAGATATCAACCAAGATCAAAGTTGTCTGCTACTCCATGTGCTGTCCTTCGGTTTCATATTCTTTTCATCTTTCATCCAAGTATCATGACTACATGACTATAGCTCACACCAGAAGATTACTATGGGTCTCTTTTTCACTCACCACAATCTCAGGATACTCCTTTAGAATAACCTTCAGACCTATGTTCAGATTTTCCATTGCCTCTTATCCAAAGTTGTTCATCTTATCCTGTATCAAGAATGAGATTTTAACCCTACAATCTTCCAATTCCCCTTGAATCTCAATCTCTGCCTCACTCTGCATTATGCAGAGCTCAGTAGGAGATATCAGAGAATGAAGATGTTAACCAGGATCTTCAGAAAGTTGTGTAGAGATTCAGCCAACTGTATCCTTGTTACTCTGTGGTGGCTTTGACAATTATGATTTCCTCTGCTGCAGTGGTTGGTTCATCAAGATTATCTTCAGCTCCCCAGATGGACCTGATGTCCATATTTCCATTTATCTGTCCATCCATTTGGAACAAGTCTAGAATACAGCCTTCATCTATAAGGGCTTTGGGAAGAGCAAAGCTTCAGGTAGAAGATGATGTGCTTTCTACAATTGTTGGAAAGAATGCAGAGAATGTGGAGATGTTTCTGGAGAGAGGAATGAGAGATAGAAAGCCAGATTCAAATTAGCCAGAGAGAGGCATTAAAAAAAAATCACCTTAACAGTTTGAACCTGTATTCCTTACATTATATTATACATTACATTATACATTAACTGTATTCTTGTTATCAATCTGTGCTATTCAATTATCTTATTTGGCTTCTTATCTGCTTACAGTAAAATTTAGTCCTTAGTCATGTTTTGATTGCTTGAGAAAGCAGCTGCAGCTGAGCTCCTGAATGGGAGGGAGCTCCTGACATGATCTGCCTTTGCCTCCCTGCTTTGAGGATATGATCCTGGCCTTCCTTAGGCCTAGGATAAATGTAGTTTTCCTGGCTTCTTAAAGACTTCCACAAGAGTCTATTATGTACAGCAGCTAAATGCGCAGGCTTTGTGGAGTATGCAAGAAGGGACTGTTTCAACTGCCTTCTGTGTTGAATTCATCAAGTTTGACATTCATCCTAGGTTTGAAATTATATTTTGAGAACTCTTTATGTTGGGATCTGTATTTTCACATCCACAGAGAATAAGTATTGTTTTATCCAATTATGTATTTTCTCCTATAGTCAAAGTCTGTGTTCCATTCAGGACAAGACAATATACTTCCTACCATTTTTTCTAGTCCCTTAAAACTGACTGAGAGATCACTCCATTCCCTGAATGTTTGAAAAGCATTTGTTTTCTTCTTGTACCAAAATGTATCATTTCAAATGGACTTGCATCTTCTTTCTCCCCAGCATTTTTCCAACTGGATAGTTGCAGTCATGAAGTTTCATTACAAGTTAGCTAAGTAACTATGCCCTCTCCAGATCCATAGTCATTCTACAGAAGTTAGAGCAACATCTGCAGCCTTTTTACATGACTTTTTTTCTACCAGAATTATGCAGGGAAGTTACATGGACCAGCTTCCACTTTCATCTGGCATTACTATTAGGGCTTCTTCTGTCAAAGAAACACAGCCCATGGAAGAGAAGTCCTTCTTCAGTCACCTTATGAGTACCAGTCCCTCCTTCATTTAATAAGCTAGGAATTTTCCCATACGTGTGAACTGCAGAAAGTAAGTAAGTAGTTACTTAAGTAACTTCTTAAATGATCATTTGTGAATTCATACAACTTACTCTTCTGTTGTAGGGGTAATACTCAATGCTGGATGATTGCAACATTCATCTTGGATTCCCTGTTTTAGTCTCAGGAAATAAAGGGATTCAGTGGGGTAATGGTTAGTCATGAGTATTACAGACAGTGCTGCCTCACAGATTAAAAAAAAGTCTATATGTGAATTCACAAATGATCACTCAAAGAACTTTGATACAAGTAACTAACTTCTTCTGCCTTCTGTTTATATTCTGCCTTGCCTTGTCAGGAATTGTATCATTTATAGTTCTTTGTCTATCCACATAAGTACTCTCTCTCCTTCTACTGTCATGATCCTAGAAAACAACTGTTAGAGTCAATGGACTTTACATCCTTCCAAACATTGTTGCTAATTTGTGACCTGTAATATGACCAGGGTAACTCTTGTTTAGTGATCCTGTATAATTTTGCCCTTTTCAATTTTGTTACTGGAGGCTTTTGCATCCTTTATGAGTCAACCCTGCTAGCTAGTTTCATTTTCCACTCTCATAGCCAGTAAAAATAAATGAATAGCACTATATAGCATTCTACACAGAATATGTTCTTTTCTAGAGTATTTGCTTGTTTTACATTATTTCAGGAAGTAAATTTCCAACATACTGGCAGCATTTATGACTTCCTTTTCATAATTATTTCTTGTACACTAATATATATTGGATTCATCTCAATTCCTCTTTTCAACGTTCCTCATATATCCTTCAATTTGGCCAGTGAGACGGATGTGTCATCTGCTAATGATTTGTGCTGTCCTCAGTTGCCACTCTCTATATCTATTATTATTTATTGTATTTGTGTTTTTAAGTCTGTTAGCCACTCAGGATCACTACTGCAAGATGAGTGGCCATATAAATTGGTACACATATGGTACATAAACACACACATACATATATGCTTGTTCCAAATATGACTGCAGCAGCTATTCTTTATATGCATTGTTTTTTTCATCTGCAGCCTCTCTCACTTTATCATCCCAAGCATTGGGGCACTCTGGGACAGATTAAAAAAACAAACAAACTTGTGTTCCAAGTACCTTCCACTCCTTCTTTCCTAACTTCCACTTGTCATTCATTTTGCTGGTATATTTGCCTATTTAATAAAAGCAGTTCTGATACTTTTTCATTCAGGACCTACACTTCCTCTTCCTGTTATCATTCAACTCTCTCTCTCCTTTCTTTCACTTACTTCCTTTTCTTCCATGTCTGTTTTTTTCCCAAGATCCATGTTTGACACAGAAATATTGGTAGGATTTCAGAACATATCTGGGAACAGAAAGAATCTGAACCTCCATTACCAATGCATGGTGTTCCCTATGAGATTACCTTTGAATAAAAGCAAGGCCCAGCAGCACACTGTATATTTAGCATAATGCAGAGTTTGTACCTCAGCCAGGTACACTGTTTCTGTTTCATTATTTCTACCTTGGTGGTGCACACCCACTTTGTGGCAAGTAAAGCTGGAGAGCCAATATGTAGACTGGAGCAAAGTCATACAGAATGCTTCAATGTTGACTGATTGATCAAAGGTTCTGGTTTAGTCTCTACTTTAAGTTGAAAAGGTAAGACAGCCTGCCAGCCTTCTCGCCATTTAAAAGATTAATTTTTTTTTTTACAGTTCTACAAAAGAGAATAGTTTTAGAAAATATCCTTCCAATGGGATTTTTTAAAAAAAGATTCTTATCAACCTGGGTCAGGGAATTATTTCAGTTACAAGAGGGAGTAAAGATATAGGTTCTTCAGTGTTTTTACAAAAATAGTTGAAGAGCGGAATCTTCTGTAATTTTATAAAGAAAAACAACATATATACTGCTCTGGGCATCTTACTTGGCCATGATTTACTTCTGAAAACCAGACTGTATATCTTAGTTCTGATTTTCCTGTCCATTAATATATAGGGAAGATCAGATAGGTTTGGTCAATCTTGTGTGAATAGAGCACAATTATCCTGAAAATCCTTTATGGAACTCATTGCACTGTTATTCCTTTTGCAAATAACTCATTGCATCTAGGGGGTGGTACTCTGCAATATTAGGAACGTTTGAGGTATACCAAAAATATTTCTGATGGTATTGGGCAAAATATATATTTAATCACCTGCCATGTATGTTTTCTCTTGTCACTCTAGTAAATTTAGATTAGAGTAGGCATGAAGAACATTTATATTTTGAATTGTATGCCATCACTTTAATTGCTGAATTGTTTTGTGTCATTTGAGTTCAATCATAAATCTCTATTTAAGGGAAAAAAATAAATTATCTTATTTTTCTGGCATGGTAATTTCAATTATAACAATATAGACATTTGTTTTTATACCATTAGAACAAATTCTGTTTTATTCCTCATCTTTGTTTAACTGTTAATATAAATTTGCCTTCTGAAACATTTAATGTTTTTCCTTATTCTCTAAATTGGCAGTCCATTAAGGTACAGTACCAGGTTGATTTTATTTTTGGGTACACCAAAATTCAGAATCTATTAAAAAGTATTTACTGTTTTTCTATGTTACTTTTTCCTTGTCAAAAATATTCAATCCACATTTTACATTATCCCAACAGCAGTATATATCCATGGTACTGAAAATGAGCCATTTTGTTTTAAAACAGATTGGAGATGAAAAGAAACCATTCATTGCTTACTGTAATTACTAGAGCACTAATTACTTCTAATCACTAACATCCAGGGTCAATAAGGATGACAACAGAAACAGCCTTTCAAACCAAGCTGTAATTTCTTTTATTATAGCTATCACATTATGCTAGAAACGTTAAAAATTGTTGATTTATATTTTATTTTTTTCTGTTTGCAGTTTGACGGTGAAAACATGTATATGAGTATGACAGAGCCGAGCCAGGAGTATGTGCCAGCCAGCCAGGTGGGTTAATTAATCTTCTCTGCCTTGTTTCAAATTGTAGTTAAACAAATTCAAGGAATTGCATTGCAAATGAGTGGCACTATCAGTAACTGCTGCAATCAGAAATAATCATAATTTATAAACAAAGCATTTAAGCCTTGTTTCTAGCTAATGAGATAGCACTGATAAAGCACCAGAGTTGGCAGTTCCTGAAGACACTACCTTGTTTGTGCTGCAGAATGGAAGCAGCTGTTTTGCCAGCATGATCGTTCCCAAACAGTTGTTATACCTTTAGGAAGTAGTCTTTACAGGTGCCTGCTATCTGTTTATCTAACTGCAGGCAAGTTAATCATTGTCAGCTACAGGTACCATAGATTCCTTTACTATTGTATGCCGGCCTATTTGACAAGATGGCTGATTCAAACTGGGTGGGGAGACTGTCATAAATGAGCATATATGCTATCTAAATGCTTTCCAATCCATTATTTCTCTTATTCAGAAGAGGCTTGCTGGCCTGGGATGAAGATCCCCCTAATCCAGAAATATGAGTCATGAAATAGTTAATCAGATGTGAATATACCAGGGAGAGTAAAGGCAATAGCCTCCTTCCATTGATAATGGACAGTATATAGTAGCATAATGGTTTTGAATATGATACCTCTATTGGCTTACCATGTCTAGTAGTCATTAAAATATATATCCTCCTTCAGTCCCTTGAAGTAGAGACAATCACCACATTGTTAATGCAGTGTGTGATTTGTTTTGTTCGTGCTGTATCATGTCACTGGAAGAACCCAGCCTTTTAACATCAAGGGTTGGGAAAGGATCCTCTCAACCACATGTTGGTAAGATGGAATCACAGCAGCAGTACATAAAAGACAGAATATCAAAGCAGACGTTTGATTAACACCTGATTCAGAACATCTCTTTCAGTTAAATTAGATGGAAAGTAGTGATTAGCTTCTGTATATTGATGACGTCTGATGCTGTAGCAACTTCCGGAGGAGATAAAATACTCTGTGGAACCCACTGTGTAATTCCCATGGGGCAGAACAATAACTCCCCAACACTACTTTCAGTGATTGATCATTCAGAAAGAGTAGAATTGCTGAAATATAGTACATCCAAGTCCTGATCCAGTAACTTGGCTCAAAAGTCATTAAGAAGTTCAAGATAATAAATAACTCAATGTAGTATGGCATATGACCCAGGAAGAATCAGTACAAATTGCATACCTCTCTTGGCCCCATTCTACAGCATGTTCTGTAAGTCATGGAATAACAAATGAGGATGAAAACCACAGCAAGTAAAACACTTATAAACCATCAGTGTGACAGTACTGTACCTGCCACTCAAATGATAAAATTATATTCTTTTAAAAAATTGGTCAGTTTAATTCCCCACATTCTTCTATGGTGCAATGTAATGCAGTGTGCATCTAGACAATGGTCAAACCAAGACCTATTTAGTTATAGCAAAATATTTAATTATTTGCATGCAGACAATGCACTGGTATCAGTTACTGTTCATGAATGTGCATTGATGCCCATGCTGAAGGATAGATGAAAAGAGCAGCCATTTAATTGTATCATATTGATAGTTCACATTGCTCTTCATGCTGTACCATGCACTATACACATGCAATTTAATGGGCTTATGAACATCTAAATTTGGCATGCCTGTGTGCAACAACTTTATCCAAAAGCTGAAAATAATTGGAAATGAAGTGAATTGAAGGGATATCAGTTAATATTCCTGTTAGAAATATCTAAGGCCCTCAAATGTTTAAGTAGGAATACATGTGCTGTTTTCTAGAATTGGCCAAGTCAAGATACCAAATTCTCATATTTGTATACATGGCTATAAGTCCTAGATAGCTGTGATGTAATTAAGTAATTAGAAATTTGTAAAATGCAGCCAGATTTCTATGACTAAATTTAAGTAACAAGAATGTGATTCTGATGTTGTTTTTGGGATGTTTTTTGGATGTATGTAATTTATTTGTAGATGTGTTGTTTATTTGTAAGCTACCTTGGTTATTACGGGAAGTAGGAAGGATGCAAGTCTCAGATTTTAATCAAAATATCGCCAAATCCGTTCTAGGGGATCCAGTAATGCAGTATATAACATATCAAATAATGGTTTCCTCCAGAGTGTAGTTTTATTTTTTTAAATTTAATTTTCTAATAAGTATCTGATTCAGAAGTTGAATTCCTAGGAAAATGGCATTTTAAATATAATATAAATGAAATCATAACATTTTAAAGCTACTGCATATACTTATGTTTTAATTATAACTTCACTGTATTTCTTTTATAACATAAGGACCCTTTACAAAAGTAGATCATATTGTTCAGTATTAGGGAGGGAGTCAGGGAGACAATTAAGAGTTCCTTTGAAAGAATGAACTTGAATGATTGAACTTGCTTACCTGAGAATTCTCTAAGCTTTGTTGGTAATTTTGAATAGAACTGTTTGAGTGAAAATTGGGAAGAGGAGGTATTTTTGTGTAACCTTTGCATCCAAAGCTTGTCTTGACAAGTTTAGCAGTATTGTTAGATTAAAGCAACTAGGCATCATCTTGTTTATACCTTCAGGGCTTTGAATCACAAGGACTAATTGAATTTGTTTGAAACTGTAGAAGTACAAACTCTCTGAATGGCTGCTGTTACAAAGCAGCTGCTACCTTTCAGAGAATCATTACGTCTCCCTTTAAAAGAGCCAAGAGTAAATCTCTGCATTTTCTAATATGGTCATTGTCCTTCTGCTGATCTTCTACATATGGTACATATCTTTAACTTTGTATATTCTTCAGTTAAGCAAAAAGGCAGCTTACTCATGTTACATGTTTTAATGCATGAATATAAAACAGACTGAGGATTCCCAAAAAGGACATCCAGATTTATTTAACCCATTTAGCATTTATTTTTTATTTACCTCCTTTCAGAATCCTTACTATCCTCCCAAAGTGGCTTAGAGGCATTATTTATTCATCAAATTTATATGGCATCCATCTCACGAAAAAGGACGGCATACAATAAAACTATAAAACAGTTAACATATAAAAACAATTATCCAGAAAAAAAATTAAAAATCACAAAAGCTAAGAGAAGGCAGCAGATGTTAACAATGGAGCCACCTCAGTATCTTGCCGGTCCCCTGGGGCCCCCAGGCCTGGTGGCACAACCAGCTTTTGAAGGACTTCTGGAAAATCAACAGGGATGGAGCCAGCCTCACTTTGCGGGGGGGGGGGATGTTCCATAAGGGAGGCACCATGGCAGAGAAGGCCTGCCTCCTGGGACCTGCCCAGTGTAGCTCCCTAGCAGATGGGACCTGTAGCATGCCTCTTCTGCTGGATCTGACGGGATGGGCAGATATAATCAGGGAGAGGCGGTCCCTCAGATAACCCAGTCTCATGCCATGAAGGGCTTTAAAGTTTCAAACCAAGACCTTGATTTGGACCCAGGAGCAGACTGGCAACCAATGCAGCTTGCACAGCAGAGGTGTAATGGGTGTTGTTCTAGAAGCACACATAACTGCCCATGCTGCTGCATTTTGTACCAGCTGAAGCTTCAGTTACTCTTCGATGGCAGCCCCATGTAGAGTGCATTACAGTAGTCCAGTTGGGAGGTGACTAGGACATAAGTGACTGTGGGCAGAGCCCCCTGATCTAGGAAAGGCCCTCCTAGCCATGACTGTGGGCAGAGCCCCCTGAAGCTGTGCAAAGGCCCTCCTAGCTATGACTGCCACCTGCTCTTTGAGCAGGAGTCATGAATCCAGGACCCCCAAGTTGCACACCGAGTCAGGGCAGTGCAACCCCATTCAGCACCACAGATGGCATAGTCGTAGAACTGGTAGGCCTCAAAATCCAAAAGCCTCTCAGTCTTGCCAGGGTTCAGCTAAAGCCTGTTGTTCCCCATCTAGGCCTTCACAGCCTCCAGGCACTGGGATAAGACATTGCTTAATTCACTGGGGCAGAGATGTATAATTGGGTATCATCAGCATACTGATGATAACCTCACCCCATGGCAATGGATGAGCTCCTCCAGTGGCCTCATATAGATGTTGAATTCACAAAAAACAATACACTAATGTGAGGACAGGCTGTTCATGGTGCCTGCGCTCTCCACCATCTTGTTAATCAGTTGTAAATAAAAAACGCAATGAATGTTAGGGCTACTGGATCTGAGTTGTGGACCACTACCAGATGGCAGTAAAGTGATGCAGAAAATGCTCTTTGCTGCCATTTAATTATTGTCTGCAGCCTAGATATGGCAGGTCTAAATAAATCTAAATAACACAAACAAAAACCATGATGCTACCCAGAGGGTAAGAGTCTAGCTGACCAAAATTATGTGGTGGTTGACATCTTCCTTCCTCCATTTCTCTAAGGAACTGTTCTCATGAGGTGAGAAGGTGGCAGTTGTGCTGAGGGGGAAGGAAAACAAATTATCTAGCTTAGTAGACTCCTAAGTGGGCTGACTTTTAGTTATAGGACCCATGACTTATTTTATTAGATACTACTAAATAAATGTATTAGTTAAAATAATTATATTTTAGCAGTCTATTTCTGCAGTTATGCATGATCTGAATTTCTGCATATGCTTTAAAAGGAAAGCTGATCTGAACATACCTTACGTTGATTAGAATGTGTTTGTATTAATGGAAGATTCCTTGTGTCTTATTTTAAGACTTTTAAAATCAATTTATCACCTTAAGGCTAACATAAATAAAAACACATATGTCAGTTATGAAAAGTAGAACATTAAACATCTGTATAATTTGGTAATCCAAGACAACTTGCCTTACAGCATCACTTGACAATTATCATTTCTGTTCAATTTTCAAATCAGTACATGCTTTGGGACTTATGTACTAAGTTGCTAAGTAGCAACATATGGCTCACTACTGTTCTTGTGATGTTGCTGCAAGCAAAGAGTGTAATACTAGACTTGAAATGATTTCCACAGACAGCCATTCTTGGAAATAAGCCAGAAGTATAACTGTACCATTAAAATTAATATTCTTTTAGCTTATCCCAAAAGACTGGTGCTCCTGGGCGTGTATATTTTATATATGTAAATATTGTATTCTTAGCAACAAATGTTAATATAGAACTGTGCATTCCAAATAGTTTTTACAATATTTTTACTATGTTCATATCTGTATTCTCCAAGAGAAATATAGCAATTTGATTAATAGCTAAACTTCATTGTAGGAGAAGTAACCTTTAACATAGGAGAGATTTCTTGATCTTATCTCCTTGTGGCAATTTTCCACTGTCATCTATAAGAACCTCTTGGCAATATTATCCATATATTAATATAATAAAGCAACTCATGGGACCAAGCATTTTCTTCTAATATGGAACTCTCTTCAGAGTTAAGTCAGGGGAAAAAGTGAAAAACATAGTCATCCATTCTGAGTCCTCTAGATGTGTTAAACTTCATCTCCTAGGACTAGGACTCTTGGCCATTTTGGTGGGATGAAGTTCAGTATATCTGGAAAACATTGGATTAGGGAGTAATGAACACATTGGAGATAGATCCCACTGCGATTGATTATTTTCAAAAGTCTTTAGACATCTAACAACCTGAAATGTGAAAATTGTTCCATCTGAGCTTTGGAATTAATTTTCATAAATTATAGTAGTCTAAAAGTTAATATTAATCATGTGTGAGTGAATTTCTCATTCTTTTAACTGGTTTTAATATGGTCATTGTTGTTTATTCATTTAGTCGCTTCCGACTCTTCATGACTTCATGGACCAGCCCACGCCAGAGCTTCCTGTCGGTCGTCAACACCCCCAGCTCCCCCAGGGACGAGTCTGTTACCTCTAGAATATCATCCATCCACCTTGCCCTTGGTCAGCCCCTCTTCCTTTTGCCTTCCACTCTCCCTAGCATCAGCATCTTCTCCAGAGTGTCCTGTCTTCTCATTATGAGGCCAAAGTATTTCAGTTTGGCCTTTAATATCATTCCCTCAAGTGAGCAGTCTGGCTTTATTTCCTGGAGGATGGACTGGTTTGATCTTCTTGCAGTCCAAGGCACTCTCAGAATTTTCCTCCAACACCACAGTTCAAAAGCATCAATCTTCCTTCTCTCAGCCTTCCTTATGGTCCAGTTCTCGCAGCCATATGTTACTACGGGGAACACCATTGCTTTAACTATGCGGGCCTTTGTTGTCAGTGTGATGTCTCTGCTCTTAACTATTTTATTGAGATTTGTCATTGCTCTTCTCCCAAGGATTAAGCATCTTCTGATTTCCTGACTGCAGTCAGCATCTGCAGTAATCTTCGTACCTAGAAATACAAAGTCTTTCACTGCTTCTACATTTTCTCCCTCTATTTGCCAGTTATCAACCAAGCTGGTTGCCATAATCTTGGTTTTTTTGAGGTTTAGCTGCAAGCCAGCTTTTGCACTTTCTTCTTTCACCTTCATCATAAGGCTCCTCAGTTCCTCTTTGCTTTCAGCCATCAAAGTGGTATCATCTGTATATCTGAGATTGTTAATGTTTCCTCCAGCGATTTTAACTCCAGCCTTGGATTCCTCAAGCCCAGCATGTCGCATGATATGTTCTGCGTACAAGTTGAATAGGTAGGGTGAGAGTATACAGCCCTGCCGTACTCCTTTCCCAATCTTAAACCAGTCCGTTGTTCCGTGGTCTGTTCTTACTGTTGCTACTTGGTCGTTATATAGATTCTTCAGGAGGCAGACAAGATGACTTGGTATCCCCCTACCACTAAGAACTTGCCACAATTTGTTCTGGTCCACACAGTCAAAGGCTTTAGAATAGTCAATAAAACAGAAATAGATGTTTTTCTGAAACTCCCTGGCTTTTTCCATTATCCAGCGGATATTGGCAATTTGGTCCCTAGTTCCTCTGCCTTTTCTAAACCCAGCTTGTACATCTGGCAATTCTCACTCCATGAACTGCTGAAGTCTACCTTGCAGGATCTTGAATATGGTCATACAGTATTGAATGTTGTCTGTGTATTTTGTTTTATAGTTGTATTGTTGATTGGCTTTGTGTACTAGTGATTGCATTTTTTGTTTTACAGTATCTTTCCCTTAATAAATGTAATGAGCATGTATTGTGTTGAAGCCTAGCTTTTTTTACTTTTATACTGATATCTGTGCCTTGGAGTATACATGAAAGAGAGAACTTACACCTCATTTTTTAGAAGTATGTTAGTGTAAAGTTTATGTATTACCACAAATGTTCTATACAACCCTTATCAGTTGAACTACCTGGCTTTTCAATTAATGAAATAAAAATAACAGTAGCTATTATTTTCCCATGAGCAACAAAATTATAAATGTTCATTTTCAGTGCTGAAGTTACCTTCTAATGCCTATTTTGCTGTAACTTCAACAACAAGTCCTTAGATATGTCCCCTGTGCAAGCACTGAGTCATGTCTAACCTTTTGGGGGGACCCCGCTTTTGCGATGTTTTCTTGGAAGACTATAGCGGGGTGCTTTGCCATTGCCTTCCCCAGTCGTCACCTTCCCCAGCAAGCCGGGTCCTCATTTCACTGACCGCGGAATGATGGAAGGCTGAGTCGACCTGAGCTGGCTTCCGCTGGGATCAAACTCGGGTCGTGGGGAGAGTTTTTGGTTGCAATGCTGCAGCCTACCACTTTGCGCCACACAAGGCTCTTCCATATACTTTGTACCAAAACAACAACACACCTTTTTGTCTCTAGGTAGAGATCATAACGTATAGTTTCTTTTCTGGAAGTGTCCTAGAGCAACTGTACATAATGAAGAGAAATACTGTAGGAAATACATTACATGATTGAACATTAACAGGATACTGCCTAGGTCTGTATGTGGGCCTGAAAATGCTTCAGAACCTCTTATTAAAGAACAGCAGTGAACCTGTTTCTTATAGTTAAAGAACCCACTATAAAGGCAGTTTGACCTATGGACCTTTGACCCAGTAAAACAATAACAAAAGCATGCCACAGATTAATCCATTTAGTCTCCCAATGTCTGGCATCTCAACAAGCCCAAACTACTTACTCCAACTGTCTTCAGTATAGCATTCAAATGATTACTCTGTACAATCCCAGAGGTATTTATTTCAGATAAAATTGCTCTTGCTACCTTGCATACAAGCTGGGTTTTCAATGGAAATGAAAGGCTGCCTGGAAAATAGGACACCTAATTAAGTTAAACTACTCTAGCATTTGGCTTGACATCTTCATTACTCAAAATTAAAAAGATGCCTCACTCGAGCACACAAGTTACTATTGTTTATGTTGTTGCCTTAAATTGGCGTCTCACATAGCAGCCTGTTTTCCAGAATTATGTCTTTTAATAGCTCACATATTTCTTGCAGTTTATAAAAATGTCTGAAGAGTTACAAGAGCTACTTACAATAGTCCATACATACATAACTACAAACAATCCCATGGCTCAAGGCGAAGCTGTTTAGATGGCATTCTGGACTTGAACACAGAAGGCTCAGTCCACAGCTTTATTTATATTTATTAAATTACAGCATTTTTGTAAAGCTCAGTACAATGTAATAGAATAAATTGCATTGCCATATTCCTGGTAATTGTTCCAAACCTAAATTGTGTCTTCTGCAAGAGATTTGGGACTGCATAGCTTCCCAAAGTCTTAAAAATGTAGGGTTTTGTTTTTGCTTTTAGTTTATTTTAATTACTGATCCTTTAAACAATTCTTTCAGCACAATTGCACAATTTGTGTGTATCCCTGGTGACATTTATCTATAACTCTCACTATATATATCTCTATATCTATATCTGTAGCTGAAATCTCAGGGGGAAGTAGTTGATGTGAAGTCCAATCTGTAATTGAAAGTGTCCTCATTAACATTAATTCTGCACATTTTTATTTTGTCTACATTATAATGTGTTAAGAATTAATTGTAGTAATTATGTTATTTAGAATGAAATTGCTCAAAAGGCTTTTGATTTTGGCTTGTGATCTGCCCGTTTTAAGAAGACATCATAACCTACTTTTCTGTCTCTAAGTGATCAGTCCAAATATACAGTATGCTGCTTTGGGATTTTTAATCGATCAACAGTAGTGTAGTTTCTTGGCATAAAATCCTCTGTTTCACTTGGTATTATTGGACAGTGCCCAGCTGTATAGTACAATGGGTTGTTTCATTTTGGTTCTGTTGGAAGAGGAGCAGCGTACTGTCCATCCCCATGGAAAGTAAATCTCAACTTTCTTTGTCCCAATATTACGTTTTCTGCATGTTGCTGAAGTGGAGCATGTAATGTACACCAGGAGTGCAAGCATGCTTTATGATATCAAGACAAATACAGATAACATAGAATTAAACAAATGGAACATTTGCTGATGCAGTTCTGTATTTGCACTCTGTATAAGGATTTGTCAATGAATTTGCCCTTTTAAAACTAAAATTTAAAACAAATTTACTGTAAATTTGCATACTTAAAGCACAAGTCTAAATGATTATGTATTTATACAATTTATATAGTCACCCATCTCACCATAGTGACTCTATGTGGCATACAAAAAATTAAACCAAAAGAACAATGTACCAAAAAAATCATAATGTATCATATGCCTTGGGTTGAAAGAAAAAAACGTTCTATTTCAGTCACTAAGACAACAACAATCAACCAATGGTGCTCACTCCACTACTTAGCCCAAATGCCTGTGGGAACATTCAGGTCTTTAACACTTTATGAAAGGCCAACAGGATCAGCACCAACTGGATCTCCGAAGGAATGCTGTTGCATAGGGCAGGTGCAGTGACAGAGGAAGCATGAATCCTAGGTCTTAGAAGATGGCACTGTTTAATAGATGGGACCTGGAGCATGCCAACTATGCTAATTCTGGTGGGGCAGACAGAGACAATTGGAGATGAGCAGTCTCACAAATAACCTGTAGGGCTTTATAGGTGATAACTAGCACCTTGAATTGTACCCACAAGCCCATTGGGAGCCATTGTAGTCCATGTATTATGGACCATGCATTATGGACCAGCTGCAGCTTCCAAATTGTTAAGGCATCCCAGGAGGAGATATCTCACTGGGTCCATGTGATGGTTAATGTCTCTTTGCAGGAAGAGTTTTAAAAGAAGGCCTGTTTTAAAAGAAGGTCCTCTCTTCAGGGAGCCATTGCCAGACTCAACAGAAGTGGTAATTATTATCCAGTCTCCTCTTCTTTAGGGAAGGCTGTTGAGAAGATGGTTGGCTTGCAGCTCCAGAAGGCTCTAAAGGAAGCAGATTATTTGAACCCCTGCTAGTCAAAGTTTAGTCCCAGTTATAGGGTTGAAATGGCATTGATCACACTTGTTGATGATGTTAGGCAGGCTTGGGATAGGGGTAGCGCATACATGGTTCTCCTTGACTTCTCAGTGGCATTCGATACCATCAGTCATGGTATCCTGGACCAGTTCAGGGGATTGGGAATGGGAACCATGCTATTCTGGTGATTCTCCTCCTTTCTCCAGGGCTGGTCTCAATCACATTTTTAGGTGGAGAGAGATCAAGCTGAGGCACCAGCTACAATGTGCAGGATTCCTTAGGTGTATGTTTTCTCCCTGTCCTATTTAACATCTACATTGTTAACAGGTAGCATGGGAACATGGATCTAAAGCACTGGTGACCAAACTCACAGTACCAAGGACCTGTCCATTTAATCAGGATTAATAGGCTCAAACTCCTTGCAAATAACTGGGCAAAACTGCACTTTAGGTACCTTTTTTGGACCTATACAGCTAGCGTCCAACTCCGAGTAAACTTTATTTGACAGATGCCTAGAATAGTTCCTACAGCAGCCCTATAAATGTGCCCTCAAACACTGCCTTTCTACAAGAGACCAAGTCACCTTAAACACTTAAACATGCCACTTCATCTCTCAGAGCAACTCTGATAACCAAAGGGCTCTCCAGGATCTATGAGTACAGAGTCCACACAGGTGCAACTTCATCCAAGGCCATCAGTCTCCTCTCATTTCAAGCAGCAACCAAGGCCTCAGTTGAACTGGGTTCCAGAGTCCCAAGCTCCCCTGGAACCTAATTGGGTCCATCTAGTGCCTAGGGTGGACTGATCAAATAGGTCCTACTTCCTTGCAGAGAGGTGCAGCCTCAGAAACCTCTAAGTCTAAAAGACAGTGATATGCCCATCGTAAGGGACTGCTGGCAACTTCCCCCAACTCCAGATCATGATACCTCTGCTCTGAGATAAAAACCAAGTCCAGTGGGTCAGGCCTGTCATGACCTCGTTGCAAGGCACAAAGAGCCTCACAACGTGGATCATGATCATTAAGGAAAAGAGGAAGGAGATAATCAAACCAGGGATTAACACAAGCACCCAAAAGCACCCACACCCATGGACCCATAGGCAGCTGAAAAGAAAGACGTCAGAGGAACGAAGATAAGACGCACCTGGTGCCCCGGAGGACACAACCGTCGCTGGGAGACAAAAGAAGACACCGGGAAAACGCCCAGGCAGCCATCAAGGGTCCCATCAAGAGGGATCGGGGCAAAGCAGGGTGGGGAAGCCCGGGGCCATACAGGAGGGTATAAAAGGGGCACCCCCACACCACCTACCCCGTTCCCGTTTTTCGTTCTGTCAGCTATAATTCCAATAAACCAGAAATCCTTAATACCCATTAAGTGAGTCTGTGTCTTATTGTGAAGCGAGGCTGGCCCTGACAGGCCAGAGATACTTGGACAAGGTCCGTGATTCCGAAGCAGCCTCAGTCCACATCCAGGGATGATAAATTGAAATCTCTGAGCATCATAAGCCTGGGGAATTCCATCCCGTCCCCTGCCCCAACTCAAGCAGCTTGGGACTAGTGAGCTTGCCATGCAGCAGGAAGGCTGATACACAAATAACAGTTCCCTCTGATCCCTACAATCCAAATTCCCAAATAGGGTCTCACAACTGTCTGCAGAGCAGTGTCTCTAGAGGTCATCAGAGTCTCCAATTAATAATGGCTGCAGCCTTGCCTCAGGTTTGTATGCCACATGAAACCCAACCAGGCATATCTCCAAGAAGCCCCCTCTCCCCTCGTTACCCATCTAGGTTTTAGTAACACAAACAAGGTCAGCCTTCTCATCCAGAATTTGAGTATGGATGAGGGAAGCTTTATTACCATGCATTAAGCAGCAACAGTTAGAAGCCAGGGAGTCCTGATAAACAAGTCTTCGTGTTGAGCACGCAGGGCAGAATTTGTACCAAACACTGAAGTCACCCTTCTCATAAATAGATTATTCTGAAGTAAGTTCTATTCTGAAGTAGGACCATAAAGGTAGTTTACTCACTTAAAACTACAACCATTTAAAATAATATGAAGATATGAAAAGCCCAGCATCTTCCTTGCCAGTTTAAAGTAAATCATACTAATGCAGCATTTATGGTGTATAATATGCACTGTTGCATATTTTGATGCTGCAGTTTGGTTGCTACATTGTTTTTAATAGTGTGTCATTGGTTAAAACAGTTATTCTTTCAAAATAACGTGGGCTTCTGACAACCTGATTTTCAAGCAGTACTTTCAAACAAGCAGAACTAATCTTATGTATGCAAGTTCAGGACTGAAGAATGAAAACCATAATTTGAAAATTTGTTTTAATACTAAAACTGTATATTTCACAAATACTACAATATAAAAGTAATGTGTGGCAAAGCTCATGACCAAACTAAGAAGATAAGAATTACAAGAATGAACAGGAAGAATTTTAAATTAAGCTTTATCTATATAGAAGCCATTTTGATTATGGAAAAGTGAGGTTCTCATTTTAAATTATCAAGAGGAGGAGGAAGAATAGTCTGGTTTGGCAAAATTTATCTGCTGAGAATAAATTTAGTTTTAATCAGTGATGGTACAAAATGATAATATATCCCCAAATGTGTGAACCTTATATCTTAATGGTCTTTATTTTTCTTTATTTAAATATAGAAGAAAAGACATTTGAAATACACAGCTAAGAATAAGCCAAAAGAAACAGAAACAAGTATTGCAACATTGCAAGGGGCACTGCTTATTAGTAGTAAAATCATCACCATCATCTTGTATGCCGCCCAACTCCTGGGAGCTCACAACAGTCAAACAAAGAAATTACAATAAAATCAATAAAAAATAAAAGATGGCAAGAATGTCAGACCAGATCAACAACTATCAATTTTTAGTACCTGTAGGTAACAAGGAATTATACATTGATGAAAGACAATATAGGTTTGCAATCTAAAAATATGTGGATCTCAACATAAGTACCACTTCGCAAATGAATCAGTCACTTGCCAATCACCGCTGCTGTTATTTGAGACTTTCCCCCAATTTTGCAGCAGCAGCAGCATGTATGCCACAATTAAGACTGGTCTTCCATTGCACCAAAACAACCAGGATATTTTAGATCATTGCTGATGGTGGTAGTGGCCATAAGTTGTTGGCAATGATGCTTATTTACAGTATTTGCTCAGATGGCCGTTGCTCATCTGATGTATGTTGATTACTAAACAATTATGTATATAGCATTCAATAAAAATTTACACTATACTTAAGTGGAAAGGTGTTTCTCTTTGTCATAATCACACTTCGTGGTTACACATGAGATGCCTTGGTTTGGATACTGTTACAGTATGAAGTCCATGCATAATAATCTATATTGTACAAAATTTGTTATGGATAGTCAGCATTCTCTTGGTCCACTGAAAAATTATTATTTTTTGCTTGAATCACTGTCCTTTAATCTGAATTAAAAAATATTTAACATTATAGAGGGAAATGTTTCTTCTTTAGCAAAATCTCTTGATGCCTTTTGTTTAGTAAATTAATGTATATTGCTTGTTTTAATGTGATTGTGATTATCATTGTTATCTGCCCAATGAGGAAATATAAAATATTCTTGAAGATTTATTGATTTGAAGATATCAATGGCACTGTTACACTATACTTGCTTAGAATTAAGTTATTTAGATAGCTGATTGAAGAACTGTATTGTAATATAATACCAAGTGATCCAGCCTGCATGGCTATTTAGAAAAGTTGTGCAACATTTAGATATTAAGATTTAAAATTTAGATTTTCATAATTACCTCTGCTCCTTTAGTCCAAATTTTCAGATGGATGCAAGTAGGGATTTTCAGTCTTCTCAAAATTTATGACTATACTTTTGTTCAACTTCATGTGTATTAATTCCACTGAAATTGCTGTGATTGAGATAGATGTGTGTGTGTGTGTGTGTGTGTGTGTATCCTTTATTAAAAGATAATGAGATATATGTTTTGTTACCATCAATCAAAATAATTCATAGCAGTGCATATTTAATAATATTAATATTTAATGGTATGAGACACAGTAACCTAATTAAAATACATACATGGATTGAGGAATCAGACTGCAATAAGATTCTGTAAAACCAGAATTCTCATTTAAGGAAGAATGACGCAAGGAAATTTCCATGTTACTAGTAAGGAAAGTTGATATTTAACTTTTGTTTCATATTTCAGCTGCAAAACGTCAACGTATTTTGCAGCTTGGTTAAGAAAAAATGATCAGTCTGTAATAACTCTCAAAGCTGGTATAGTGTGAGATGGTTCTTTTGCATAGGGGGACCAATTATATACCTTATTTTGGTAAAAAATGAATGAATTATTTTTGAAGACAGCAAAAGCATTGTCATGCCGTAGTACTATATATTGCAGAAAGAGACCCTGCCACTATAATAGCAGGGCTTTGTATAGGAATTCGTTTTTGTTTTTGTTTTTACTTTTATTAGAGGTTGACAAGATTGTTCTCCTTTTCTAACCTTGGCACAGGACTGTGTCCTAAAATGATACATTCCTGTGTTCTAAAATGACCAATCCCACCCACTTCTCCAGGAGGAATAGGGTTGGGAAAGATCTGCTTGCTGCACATGAACCAGTGCATGCATCTTGTGAAGATGTAGGTTCTGTGTCTGAGATGAGTGAATGTGGATTGCAAGTCCAATATGAATGTTGGGGCTTGTCTGCCAAGACTAGGTGGACCAAGCTGGCTTGAGACCACTCTGTGTCTTCTAGGAATAGCCATGGGATAGACAATAATACTAAAACTTGACATTCAGTGTGTTGTATAACAGAACATGGAAACAAAGTAAGATAAATGATGTATACAACATCCTTCCATTATTGAATCTACCTCTTCCCACAGTACCCTGTGGGCTGCTGAGCTCCTCCAAGGAACCCTTGGATCATGCATCCATTCTCTCTTGAATGCCTTAGATGAAAGGTGAAAGTCCAGCGTCAAATAATTACTATTACTTATTCTGGGCTTTCTGTAGCCCCTGCAGCACTGCATGGCTAGTTCTGAGTTTGAATCAGAGGCACTACAGATAATAGTGTAGTTTTTCAAAGATGTACACAATAGCATAACATTCTTTTTCCAGTCAGACCAATGCAACTCCCTTCCCAACAGTTTCATGCTTTAACATCACTGAATGAGGAGCTTGGTCTGTGCCAACTTGAATTAGCAATATTCTAATACCCAGACAACTGCTGAAGGCTGCTTTCACCTGTTCAAATGCATCCTAACACTCCTCAGTCATAGTGGATTCTTTGGGGTTAGGGTTGCTGACAGGGTTGCTTCACTTTGGCTGTAACTGGATAGTAACATCTGGTAGCAACTAACTTACCACAAGAACAATTGCATCTTCTTTTTCCTTATAGGGATGAGCTATTCCTTGACAATTTGTACCTTGTTTTCCAACAGTGAAATACTCCTGTGCCCCACCCAGTGTCCAAAATAGCCAATTTGGCTTTTCTGGGATTAATAGTGAGTTCAGCCTCTCTAGTGCATTGCACTACCACTTCCAGATGTTCCAAGTACTCTCCCAGGTGGCCTCATCATCTAGATATGCCATGGCAAAGTCATTCAAAGCCCTAAGCAGTTCTTTTGTCATTGCAGTATCATTCCAAAGATCAGACACAAATATATTATACTCAAAACAACCCATTGTGTGTGAGATCCTGAAATGTGCACAAACAAGATGGAGCAACACAAAATAAGGGAATAGAAAGAAGCCCTCATCCTATTGATTATAGTAGGACAGGAACTGGGAGTGGGAATAGAGAACAGCTAACTGCAAGGCTTGAAACATTAATACCATATGTCGTATTTCTGTGCTAAATAGGGTGGATGGGTGGATTTATCCTTTGCTTCTACAGGTCACTTTGTCTCAGCTAAAGGAAAAACAATTGCCTGTAACAAGTTAAATTCCTGCCTGTGTATTTGGCACAAAACATTAATATCCTTTGGGAGGATGTGGGGACTTGAAAAAGAATTTTTAAAATCACTCTAGGTTTCCAACAATGTCTGCTTACACCACCATGTAGTGGCATTGCTGAGGCATAGAGTGAAAGGTTGGAGGTCTCAAACTTTTTCTTTCAGAAGTCCTTTGAGTCCACACAAGCTAGCTCTGCTTCTTGCCCTGATGTACAGTTTGGTAATTTTTGCTTCTATCACTGTCTTCTAAGGAGCACCTCACCTGATGTCCTCCTCCCAACCCAGTATGAGTAATACACCCTGTGTTACTTTCTGTCAACTTAAAAGGGAGAAAAATAAGCAAAAATGACTAGTCCTATAGTGTTGATTTGTGTAGCTAGAGAAATCAGCCTCCTCTTCTACCTTCCCTTTAGGAAGCTAGACCAATCTCAGAATTGATAAATAAAATGAAACTTTATTTAAAAGAAAAGGAGAATATAAAATCCCTTTCCCTAGTGGGGAAATGTGGACATGACCTTGACAGGAATATCCAAGAACTGTTACGTAAGCAAAGAAGGCAGAAACATTCCTTAAGTCCTGAGAAACATGACAGTACTTGGAGGATGTTCTGGCAGGCTCCTCCCTGATTCACTGGGATGTAAAAAGAAAGGGAGGTAAATCACAATGAAGCATGCAAGTTTCTGTAATTGTTGCCTATCTCAATAAAGTATAGTTTTAGTCCTCCTGAAGAGTTGATTTTCTGGTCTGATATAGTCTGGCAGGAAACCCCATTACACAAGAAGACCTTTCCTTGCATTTCTCTATCTAATCCTTATTATTAACAGGAATAACACAACCAAGTAGG
This sequence comes from Candoia aspera, assembly GCF_035149785.1. NCBI lineage: Eukaryota > Metazoa > Chordata > Lepidosauria > Squamata > Candoiidae > Candoia > Candoia aspera. The sequence goes on along the minus strand of NC_086155.1, from coordinate 171,716,680 downwards.
TAAGTGATTGAGGACATTAAGATTATCAGTTTGGTTGGAGTATTCAACACAGCTGAAAACCAGCTGTTAGAAAGGACTCTAACCTAAAGGTTAACACACACACACACAAAGGAAATTGATAAGTTTATGTAGCTAAAAGAGTGAGAATTGCCTAACTTTTTAGTCACCCAATATAATTAATACAGATTCTCAATATACGTTCTTGATAATGAGTCCCAGTTTACTGGCAAGTTTTCAGTACAGATGTGAGTTAAGCAACTGTCCAAGGACCACAAGTGTAAACAGGAAAAATAAAGCAAACAATAATAGCTTGTGTTTCAAGAAACCCTAGGTCCAAAGGGTCCAGAAATTTAGGCACGAGGAAATCCAAAAGGAGGAAGTAGGCAACTAGAGTGCAGGAGTGAAACACTTTATTGATTGATTGATTGATTGATTGTTCAAATTTCTATCACTGCCCATCTCCCCCTGAACAGGGGGACTCTGGGCAGTTTACAATAAAAGTAACAATTTAAAAACATCCATATATAAATAACCTAACAAAGAACCAGGCTATGAAATAATAAATATAAATATAAAATCCAAGTGGCGAAGATTGCATTCAATAGGGGAAACTCTATGACACCAGCCACCCCCAGGAAGAGCTATTGCCCTTCCCATCCCAAGCAAAGTGGCAGAACCAGGTCTTCAGACCCTTCCAAAAGGTCGGGAACGAAGGGACCTGCCTCACCTCTGGGGGCAGAATGTTCCAAAGGGCGGGTGCCACTGCTGAGAAGGCCCGGGATCTGTAGCATGCCCTCTCTGCATGACCAGCTGAGACGGGCTGATATTATGGGGATGAGATGGTCCCTCAGGTAGCCTGGCCCCATGCCATGTAGAGCTTTAAAGGTGATAATCAACACCTTGAATTGGACCCAGAAGGAAACTGGCACCCAGTGCAGCAGTGGCATCACATGTGCTGATCTTTAATTGAAGTTAGACACTGGTGTTTCAACTGCTGAAATTTTTATGCTGCAATCTCGAGAATCTCCATCCTGTATCAATTTCTGATAACCAAGGATTAACTGGTCAGATGGGTTAGTTATGAGTAGGGTTGGTTTTCCAATACAACTCACTAGGTGTCTCTCAATCAGTCCTGCTTTGTTGGTTCAATCTTTAGATTGGACTTAGCTTGGTGATTCCTTGTGCTGATAAGATAGGGTCTAAGTTAGTGTGTTCCTGAGATATACAGTGGTAAACCAGAGCACAGAGGGAGTGGGTTGACTCAGCCTTCTCAAGGGGGGATAACCACAAGACTGTTGTTTGCTTTGTTTGCTGTCCAGCTACTTTGGAGATTGGCTTGATACTAGCCAATAGGAGGGGAATTAATTATATATTGTCATGCCATCTGGTACACATATTACTCAAATTTAATGGTAAGTCTTCTTTAGCATGTCGTTTGTGCAGCTTGAGTCCACCACCCATTATAGAAAATTCTAGAAATATTAATTTCAAGTTGCTGCCTTATCCATGATACAGTGAGGGTATAATTTAGTAATATTTTGTTCAAATGGCACAAAAGAGAATGCTCACAATAACTACTTGAGATTTCATGACTCATTGAAAAGTGCACTCAAATGCAGTTTCTTCTCAGCCATAATCTCCGTATGTGACAGCAGCAAAATAAATTAGAAAGAGAGAGGATCCAGGCAAATAGCAAATGTTTCTGAACTTTTTGAGCATTAGAAGATACACCACTGTGGCTTTCAACGTGTAAATGCTTTCCAGTAAACATGCAAACAAAGGCAGAAAAATTGGGGGTATTAAAGTGCTGATATAACTTCTGCTCAGCTATCACACACTGCTACTGCTTTAAAACATATAGTTCTGCTGAAGCAAAACACAAAGTGTTTGCAGAAGAACAATTAATAAAAAATGAGCACATCACAATTTATTCTAAAAATTGGGGAAAAGAGAAAAAAACAAAATTCAAACCCATTTTCTAGAAATGTTCATTTGTCTTGTTGACATCCAGCATAGTGCCATTGGTCCACTGTTACTTAGAAAATTATCACTGTAGTTCTGATGGTCATTTACCACCTGCTTGATTAATACTGCCAGCCAGCAGAAAATTGAAAACTAGACAAATCAACATTTAGGTGAATGTCTTTATATTAGTTTGTATATGATACAGTATATCATTTGTACTTGGTGTGTAATATGCAATGTAGTTACAAAGATACAATCTGATTCATTTGTACTGTCTATTTTGCCTTCATTAGACTGTTTTCTCTTAGCCTGCATCTATGAAGGAATGTTCACCTGGCTTTGGGAATGGGGGAGGAATGAGTGAACCATTATGCCACGACTTTCAGAAAATGTTATTCACTCCTAAGAAAGAGGACAGCAAAAGGAAGAAATTCAAAATAACCCTGCCTTGATTTTATTTGTTATAAGATGGAATAGAGAGAAACTTGGGCAGGCTTTCAAGTTTCTGTTATTCTACTTTACAACAATAAAGAGCATTCCTTGGAATCCCTACGGTGTCTGTGTCTTGCCCTTGCCTACTTTGAAGGGCTGACATCAATCTTGAAAGCCTCAGTACGCTCCCATTGGAGAGGCAATGGACCTAACCCTCTAGGCCCTAAAATATGGTGACAGATCTCTGAGAAAACCTGTCTGTAGAACAAGTTTTGGAAGCATTATTAGAGCATCAATAGCAGATTGATTGATTGATTGATTGATTGATTATGTGCCATCAAGTCATTTTTGACTCCTAGCAACAACATAGATTTTCTCCATGATGATCTATCCCTAACCTTTTCTTTCAGGACTTCCAGTAGTGCCCTCATGGCCACTGTAATTGAGTCCATCCACCTTGCTGCTGGTCATCCTCTTCCTGTCTTTCCTTCCAACTTTCCCAGCATTAAAGCCTTTTCCAGAGAGCTAGGTCTTTGCATAATGTGTCCAAAATAGGATAATTTGAGCCTGGTCATTTGTGCCTCAAGTCAGAAGTCTGGGTTGATTTGTTTGATGATACATCAATAGCAGATGGATACACAAATAATAAACCACAATGTCATGATGCAGCTAGCACAATAATTTGGACAAGGTTTACCTCAGCTGAGAGCAGTTCCACAAGTTTCTGTACAGCCAGTATTGCTCTGTTCTCCTGGAAGTCTACTGGAAAAGTTTGGGGGGATGGGGTCTCAAGATCAATTCTTGACTTTCATGATGCAGTGTGAATCATTTAAGGTGGGCCATCCAATGGAATTTCCTATAGATTGGCCCAAGGTTGCTTTTGTCCTTAGTCTGCTGAAAGAAAGGGCAGACAGATGTCCCATGCTGCTCATTGAGGGCAACAGTGGATTGTTGATTAATTATCAGAACTGTATGCAAAGCTTTAGAGCTGTTTTGACAGTTCAGCCAGGAAAGCAGCAGCAAATCAGGAGAAGCAAGAACATTGTTGAGTTTGTGAGTACATAGCTGATTGCCAGTTGTATGCCAGAGATGTGCATTGGAATGATCTTGCCCTGATTGACCCATTTTGGGAAGGACTTCTTGATGAACGTCTGCAGAATTTTTATAACGACTTGCTGCATTCCTCCATCAGCATGTCTCCCTTTCACGCAGTCTGTGGCTACCAGAGCTCCTGCCTCCACTGTTCCTCATCTCCAGGGGAGACAGACTACTCACCTCCTCTTAAAAAAATAGTTAGATTTGGCCAAGGCCACATACAAATGTGCAGGACATGTGCATAGGTAAGATGGCACCAAGTTTGTGTTGGGGTATTTGGTTGGCTTTCTTCCACCATCTTAAAATCTGGGTTTATTTCTGTGTTACACATTATTAAACTAGCATAGTGGCTTTCTGTCTGCAATTGCCTGTTTCAATGAAGATACATCTAGCATTTCACCAATCAGTCCTTTTTCAAGAGGAGCCACAATATTCCTTGTGTTGTACAAGTCTTCATCCCCCACTGTTCTGATTGATGGGGAAGAGGAATGTGATGTGCAATGTATTCTGGGTTCTATTCTTATTCACTGGAAGTGCTACCCTAAATCAGAGATATTGTGGGAGGGGGCAAAGGATGTCCATGAACTACACCTTATCTGCCAGTTCCATCTTGCCTATGCAAAGGGCTGACAGTATGCTATTCAGGCTTTTTATTCTATCTAGCAGAGATTGCCTCATACACTTTTTGGTTATGACCAATCCATGCAACAACTATTTAAATTAATGAATCTTCTGGTATTTAGGCAAACCTCAAAGCAACTTGATCCAAATACATTCTAAAGTTCTCTGCCTATACCAGACAGCCTGGGATTCTCCATTTTCAAGATGTGATCAGAGGAACAACAGCTGCCTATGTCAGATAACTTACATCTCTTTGTTTTTTTTACTTTTTCATTCAGTATATTTTCTCTTTCTTGATAAAACCTACCATTTCACTGTCTCATCTCAGCTATATGTTATGGGACCTTTGTCTGCATTCCCAATATATTTGTAAGTTGAGATCAGAATCACCACTTTTTGGATTGCAAATCATATTTGTGAATATGTGAGGTGCAGATTGCTTCTAATTTCTGTCATTGGTCTGTTCAGTTGTTATGAAGTCTAGAAATAGTCTTCTGAGATATGAGGGACAGAAGAGGTGAGCATGTTAGCCCAATGTCCTTCTTCTCAACCTCTGTGCTTGGAGAGAAGTGTCTAAACAGAGAGTTTCTTCTATTTTGGGGGTCTTTCCATATGATTGAGGTTAATCTTTCCAGAACCCTCACTTGTAGTGAGACCCTTCACAGATGGAAGCTCTCTACTGCTGAGACCCAATTCTCTGCAAGGGGGTGTGATAAGAATTGTTTAGGCAGCCATGCTTGTCTCATACTGCCTTGATTATAAACAGTCTGAACAGGACTAGGAACTTCAGTTCCAAATAAGTTGTTGGATTTGGTGTTGTCACTTGTTTGGTTGACTGTGTGGTGTTATTTAATGTTGTTCACTTTCTTTCCCACATGAGAGATTCTGATTAGCTAAGTTGATACTACTAATAGTTGTGGATGGACATAAGGATTCACTATTAAGATTTGTTCTTATTAATATAAAAAAGCAGAATCAGAAATGCTGTATTTTCATATAGTTTATTTTGTATCTAAGGCTAATTTTCACCTGGTGTAGCAAATTGAATTTATTATTCTTTTACACACTATAGAAGAACACTTAAGAACAAGATTTTCTCCACTTGTATTATTTTTGCTGTCAAGTGGCAGTGAGTGTTAGGAGACCTTTTTGATCTAATATTAATTTTATAAACTGCATTCCACTTCCCCAGCTCCTATTCAGGCCTCTGAAGACTCTTAGAAAATTGTAATGAAGCCTTGAATTTAGCCACTGAGGTGGAGAGAATTCTACTTAATGGAAGCAGTGAAAATATTAAAGGTTTTAAGCCTCCAAGAAAAAGATTTTCTCATACATTATAGTGCAAATGCCTTAATACAATAGATGTGTACTTTAAAATGTGTAGAGAAGAAACTATTGCTTAACACTATAACATTTATAAATTTTATATTGCTTATAAACTTTATAATGCTTATAATGTTTGAAAAGGCATTTGATCACTTTGAGGTAGTAGTAGATTTCTTTGTTTTTCATGATAGTTTAATTAAAACTTTTCTTTTATCTTTCCACAGTCTTTTCCTGGTCCAAGCCTTGAAAGTGAAGATTTTAACATACCTCCCATCACTCCACCTTCATTACCTGACCATTCGTTGGTGCATTTGAATGACACAGAATCTGGTTACCCTTCAATGTGTCACCCTATCAACCATAATGGCCTGCTTCCATTCCAACCACAAAATATGGATCTACCTGAAATCACAGTCTCCAATATGTTGGGCCAAGATGGAACAATGCTTTCAAATTCTTTGTCTGTGGTAAGCCTATTAAATCTATTTATCTACCTACCTACCTACCTACCTACCTACCTACCTTTAAATTGTGTCTGATGTAAGAGGTTTAGGGATTGAAACAGTTATTACCCTCCCTCCCAAATCATTAACGATAGTCCTAATTTTGAAGTTAGAGCAAGATTCTATTAACATAATGAAGTGTCAGGGTGATTGGCAAAGAAACAACGCTGAGTCGAAGTTGCAACTCCAGTTCTTTATTGTTTCTACCAAACACAGAATCTTGCCAGACGAAAGGTTCCTTAACTGAGCTAAAGGGAAAAATACCCTTGGGAATCTAGGGTGGTGCCCGTCTAACTTTCTTCCTTGGCCCCCCCACACTCTCCAACCTGTGCAAGCTGTGAGAATGCTTATCTGCCTGGAGTGCACTCTCTACTCCCTCAGCTCCGAGCTTCATCACATCACCCCCCTCTTCAGGGGCACATCCTATCACATGAAGAGAGGTTTGTTTGTTGCCACCATTTCTAAGTTTGTCAGATATAGTACACATTGTGGCAGAAGTAGAAGTAGCAAGGCAATCACACTGTGGATAGTTCAGCAGACGAAACACTGCTGTATGTAATTCTTGGAAGCCAGAGTCAGTAAAATGGATAGACACCTTGGAATCAGGGCATATGGCCTTTGATCTCAAAGTTTCACATTGTCCTTACTTATGGTCCCCAATAATTTTTCCTGATTTGTATTTTTTAATGTTATAGGAGGATAACATTATATAGAGAATTAACTATATTTAATATCATGGCATTTTAATTATCTTTAAATGTAGCTAACTTAAATTTAGAATGTCCCCATCCACTTTTTGGAGCACAGTCTCTGGCATGCCTGTAATGAACATGGAATGAAATGGGCCTGTTTGGAAAAAAAATATTTTACAACCCAAATGACAGTTTTCTTCTTACTGGGAGGAAGATCCACAATAAAATCCATAGAAATCTTGTCCCAGGGACGGGACGGGCTGGCCACAGGCTGCAGAAGCCCCTGCGGTTTCCCCCCTTTTCGCTTTGACATTGCACAAACAGGACAGGAAGCCACATAGTCTTTTACATCGTGTCTCAAGGTGGGCCACCAGAATTGATGACGAACCAAATGCAATGTTTTAACAAAACCAAAATGCCCAGCAAGTTTATCATCATGGGAACACTGTAAAATGTCAGGTTGTAAAGTTTTGGGTACATAAAGGCGGTGTTGCACCCATGCCTGACTGTTTTCAAAAGAAACAGTGTCTTTATTAGCTAGCAACCAAGTGTCAGATTTCAGCACCTGGAGAAAGTCTTTCTGTAATTGGCAAGGAACTTGCACTTTCCGCTTCCCAGACTGGGTTGGGGGCGGGGATGCCTGCGCACGGGTCTGGCTCCGGGTGACAGCAACTAAGCCCAGTTGTGGTTCAGTGAGAACAGTCCCAACCACATCTGCCATGCGGTCAAGGTCCTGAGGTAAATGTGACAAAGCATCGGCCAGAAAGTTTTTCTTTCCTGGAATAAATTTTAACTGGAAGTTAAAGCGACTGAAAAATTGAGCCCAGCGAATTTGTTTAGGACTGAGACACCAGGGGGTGCGAAGGGCTTCCAAATTCCTGTGATTGGTCCAAACTTCGAAAGGGCATTTAGCGCCTTCCAGGAGGTGACGCCAGGCTTCCAAAGCGGCTTTTACAGCAAAAGCCTCCTTTTCCCAAACATGCCACCGGCGTTTGGTTTCAGAAAATTTTCTGGACAAATAAGTGCAGGGTTTTAAGTGATTTTCAGAATCTCTCTGTAACAATATAGCCCCAACTGAGGAGTCAGAAGCATCAACTTGGACCACAAAGGGGCATTCAGGATCGGGGTGCTGTAGAATAGGCTCAGCAGTGAAGAGGGTTTTTAACTTCTCAAATGCTGCCTGGCATTCAGGGGTCCAATTCAGCACTGCCCCAGGGTTTTTTACTTTGCGTGTCTCCCCCAAGCCCTTGGTACAGAGTAAATCAGTGAGGGGCAAAGCAATCTCAGTGAACCCCTGGATAAATTGGCGATAGTAATTACTGAACCCGAGGAAACTTTGCAATTGCCTCCGGGTGCGGGGACGTTCCCAACTTAAAATTGCCTGAATTTTTTCAGGATCCATTTCAATGCCCTTGTCAGACACCCTATAGCCCAGATAGTCAAGTTGGGTCTTGTGAAACTCACATTTGGAAAGCTTGGCATAAAGTTTGGCATCTCTAAGTTTGCTTAACACCTGTTTGAGGAGGCATTCGTGTTCCTCCTCGGTTTCAGTGTAAATGAGAACATCATCTAAATAAACCAGGACCCCTTTAAACAAATGATCATGTAATACTTCATTAATCAATTGCATGAAGACTCTGGGCGCCCCTACCAACCCAAAAGGGAGGACTTTATACTGAAACGAACCCAGTGGACAATTAAAAGCGGTTTTCCACTCATCTCCAGCTCGTATGCAGATGCGGAAATAGGCTTCACGAAGATCGAGCTTGGAGAAAATCTTCCCCTTGGACAAGTGAGCTAACATGTCCTTCATGAGCGGAATTGAGATGGAATTTAACCCCCGATAGTCCGTACAGAGTCGAAGCGTGCCATCTTTCTTTTCCTGGAATAGCACAGGGGCCCCAACTGGGGAATTTGCAGGTTCAATAAACCCCCTTGACAGATTTTTGTCAATAAAGTCCCATAATGCCTCAAGCTCCTTCTGAGTCATTGGATAAATTTTCGGCTTGGGCAATTGAGCATTGGGAACCAACTCTATTGCACAGTCAGTTTTCTGATGAGGGGGTAGCTGATCTGCTTCCATTTCCCCAAAGACGTCTGCAAAGTCTTAGTATCGATCAGGCAAGCCTTCTAAATGTGCCAAACTAGGGCATGGCATGGCAATTGCAGCCCTTCCAACCCCCGCATGTGAAGCTCTCTCCACTGTAGGAGCTTGGTAAAACCCATCCTTAAAAGTCACAGTTCTGTGTTCCCAGTTTATATATGGGCTTCGATAGGTCAACCAGGGGATCCCCAGAATTACCAAGGGATTGCCAACAGGTGCCACTACAAATTTTAAAGTCTCAGGGTGGCTGCCCATTTGCATTGTGACAGTCCCAGTGAAATGGGTTGCCGCCCACCCACCCACCCCCACCGTTGAACCATCCAGCTGTGTAAAGATCAAAGGCTGCTGGAGGGGGAAGCTAGGCAGGTCCAAAGCAGCAACCAGATCAGGGTGAATTAGACACCTGGAACACCCAGAGTCAACTAAAGCCCAGACCTCTGTAGTCTTTGTGCAGGAGCCCAATTTCACTTTCACTGCTAGAGTGGGACAGTCAGCACTCACCATAGCATCCTCGCACCCATCCTCCTCCACCTGCCCGCAGGCGCTCTTCATGGCAGGTGGCTGGCGTTTCCCGCCGGCTCCTTAGAGTCATCTTCAGCCTCTCCCGAGAAGTAGAATACTTCCTCAGCATCGGCTGCCCCCTTGGCTGCTGTCATCCACCATGACGGGGGTGGTGGTGCAATTTGGCCGGCAGCTTGCCCGCTCAATCTCCAGCCTTGGCTTTTGGGCAATCAGCTGCTCGATGCCCTTCCTTTCCACATCAGAGACACTGACCCCTCACATAGCACCGATCTCTCTCCTCTTCCCAGGCTCTATAGTCTGGCCGGGCAGCAGTTGCGGCACTTCGGGGTCCCCTCATGGTGGCTGGTGGTTTTTCAGGTCATCTGGTTTGCGTGAAAGTATGCTGGGCGTGCTCAGCCTTGCGGGCCAGACAGATCCATTCATACAATGACTCTGGGTCGTCTCTACACAACGCCCATCATAGGACGTCCCAGTTGAGTCCCTCTTTAAACCGTTCTATTAAGGTTGACTGAGACCAGTCGGGGATTTTCCCAGCTAAAGCCTTAAACTCCAGGGCATAATCAGCTACAGACAGCTGGCCCTGGGTAAGATCCTTCAGTGCCTTCTTAGCTCTTGCCTTGGCCAGAGGATCCTCAAAATACAGCTTTAATGCCCCCATAAAGTCCTTGAAATACTCAAATTCAGGGGAGTCAGCCTCACTTAATTGAACATACCAGTCAGCCGCTCGACCCTTCAACTTGGTGGCAATGGCAGTTATCTTAGCCTCTTCAGAAGGGAAGTATGCTCCAAACTGCCTCATGTAACTTTTAGCATTGGTTAGAAAGAAAGATAACTTGGTTGGATCCCCATCAAACTTGACAGAAAAGTCTTTCACCCCCACTCCTGTTGGAGCGGAACCGGCGGCTGCTTGAGTGTTTGGGCCCCAGGTTACGGTAGTTGTCACTCTGCAGGGTGGAGATTCATCCCGGAGCCGTCTCTGGCCCTGCTCCACCGGTGGTCCGGGTGGGAGGATGGGGGATGGTTGCATGAAGCTGGGACCTCTGTCGTGCCTCCCCTGCCCCCCCCAATGATAGAGACAGGATTCTTAACATGTACTCCATCGATTCAATTTTGGCCTCCACCACTCTTTGCCTTTCAGGGGTTTGAGATTTCTCCCTCCCTCGTGTGTTAGGCTGTCTCTCCGTTGATACCATGGTAGATTCTACGTCTGGGGTCAGTGGGAACCGATGCTTCCAGGATGCCTGGGACGTCCCTGGCTGGGGTTCTCCCATTGCATCCCAGGTGATCAACTCTGCGGGCAATTCGCTGGGTGCCAGTTGCTCTGGTTCTCCCCCATCATTAGATTCCTCGACCTCAGGGCTGGAACTCAAATCCTGCCAGAAATCTGAAGGTTCTGGGGTGAGGCTCAGTTCTCCGCTCTTGACCGTCGACCCGGGCATCAAGCTAGCTGGCTCAAGTCCCCTGGTCGTGAGCTTGGACTCTGCCATCGTTAACTATTTTCCCTCACAAGAAACTGATCTTGGTAGGAGCTAACGGTACAACTTTGGTGATTCTCAGCTTTATGTAATGAATGCCTATTCTAAAACACTCTCAAACTCATGAGCAGGAATGCAAAGATATCTGATTTATTAAAGAATAGTATGCAGGATCACAAAGAAAGTCGAGAATGATAAAAGCGCGCCAAATGCAAACTAAAAATCCTTGGTACAAATGAGATCCCTCCCCCCGTAGAATCTTCTCAAGCTCACAATCCCAGGTGCTCCTAACGGCTTCTGATGGTCTGCGGGAAAAGTCCTTGAACAGAGCACATAACCCAAACACATTCCATTGAAATGAACATAGATACAGAGCTTGGTACAAGGTTTCACAGCAGCTCCCTCCCAAACAGAAATGCGCGTCAGCGCCATGGCATGTGAAACGTTACAATGTACAGTGCACATTGAAACAGTGAACATGACAATGCCACTCAAAGGCCAAGTTCAGGTTGTATATGCCATTTCTAGAGAAATGTTTTCCAGATTGTCTAATATTTGGCATGCTTTGAACGAGGGAAATAGTCTATATAGCTGAAAACAGAGAACTGGGTTTACAATAAAACCAAGCATGCTTAGCTAGAGCTAGAAGTTTTGGTTGCATTATTAGTTTCAACTAAAACTAATGCATTATTAGTTTCAACTAAAACTAGTGAACAACATTTCAACACAGCATGGAGCAAAACACAATCTTGTCTCAAGTTTTCTTAGCATAAAATAGCATATTTAATTTTAATCTATGGAAAAAGATGTACAGATGGCATTGTTCTTTTTTTTAAAAAAATTCTGCATATGCATTTCCATGGCTACTGAATTGTTAGAAAATGATTGAGGATCAAGTAGTCCACTGAGTCATGAACTAGAATCTAGAGCTTAACAAGGCATAATAGCCCCAACCCTGTTCGCTTTTCACAAGGCACTAAAACCCCAGCTGTTTTGCCAGGCGTTTGGGTCGGGGGAAGATGAGCTCTGCTGCTATGGGTTACTAATAGTTAATAGTTTATACTTGGGTGCTGGAGGGGGGTTTGGGGGGGTTTGTTCGTTTTTAATCTTGTAAGCTGCCCAGAATCACTTGTGTGAGATGGGCAGCTATAATAAACAAACAAACAAACAAACAAACTCATTCATTCATTCATTCTACTGGAATGATTCATATATAGATTCTAAATGTTGCTTCAAGTTCCACCTTTAGGGATGAAAGGTTTATATAAAGAAAAATTTCTGAATGATATGAAGAGTCTGAAGAAGATTAGAACAGTATTTAACACACAAGTACAGGATGCCAGTAATGGTATATTGCAAGGCTTTTTCTCTACTGAGTGTTGGAGTTTGGAAGTCAGGTGTTCCCTAAAGTACTGAAGTTTCATATCTATTTCTTTCAGAGAAGGAGAAACGGTAGAATTTTGAGTGCTTGTGGATATTTGCACTGAGGAACTCACTAAGAGAAAGTGAATAAAGGCCAAGTAGGATAACTAGTCAAGATTCTTGGGGGATTTTAATATAAAACTGGAATAAAAATACTGATAACTTAAAAGAAGAAAGAAAGAAAACACACTGCAAGTCTGTTCATGGTTGATTTAGGTTCAAGTAATTTGGTTCTTTTAAGTTATTTTTTTAAAAAAATAGTAGAGTCTTTTTAAAAGAAGTTATAACTTTTACTATTTATATTTCATTTTTAATTTATGGAAAAATAAAAACAGATATTACAGTGTATATTTTACATTATTTTACAGTGCATATTTAAAAATGCATCTCTTTCTATAATTTTGAAAGGCATTTATATATGACAATCCTTTTGGATGTTATCTGAAAACATCAGCTGCTATATAATTTAAGATGTATTGTTCATGTTAGACTATGATATTTCACAATATTAGAAGTATGAATCATACCTTTTTCTCTCACACAACAGTATAACCCTACTAGCTAATTGTAGTGAAACATTTGGCTTATATGTGCCCTAAGAAGTTAAGGTTATAGTTAGAAGGATTCCCTGGAATACTACTGCTAGATTAGAGGGGTGAGCTGCAAATAAAATGAAATGTAATAGAAACAAAATAAAAGGTTATTAAACTTAGAAAAAAATCAAATAACAGGAATAGAAGGAGGGACACTTGGCTTTGTAATAATACTTGTGAAAAGGTTTTGGAATTATGGTCAAAACTGAATATTAATTGTGACATGTTATCAAAGAAGGTAAATGCAATTTTAAGATGCATAAATGAACATAGTTTGCAAATTCCATTCTATTCCCCACTGACTAGACCTATCGCAAAAACTTTGTCCAGTTCTGGGTAACACATTTTAAGTATGATTAGTAGACAAGTGGGACAGATGGAAAGAGGGCAACAAGGATGATAAGGAGATTAAGTTTTAGGAGAAGCGATTGTGGAAATTTTGAAAAAGATAGAAGACAGATAATGATAGCATTATTTAAGAGAAAGACCTGTTATTGTTCCAGAGTGCAGGGTTGAAATAATGGTCTAAAGTTTGAGGAAGGGGAAATGTTTTTATCTGAATTTCTGCACTGAGCGAGGAATTGGACTCTGTGTCCTCAGTGGCTCCTTCCAGTTCCATGACTATTCAGTCTAAGATGTAATTGCTATACTTGATCTGTCTGAATCCAGAGGATTTTTTTTTTCTTCTTCTCTGTATCTTTTCTTCCTATCCTGGGTGTGTGGCACAGAAGCAATAACCAGAGCTACAAAGAAGACATTGTATGATATAGCATGTTGAAAGTTACCCAAGCCCCACCCTACAAAGGTATCTTTCTCTTTGTGCTGATTATGATGAGGCTTGATTGCGATATTTGCAAGGCCATAGAGATGTGATGAAAACCGAAGGGTATAACCTCCTTGTTTTAAGAAAGTGCAGTCATCTCAGGGGGAGAAAGAAAAAAGTTGATTGTAAGCTAAACGTAAGAGAGCAGTGTAATCTGGATAGAAACAAATGTAAATGCAGTTTGAAGTTCCATCAAGAAAAGTAAACTTTCCAAATTATAAGAAGCGATTACACCATTCTCTTCTGCATTCATCAGACCCTACCTGTTCTGGGCATCAGACTTTAAGAAGGATCCTCAGAAATTGAAACAGGTTAAGAAAAGGATAACAAAGATGAGCAAAGGAGTAGATATGTAGTATTATAATGTAGTAGTATATAGTAGTATTATAAAGTATTATAAAGAAAGATTGAAAAAGATGAATATATTTTTCATGAGACATGAAGACTAGGGGGGGATCTGATATCATATTTCAGGAAGACAAAAGAAGGTCAAGTCCTATTGTTTTAGATTACATGACAGATTCCCAGATTACTGGGATGAATTTAAGTTGCAGGAAGAAAGATTTTGATTGAATTTTAGAAAACACTTCAAATCAGTAAGAGCATTTTTACAGTGGAACCAGTTCTCCAGAAAGATGGACTTCCTTCAGTGGATGAGCTCAAGTGAACTCTGGACTGTAGGTCTGTGCAAAAATTTGAAACAAGTGGTTTGCAATACATGTAAGTGTGATTGTAGGACCTTTCTTATGTGGATAAATCTTTTGCAAGTCTTGCATGGCTGCTTCATGTATCCCAGTTGTCTGTGTGGGCATGCACAAATAAACAGTTCCACTGGATTAGCAAAGCAGAGTAGCCATGCAAGGACATGGTTGTGGAAACAGCTGGGAAACACTTTTGAAGCAGCCATGTGATCCTTTCAAGAAACATGACTAATATTTTTAACAATAATTCACCTTAATACATTACAAAATCCTTCTTTCAAATGCTTTGCCCAGCTCTATTAGGCAGCCATCTGTTGGGGGTAATTTTGCTTGGATTCCTGCACTCAACAGGGGATTGGACTCAATGGCCTAAATTGCCCTCTTTGATTCTATAATTCTAGGAAGATCATCATCTGCTGAGAGAGAGACTATATATCAGTAAACGTCTGCAATTTGTCTGTCTGCATTCCTGTTTAAGATCCCTTCCTCTGAAACAAATTAACAGCACCAATTGTTGGCTACTTGTTGCAAGTCAGTTCATTATGCAGTTGTTTTGCCATGTCTTACAACCAGCCTTTCTCAACATTTTTGATGCTGGAGGATCCCTTGAAATATTTTTCAGGCCTTGGGGAACCCCTACATATTCAGGCTCAAATATAGGCCAGAGGTTACAAAATTATTATATTCATTTCATGTGTAGGCGTGTATATATGAGTTAATGGTGTTCTTAAACTAAAAATAAAGAATGAAATGTACCTCTTTAATATGAAGTTGCCTGAATTTGAAATAATTTTTAAATAAATCGTGATCTCCCAGGGAACCCCTAGTGAACTCTCATGGAACCCTAGGGTTCCACAGAATCCTGGTTGTGAAATCCTGCCTTTCACTTTTTAGTAGTGTAAGATCTAAGTCTCTATCAGTGACTATCTGCGGGAACGTCAGTCAGGCTAGAATCAAGCAATGGAGCAACAGATGTGGATTAATTCCATGAAAGCAAATATTGCTTCCTGAAATTATATTTGACTTTGCTCTCCATACTGTTACAGTTATTCCAGAGTTTTTGTCTTTTCTCTTCTTACTTAGATGAAAGTACAGTATTTATTTTGTAATAATAAATTAGAAAAGTGTCAGAATAAAATTGATAAAATTGTACAGGTTAGTAGTCAATTGCATTGGTAAGTTTTTGTAGTTTCTGCTATTTTTATGAAGGGTTCTGTGAGAATTGAAAATTATTTCAATGGTTCCTCCAGGGTAAAAAAGTTGAGAAAGGCAGTGTTAATAATGAAATGCAGCTCTTAGTCTTTTGCCAGTAGGTCATGAATTTGGGGGGATATATTTGCAAGACACACATAACAGTGTTTGGAGTAATTTAACAATAGCTGCAGAACAGGAGTACAAAGAAGCTGTCAAATGGATCAGTACCAATATTCTCTATCTTGTTGTTGTTTATTTGTTTAGTCGCTTCCGACTCTTCGTGACTTCATGGACCAGCCCACGCCAGAGCTTCCTGTCGGTCGTCGACACCCCCAGCTCCCCCAGGGACGAGTCTGTCACCTCTAGAATATCATCCATCCACCTTGCCCTTGGTCGGCCCCTCTTCCTTTTGCCTTCCACTCTCCCTAGCATCAGCATCTTCTCCAGGGTGTCCTGACTTCTCATTATGTGGCCAAAGTATTTCAGTTTGGCCTTTAATATCATTCCCTCAAGTGAGCAGTCTGGCTTGATTTCCTGGAGGATGGACTGGTTTGATCTTCTTGCAGTCCAAGGGACTCTCAGAATGTTCTTCCAACATCACAGTTCAAAAGCATCGATCTTCCTTCTCTCAGCCTTCCTTATGGTCCAGCTCTCGCAGCCATATGTTACTATGGGGAACACCATTGCTTTAACTATGCGGACCTTTGTTGTCAGCATGATGTCTCTGCTCTTAACTATTTTATCGAGATTGGTCATTGCTCTTCTCCCAAGGATTAAGCGTCTTCTGATTTCCTGACTGCAGTCAGTATCTGCAGCAATCTTCGCACCTAGAAATACAAAGTCTTTCACTGCCTCTACATTTTCTCCCTCTATTTGCCAGTTATCAATCAAGCTGGTTGCCATAATCTTGGTTTTTTTGAGGTTTAGCTGCAAGCCAGCTTTTGCACTTTCTTCTTTCACCTTCATCATAAGGCTCCTCAGTTCCTCTTCACTTTCAGCCATCAAAGTGGTATCATCTGCATATCTGAGATTGTTAATGTTTCTTCCAGAGATTTTAACTCCAGCCTTGGATTCCTCAAGCCCAGCTTGTCGCATGATGTGTTCTGCATACAAGTTGAATAGGTAGGGTGAGAGTATACAGCCCTGCCGTACTCCTTTCCCAATCTTAAACCAGTCCGTTGTTCCGTGGTCTGTTCTTACTGTTGCTACTTGGTCGTTATACAGATTCTTCAGGAGGCATACAAGATGACTTGGTGTCCCCATACCACTAAGAACTTGACACAATTTGTTATGGTCCACACAGTCAAAGGCTTTAGAATAGTCAATAAAACAGAAATAGATGTTTTTCTGAAACTCCCTGGCTTTTTCCGTTATCCAGCGGATATTGGCAATTTGGTCTCTAGTTCCTCTGCCTTTTCTAAAGCCAGCTTGTACATCTGGCAATTCTCGCTCCACGAACTGCTGAAGTCTACCTTGAAGGATCTTGAGCATTACCTTACTGGCATGTGAAATGAGTGCCACTGTTCGATAGTTTGAACATTCTTTAGTGTTTCCCTTTTTTGGTATGGGAATATAAGTTGATTTTTTCCAATCTGATGGCCATTCTTGTGTTTTCCAAATTTGCTGGCATATAGCATGCATTACCTTGACAGCATCATCTTGCAAGATTTTGAACAGTTCAGCTGGGATGCCGTCGTCTCCTGCTGCCTTGTTATTAGCAATGCTTCTTAAGGCCCATTCAACCTCACTCTTCAGGATGTCTGGCTCTAGCTCACTGACCACACCGTCAAAGCTATCCCTGATATTGTTATCCTTCCTATACAGGTCTTCCGTATATTCTTGCCACCTTTTCTTGATCTCTTCTTCTTCTGTTAGGTCCTTGCCATCTTTGTTTTTGATCATACCCATTTTTGCCTGGAATTTACCTCCGATGTTTCTAATTTTCTGGAAGAGGTCTCTTGTCCTTCCTATTCTATTGTCTTCTTCCACTTCTGCGCATTGCTTGTTTAAAAATAATTCCTTATCTCTTCTGGCTAACCTCTGGAATTTTGCATTTAATTGGGCATATCTCCCCCTGTCACTGTTGCCTCTTGCTTTCCTTCTTTCTTGGGCTACTTCTAGTGTCTCAGCAGACAGCCATTTTGCCTTCTTGGTTTTCTCTTTCTTTGGGATGTATTTTGTTGCCACCTTCTGAACAATGTTGCGAACTTCTGTCCATAGTTCTTCCGGGACCCTATCTACTAAGTCCAGTCCCTTAAATCTATTCTTCACCTCCACTGCATATTCCTTAGGAATATTAGTGAGTTCATATCTAGCTGATCTGTGGGTCTTCCCTAATCTCTTTAGTCTGATCCTATATTGTGCAATAAGAAGTTCGTGATCTGAACTACAGTCAGCTCCAGGTCTTGTTTTTACTGACTGTATAGATGTCTGCCACCTTTGGCTGCAAAGGATGTAGTCAATCTGATTTCGGCATTGTCCATCTGGTGAAGTCCACGTATAAAGCCATCTCTTAGGTTGTTGGAAGAGAGTGTTTGTTATGCAGAGTGAGTTGTCTTGGCAAAATTCTATCAGCCTATGTCCTGCTTCATTTTGTTCTCCCAGGCCATGCTTACCTGTAATTCCAGGTGTCATTTGACTGCCCACCTTAGCATTCCAGTCTCCTGTGATGAAAATAACATCTCTTTTAGGCGTGTTGTCCAGTAGGTGCTGCAGATCCTCATAGAACTGCTCTACTTCAGCTTCTTCAGCATCTGTGGTTGGGGCGTATATTTGGATCATTGTGATGTTAGATGGCTTGCCCTGAATTTGAATTGAGATCATTCTATCGTTTTTTGGATTGTATCCGAGCACTGCTTTAGCCACTTTACTATTAATTATGAAGGCTACTTCATTTCTTCTGTGGTCCTCTTGTCCACAGTAGTAGATCTGGTGGTCATTTGATGTGAAGTGGCCCATTCCAGTCCATTTCAGTTCACTGACGCCCAGAATGTCTATCTTTAATCTTGACATCTCACCAATAACCACATCCAATTTGCCCTGGCTCATAGATCTTACATTCCAGGTTCCAATGGTGTGTTGATCCTTAGAACATCGGATTCGCCGTTCACCACCAGCACCGTCGGCTGCTAGCCGTCCTTTCGGCTTTGAGCTAGCTGCGTCATCATGTCTGGGGCTAGTTGACCTCATCCTCTGTTCCTCCCCAGTAGCATTTTGACCATCTTCCGACCTGGAGGTCTCATCTTCCGATGGTATACCGACATATCTCTGGTTGTACTGATCTATTTAGTTTTCATGGCAAGAATACTGGGGTGGGTTGCCATTACCTTCCCCAGGGATCGCATTTAGTCTGACCTCTCTGTCATGACCTTCCCGTCTTGTGTTGCCCTTCACTGTTTAGCTCTTGGCATCACTGAGGTGCTCAAGCTCCAGCACCACAACAAGGTAACAATCCTTTGCTGAAGACTTGTAGAGGACCCTTCTGCTATTCTATCTTAACATCTGTTACATTCTATTTAGCTTCTTCTACAAATGCAATACATAAATTCTTTTATTCTATTATAAAACTATGTATGTTTTATTTTATGTAAAAGTAACATTTTGGTTTTATTTTTTCCAAATTTATATGGCTGTCCATCTCAAATTCATGACCCTGGGTAAGTAACAACAATTAAAAACTGCATAAAAAAACATAAAACATTAAAGACAACAACACACATATAATCCACAGCCAAGGTGCAAAACAAACCACCAACAGCAAATCAATTGTATGAGCTCTGCCACACATCCAGATCCCCAGGCCCTAAAAAAAACTATGTCTTTAAGGCCTTGTGAAATGCCAATAGGTTTGGGGCTAATCTAATTCATGGGGGAATTATTCTATCATAAAACATTGTTATATTCTATCTAAAATTAACATTTTATTCTGCCTTCCCAATGTTAGTCCTGAATCTATCCCCTGTTATTCTTTTCCTTTCATTGCTCAAATCCAGAGCTTTTGGTGGCTAATCAGCCCAAGACAATTCAATATAATACTTGCTAGATTGTCATAAGTTCTATTGGCTTACAGTAGATTTTTTAAAAATGTGTCACGTGTCTGTGTATAATATGTACTCTATTTTAAAGGTTTATTCTCTGAATGCAGAATAGAACGTATCATCTTAAACATTATGGCATATTTTAGAAAATACAAAGAAAAGTTAAGATATATTTTACTTTCTCTGAACACTTAAGCATTTTAAATGGTGAAATCTAAAGTAGAAAAAGAGACAGTAAAAATGATGGATTTATTTCCCATCCTTTTTGTAATAACAAAAGAAGGGAAATGGGAAGGGAAGATTATTATGAAATGTAGCATATATTCAAAGCACACTTTAAATTCTAAATGCTACTAAACAAATCTTTTGACAATGATGATATCTGGAAGTAATCGGCTAAGCCTATACTCTGCATCCACGACAGCTATATAGGTAGTCCTCACGTAGTGACCACAATTGCAACTGGCAACTATGTCTTTAAGTGATGCAGTTGCTAAGCAAAACATGACATGACCACAACAGACTAATAACATCACTTCCCATTTGGTTGTTAAGCAAGTCACCACAGGTCGTTAAGCGAAATATCATGTGACTGCGACATGCAATTCTACTGCCAGCTTCTCCATTGTTGACTCTGCTTGTCGGAAGCTGGCTATGAAATATGTAAATGGTGATCACTTGACTGTAGGATGCTGTGACTGTTGTAAATTCCTGTCGGTTGCAAAATGCCCAAATTTCAGTCACATGACTGTGGGGACACTGTGACGGTCATAAATGCGAGGACTGGCCATAAGCCATTTGAAGATTGATCTAGTCTTTAGGGCAGTCATCTCCAAACGGATGTCTTCTAGATATGATGAACTATAGTTCCCAGCATACCAACCAGCATGGCCATTGGAAATAGCGCTATCCAACACATAAAGCTTAGGATGCTACCTCCCATCAGACCTAGCCCTATGGTGATTGGTAATGACTTCCAATTTAGCCTTTTTTAGCAAGATGCTAACACTGATTTTAAATTCTTGTTCTTGCAAAGTAGGTGCTTTAACACTGACTTAGTGCTTTCCAGTATGAGATTAGTAGATAGGAGAAGTCTATTTAAGAGCAATAGTGAGCAGAATTTTTTACCTGAGTGGCATAACCAATTATGTCATGAATGAAGCCAAACTTTTTGTCCTTTTTTGTTCTGCATGGGGATGGTTAAAGGACAAAGTGGGTGATTTACAGAGACATATCATTTATTTTTTTTCCCTTAAACCAGCCTTTCTCAACCTTTTGACCCTGGAGGAACCCTTGAAATATTTTTCAGGCCTCAAGGAACCCCTGCACTTTCAGGCTCAAATGTAGGCCAGAAGTTACAAAATTATTATATTTGTTTCATGTGGAGGCCTATATATATGCATTAACAGTATTCTTCAATTAAAAAGAAAGAATGAAACATACCTCTTTAATCTGAAGTTGCATGAAATTGAAATAATTTTTTGAATAAATTGTGATCTCCCAGGGAACCTCTAGTGACCTCTCACAGAACCCTAGCTCCATGGAACCCTGGTTGAGAAACCTGCCTCAAACCAACCAGAGGAAAAATCAGACTGATTAAAGGATAAATGGATATCTTGACTTCTCTACAAGGTTCAAGACACCTATTTTAGACCATGAAAATACCCTAACCCCAAAAAAGGGCTAGAAATTTCACCATATTTCACCATGGCATGTATTTATTTCAGAAACCAAAGATATTTTGTTTCTGATTAAATACTACATACAGTATTGATCATGTAAAGTAGCAAAGGTGGTTGTAGTCAGTGTGGACATAATAGAATTGCAAACCCGGTATCTGAAAATTGGCAGATAAGTTGATTAGTTTTCTTTGGTTAAGCTGATTTGGTTTAGAATAGAAAAGAACATATATATTTCTCAGTCACACTTTCATATCTACTGGCATTTTGTCAACATACAATTTTTAACACAGGAAAAGTTGAATAGATATAATCCCCATTTCATGAACGATATTTACATAAATAAGTTATGGGGATACAGAGTCAGACTGTAGATGCCTTAAGTGTTTCCTTATGCCCCCTTTTAATAGAAAAACATACTGTTTGGGCGGGCTGATTAAATCAATTATTCAGTCATGATGCACATCCATCATAAAACAAAGCAAACTAAATTAAAGACTTTGAAATTCCTTTTTACTAGTACAGTACATATATTGCCAATCTGTGATATATATAAAGGGTGTGTGTGTTTGTATGTGTGTGTGATTACTTTCAATGTAATACAAAATTTCAACATATCAATTTTAATACATCATCACTAGAGCGAGGATTTCTATGACCTAAAAATGTTAGAAATATGCAAGCATTTATGACCTTAAAACCAATTAAATATGACCAATTAAACCAAAAATATGACTTTTAAAGCAAAAATATGACTTTACAATTTTTCTGAAATTAGCACCCAATTTTTAAAAATCTGTGCTTACACACACACACACACACACACACACAAATTAAAGGGTTTATTCTTCTTCACTTCCAGTGCAGAAGTGCTAGTAATAAAGGAATCAAATGAACATTTTGAGCGTAAAATGGTCATCCCTGGATTACTTTGCATTAACATCAGAATTGCATTGGATGACCACGTGCATCTTGAGGCTATCAAACTCAAAACTCCTTCTGTTGTCCACCAGTAGGTTCTTGTATCTGGAGAAACTCTGAGAGAGTTTCTCCAGATACACAAGAGAGTATCACAAGAGGTATCACAAGAAGTCAAGTCCCCCAAAGTGTCACAACAGGTTGGGGAGGGAGAGCCAAAGTAGGAGCAATTTCTTTGAACTTTTGTACTCGAAGTGGAGCTTTAATGAACATTTTTTTCCCATTCGAAATTATCTTATCTACATCAGGATAGTTGTTTCAAATCTCTTCGGCCACTCTGTGTAAACCATGTGCAAGGCATGTGATATGGATCATTTTTGGATAAAGAAGTTTAAGTCCCTTGGCTGCTTTAGTCATGTATGGAGCAGCAGCTGTTACAAAGAGAAGGATATTTCCCCTTTTTACACTATCCGACCAGAGTAGTTTCATAGAATCGTCAAAGAGCATAGAAATAGTGGAATTGTTTACTTTTTGTAGAGTTTCACATGTTAGAAGAAATACTTCACCAGGCTTGTCACATTTCAGAGTGGGCAAATTCTCACTCTTTTTCAGGCCTGGTCAGGGGAAAAGCCTCTGCCCGCTGAAGTCATTTTGAAAAAGGTTGCTCTCCCTCTCTTACACACACACACACACACACACACACACACACAGAACCCTGAGTTGGGGAGCAAATAAGAAAAAGAAAACAAAGCAGGCAAATTCTCACCTTTTTTTTCAGGACTGGTCAGGGGAGAAACCTTTGTTCCCACCCCTCCCTCCCTCCCTCTCTTTCTCTCTCTCTCTCTCTCACACACACACACCCCTCCCTGAGTTGGGGAGCAAATAAGAAAAAGAAAACAAAAACAGGCAAATTCTCACTTTCTTTTCTGGCTCGAACTTGCTGGCTTATCAGGAGGGTTGCCAATGACCAAAATATGACCGAAATATGATGTTTGTTACAAAATTAAGCAGAAATACGACATAACACCTTTAAAAAAACAAAATATGACTTTTCAGGCAAAATAAAAAGTGTCTAATTCTCACCAGATTACTCTAAAACATGTTTTAACTTACTTATAAATTCAAATAAAGGTTCCAGAAAAAATGTGACATGTCATAGAAATCCTCACCCTAATCATCACATTGGTTTTGAATACTGTGCATGGTCTTCCATACGTATCTTTCCAGAATTATAAGTCTTTGATGAACATAAAAAGTTGGCAAAATTATTTTAATGGGAACATGTGCAGTAGCAAAGTCAAAAGCTTAAGAATAATAAAATGTGAGAATGTAACAGAACAAACGTATGCTTAAACGTTTTAAGAAACCACTGAAATCACCAAAAAAATATAGAAGACGTTCCCCTTATGTAGTATATAACTCTGGTCTAAATTAAACAGCCCACACTTTGCATCTTTAACTGTTTTTGGTTGTTGAAATAATATTATAGCTGAAAAAGAAAAATACCCATGTCCTTTTATAAAAACATGTATATGCAGAAAGCATCACAAGAAACAACTGGAAATAGATTTTGACTAAATAGTAGGGGAAAGTCCATATGGCCCTTATTGCTTGACAGTAGAACAGGCTGTTTTGGGAGCCGATGCTTTATCTCGTCGTAGATATAGGCAAACGTTTGATGGGATTTCAGGGATATTGTAGTTGAATTGCAGATATGTACCAAGAAAGGACTATTTCCAAGTTCCCTTCCAATCCTATGATCCTAAGAAACAGATTTAAGGGTTATGCATAGGTACAAAATTATTAACATATTTAACATTCTCCTCCCCCCAAAAAAAATCTTACATAGAAATGAATAAAATAACCAAATAAATGCCTGATGTTAATTATATTCCTGGAAACTGGAGGAAAAGAGAAACAGCCCATTTATAAAATTGTTGCAGTAGATATAATTAGGACCCAAAGTTTTATGTAGCAACTGACAGAAGGATACATAATAATTATAGTTTGTTGACAAGTGGAAGAGAATTCCTTTTTTATCTTAGGGTTTTAGAAACCAACTGTAAATAAATATGCTATTTGACAGATTGTAATTGCCATCAGCAGGGCATCTTTCCCTTGAATCTGATGGTGTTATTAAAAGGGGGGTTACAATTAAACATTTTATAAAGTGACGTGGAAGTCCATTAAAATTCTCCAACAAACAGTAATTTGCATTTGATGCTTCTACAGCACTTTTCTATTTGCAGAGATGTTATTGGCTATGACCTCCCCCTGTTTGAGTCTCCTGCTGCTCTTTTTGTGCTTTGATAAATGATATTAAGCATTCATTCTCTCTTTCTGCTTCACAGTACACTTGAAAATATAGCATGCCAGTGATAGATCTCTTTGACTCGTACATGAAACATGCAAGACAGACAAAATGAAATGTTGAATTCCCTTGATAAATCTAGAACATCAGTTCTTTATGTTGCAAATAACAGGTTCCATTCAATTTCATATTAAATCTATTTCATTCAAGATCAATAGGTTTTTTTCTTTTTGAAAGAAAAATAGTTTAAGTTTCAACTTAGGAAAAAAATAATATCATTTAGAGAAGGATAGTATTGAATAGATATGGGGGGAAAGTTCAGGGATTTTAAAAGCTTAATTCTCATGTTTTTCTTCAAGATTGTCTCTCTGTGGGTTGGGCGGGGGGTTGTTTTGTTTTGTTTTGTTTTGTTTTGTTTTGTTTTGTTTTGTTTTGTTTTGGACTCACATGCCTATTTTTCATTGATGCCCCTCATAAGAAAATAGCCATATTATGCTGAAGTCAAATAGCTTCCCACTCAAGTATCTAGAAAGCACCTTTTTCTATCACTATATACTGTAAATATTAGACATACTTAAATGATACACAGACATCTCATTTAATCAGCACAAGCATGCATTTCTTGGCACATGTGACAGAGATGTGTTTGGCATAACAAATCCCATGAGAGAAAAACAATCAACAGCTGATATCAGTGAGTTCAGGAAAACTCTGGTTTTGGTATGGGTTGAAGAAAAGAATAGAAAGTGAGCATGAGCATATTGGATGACTTGCTTGGGGAGGCAAAGAGAGGTAGATTTCTGATTTCTGAACTGCTTTGGTGGCTTGTTTTTTTCTCTTTGGTTTGAGCTTTTGCCTCTATGTTTGTTGCTTGTATGTGTTAGATTACAGAGTCACCCAACTGAGTCTGCTGTGGTGGTTGGTGTGTCGGCTAGTTTGTTTTCTTGTATGACTGTTTGCTATGTTTCTGCCTGAGAACAATATGAACAATATTTTCAGAACTTACTAGGAGAGGGAACTTTTTTTTTTCTTTCATGAAAGGGAAGAGGTCATGCTGAAAGCATACTAGAAGATAGATATTTCCATGGAGAAAAAAATTAAAGGGATATAGGCTCTTGGGCTGAAGAATATTATTGCTAGATTACATTATGACACAAGAACCTATTTTGGTGTGTCATCCTGGGTCTTCAGAACTATGCAGCTAAAGCCAGTCTTTTTTCTGTGATGATTTCCATGGGCCACATGGAGATCCAAGAACATTCTGTGCTTCAAAGCACATTAAGAAAAAAAAACTTAATATGAATGGGAAGAATTTAATAGCCAACTGCGGGGAAAAGCAGACACATGTTGGGAGTTGGAACTCCCTTCTAAGAGGGATGCAGGCAGCTCTCTGCAAACAGTTATTTTGTCTTGGGAGTGTATTGCCATCTTATTCAATAGTTCTGTTCAGACTGTGAGGTGACCAGAGGAAAGTAAAATGGGATTCTTTATTTACAATACAACTATATACAATTGGTAATTTCCCTTGAATAATAGTTCAGTTTAATTCAAGCCCAACCAGGCAATAGCAAAGTGCTTGGCAAGACTCGACTGAGTTCACGGCCAGGTTGCACAACGGAACTCAGCTGGTGATGGTGGCAAGGCGACTGGACCAGCCTCGGCTGGAGAATGCGGTAAGACTGCAAGGCAAAACTCAGCTATGCATTGCAACGAGGCAACAAGGCTCGACTGGGCCCATGGCAAGGTGACAAGACTGGACTTGGCTGGACCACGTGGCAGGGTGGCAAGACTTGACTGGGTTTCATGACGAGATGGCAGGACTTGACTTGTCTGAACTTCATGACACGGCGGCGAGACTCGATTTGACTGAGCTTCGGGGCAAGGCAGCAGGACTCAACTCAGCTGGACTTCTTGGCAAGGTGGCAAGGCAAGACTCGACTGAGCTTTGGGGCAAGGCAGCAGGACTCAACTCGGCTGGACTTCTTGACAAGGCAGCAAGGCAAGGCTCGAGTGACCTTCGGGGCAAGGCGGCAGGACTCGACTCGGCTGGATTTCTTGGCAAGGTGGCAAGGCAAGACTCAACTGAGCTTCGGGGCAAGGCCGCAGGACTCGATTTGGCTGGACTTCTTGACAAGGCAGCAAGGCAAGGCTCGAGTGACCTTCGGGGCAAGGCAGCAGGACTTGACTCGGCTGGACTTCTTGGCAAGGCGGCAAGGCAAGACTCGACTGAGCTTCGGGGCAAGGCGGCAGGACTCGACTCGGCTGGACTTCTTGGCAAGACAGCAAGGCAAGACTCAACTGGATCTCGTGGCGAGGTGACAAGGCAAGTCTCGGCTGGGGCTCGCTGCAAGGTAGCAAGGTTAGGGTTTGGGAGGCTGGGAAGGCTCTGGTTCTGTAGTGGCTACAGGGCAGGGCTCTGAGAACAGTTCCAGCTTTTCTCCTCTGTTGGAAGCTGTTAGCTCAGTGGAACGTTTGTCTCCGGCAGCCCAGTCCTTGCGCTGGCTCTTTTTTATTTTGTTCCTTTTGCTCTGTTTTTCCTTCAGAGCCAATCGAGCTTTTTGCTTGGCGTGCTTTTCGGCTCACTTTTCCCTTGCACTGATTGGCGGCTTTGAATCCAGCTCCTGGTTTTGTCCAATCAGCTGCTAAGGACTTTCCTGCTCTGCTGAGTCACTCTGGGTTTCAGTTTCCCCAATTTGCCTAGCATGGGTTTCAATTTCCCCTTCCTCAGCCTCAGAGTCAGGCTCGACACTTAAATCAGTATGTATTGGATCCAAGCATATATTGGATAAGCTGTTACCAAGACTTGTCAAACTATGTGTAAACAAATAATACAGTTGGATAAAACGTTGAATGGATCTCAGAAGGTTTTAACACCCTTGGTTAAAAACTGAGGGAACAGACACACAAGTAATGTTCCACGTACTAATTCCTGTTGAAGATCATGGATTAATTCATAATAGGTGTGTGCAACTTCTTAGGTTCAGATCAGCCACCTAACCCTCTAAATTACCAGAAAGGACATGGTCATTTTCCAGGTATGTGGACTTTTTGCAGGGGGAACTTTGGGAGAAGTTAAGGGTGAGAATGGGAATGAAAGGCCTCTGAGAGAAAAACAGATACCATTTGTCCTCAAAACAGTTCAAAGTAGCACAGTCCAAATCTGGCCATTTCTGGCAGCTCAATCTTGGGTATTGGGAGAGTACATGTGCTGATGAGTTGTGAATTGTCCATTTCCTATTTACAGACAAAGCAGGATTCTGGAAATTAACACCTTGCTAAGAGTAGCTGACATAAGAGACTTTGTTTTGTGATTCTGATATGAAGGATTCCTATGGGGTAATATTAGGCAGAGTATAGAAATAATGCACTTAGAAGGAATCTCACATACTTGATCAACAGGACTTTAAAAACTTTAATAGTTTTTTTGCTCTTCAGAAAATTTGTAATATATCTCCCAGAATGCACATTTGCAGTGCAAATGACTGGGTGAAACTGATTCCATCAACTGTAGTGATACATTTTTTAAAATTAACATATCTATTTCAATTTTAACTAGAAGAACATAACAAATCTTGTCTATCATATTGCAGCTTTAAAGTGCTCTTGGTGATTTCTAATGTGGCATTTATCATGCAAATATCCTTACTTAGTCACAGAATTTAACAGAGAGTTCAGATAACATCATATCTATTTGTAACCTTGCCATGATTTCCTGCCTTAAGGAGGAATGATGGATTTATATGATAATGCCCTTTTATTAGTAATGTTAGGAACAATCTAAAACATTTCCTAGTACCTTTGAGAGACAGTTTTGCTAGGTTTTTCTTTCCTCCTCTTACATATTTTCATGTGGGATTGTAAATACCAGAAAAAGAATTTGTATTCTGGATCTTGATCTTTGCAAATGGCACAATATGGAGATTCGTGGCTAACAGCAGAACTAACAACCATACAGTTATGGGAAGTTTATTAAATCTGCATAATGCATGACAAGTTGATCATAATTTATTTTTGATAAATAAAATATTCATTATGATTGGAATGAATGCAGATATTTAATTTATATACATTGGTTCCCAGGCTTTAGTCTCATCATGGTCCTTTTAATACAAGGTCAGTGATGGAATGTAAAGTAGCATCCCTGATTAAAAGAAATCTGAAGTCAGTTTGATATCTCAAAGTGGAAAAATCATGACAGAATGTACTAGATTTCTGCAAACTCATCCCATCCACCACAGACTCTCCCCCCTCCCCAAACACACTGCTAATTATGCGTGTAGATACATTTGTCTGTACTTTTATAATGAAATTAATAAATAAAATAAATACGTGCATTAAAGTTAGAATTCCTGATTCCAGATGTGCTGTCAGTGTTCAGTACTCATTGCTGAGGCTTCCTAACTTTGTATGATTTTACTTTTATTTAAAATAATAAATTAAGCTGTTTTCAAGATACCTTGAATAACAGGATTTATGAGGTCTTCTAAGGCCTTTATGTGTGAAGGATTGTCCCTAGAAAACAGTGGCTTGAACATTACGTGCTAGCAAGTTGATTATTGTTTTATGCCCTTTCCACTGTTCGGATTCAGACTCAGTGTTGTCATAACTATGCACTTCAGTAAATGATGGGATTGTTTTAACATGAGGACAGCATATGGGTTTGTCAAAATGTGGTTCATTGTGGCATGAAAATTCAGGTGCCTTTTCTGAAGCCACTTTATTGCATTGCCTAATTGACAGACATGCTGCTTATATTTTCAACATGGAAAAAAAAAATACAATTATCCCATTCTGTTAAATGCTGAAATAATATAGACAAATCTAAAATTTAGATCAGTAATACTGTTACTACTTTTCTTTTAGAGTATAATTCTGGAATTCTGATGTATTTTTAAAAAAATAATGTGCAGAAGTAAATTAAATATCTGCATATGTGTTTAGAAATATAGATATGAGGGGAATGAAGAGGTGAGGAAATGAAGAGACAATGGTCATTGAAGCACTGAATCCCCACATCTACAGAACATCCACTCCTGTAATAAAACATGGAGCAATGACTGAAGAATGATGATGTCTGGATGTTGAGTGAAATTACTGGAATTATTGTGGTTCATGTACATTAAGAGATTCAGTTGGAATGCACCAACTATCCAACAGAATCAGAATATTTGACGAGGTTTCCAATACAGCTTTAGGTTTTATCTGGAGCCAAGGGCCTGTTTGTTTGTTTGTTTGTTTTGCCCCTTTAAACAGCAGCTCCCTCTTCGGTCTCATGTCCCAAACTTTATGGGACAAGAGGCCAAGAAGCTGAAAGATCAGTTCTGTGGTTCCTGGTCTTTTTATTTGACAGATTTCTATAGAGATTTATAGATGGTATTGCACCTCTCATTGTGCTTCAACTAAACAAAATCAATGGAAAAAAGAAGGGATAAGAGGGAACAGCCAAAATAGTCAGGTAGGAGTGATATTATATTCACAGATTTTATTTCATACTTTTTTGAATCCTTATAAGAAATCCTAAACCTGTTTGCTTGCTTTCCATATGCTTACTGGAAATTTTAAGACCTATTCCAGACCTACTTTCTTCACTTCTTTGGCAGGGAGGGGGTTTATTTACTACCTTTAGTAGTGAGAAAGTCCTATTTCAATCATGTTTGAAATAACTCATTTTAGACAAGCCTGTGCTGCTCTGCTTACAAAACATATATGAGTGGAATATGCAATTACCACAATTCAGTTGCCTGCCACAGAAACATTTCAGCATTATAGCATTACAAAAATAGAATGACATGCATAATGAAAGATTTCAAGATTCACCCAAGGCATTTATTCTCTTCACCTTAATGTTCTCAGCAGAAGCAGAGTATCCATTAAAAGGTACTATGAATTATGGTTGCCTAGCAACTGGAAGGAGCTTGTAACAGCACCACAGAATGAAATGGCTGGTTGAGAAAATGAATTTTCTCTGAGCATTAGCCTGTTGAAACTGCCTTTTCTTGTGGAACATAAAGTGCATTTATTTGTCTCATGCATTTTTTATTAGAAAATTATTTGAGTTCCAGAGACTTGAATCATTTTGCTACAGGAGATATTTGATTTTAATGTGTTGTACTAAAATAAATGATAAAAGACATTTTCCTCAAAGTAAAGACACCACACTATTCTTCGTAGCTTATTTTGAATAAAGAAATAAAATCTTGTTTCAGGCATGTCATTCCTTGTTTTTAATTAAAAGCGGCATAAGGAAGCAACAAAAGTATATTTTCAAATATCCGTCTTTGGAGACAAAGTTGAAAATAACTTTAGACAATATATGGGATGTAGGACCACATACTTGTGTGTTTTATTGTGGGCTTAAGATAGAAAAAGTCTCATTTTAAGAGATATCACTCTTAAATTCTCTGAAAGACTAAACACAGAAATGGCTATTCCTATTTATCTAATTAATTATTAGTTCTATATGATTAATTCTATTAATCATTACCTGATATTTAATAGAAATCTGCTGAGCATTCAGAAGAATTGCTTTGCAAAGAGTATTAGCATGAATGAAGCATTTTCCTCAAAGTGGGCCTTTACTAGAGGTCCCTGCAGACAATGGGGAAAACCCTTGAAGCAGTTGGGCAAGTCTTCTAAAGGAGAAGACTAGGTTCACATTTGGAGGAGGCGTGCTTTGCTGATGCTCACCCTCTTTGAGAAGCAGCTTGTTTAAATGCTTTGCAGAGCCCTCCTACATAGTTTCATATGGAAAGAATGTTCGTCTTAAGTTTCCATCAGCACTGGAGAAGCATGTATGTGAGCACAATGATAGGCACCTGTATATTTCTCAGACACCTGGTAAGAAAGACTTCTTTTCAGTATCTAATAAGCCATGCTTTAGGTTTTATCTGGAGCCAGGGGGACTGTTTGTTTTCTCTTTGCCCCTTTAAACAGCAGCTCCTCCTTCAATCTCATGTCCCAAACTTTATGGGACAAGAGGTCAAGAAGCTGAAAGATCAGTTCTTTGGTTCCTGGTCTTTTTATTTGACAGATTTCTATAGAGATTTATAGATACATTGTGCTTCAACTAAATGAAATCAGTGGAAAAAAGAAGTAACAAGACGGAACAGCCAAAATAGTCCAGTAGGAGTGATTATGTAAAATAGCATGTAAAATATTGACTTAATGGCCAGATTTATACTACAAAATGTAGTTAGATGCACATGAACATAGATTGTAACACAGGGGTGGAGAAGGGAGGGATTGACAGATATTCTAATGCTGAGACTACACTGGTAGTCCTTAAACAGGAGTGGAGAATGAGTGATGTTGTTAGGCAGGTGAACTGCAATCTAATAAACATTCACAGAATATTTAGACTTCAGTTACTGTTGGACATAGCACTCTGAAAACTTCCAATAATATTTTGCTGAAATCTCTCCTTCTATATCCTCCATTTTCTTTCCTTACAAACACAGCTTCTGTTTTTCTGCTTCATACTAAAGAGGGTTTTATAATTTTCTTTCAGATTTCTTTGATGGGGGTAGTTGAATTTGTTTATTGTCATGAGGTACCTGAAGATGCTGTGGAGGTTCTTGTTTGTTACATGTCTTCCCATCACCATACAGCAAGCTAGGCAACTTTCCCAGTATCAGTAGCCACATCACTTCGTCTCATCAGTCAGGAGAAAGTCCTCAGGTGACAGTACTAGAAAGGTAATGACATTACAGGGAGGAGAAGAGCAGCCCATTTTGGGAGGTTCAGATCTTTCAGAGTAGCATGGAAGCAGGAACTCTCTGAGGAAATGGCTGAATTTCAGCAGTATGGTTTCAGGGGATATTTTTTATAAGGGGTTGGTTTCAAGGTGGACATTGGAAGGGTTGGTTTCCATGGCTGCTCCCCACTTTCCATTCTAAACAAAGGCCATAGGAGGCTTTTCCACAGGGTAATTGATTGGATACTTAATAACTGAAGCAAAATAAGCTAGGAAGGCTGTATATTACTATGGAGTTTGTTAGAGAGTGAAAGATAGGACAGGACAGTCAAGCATACCCCTTGGCTGTAAAACTAAGGTAGATGGAAGAAGCCTATTCTTGTCTTGAGAATATCACAAAACATCACTTTTCTTTGGGGAAAAAAATCAAAAGCATTTTCTTTTGTGACTAACTGAAGGGCAGTTTAAAACATAGAGGAGATCTTTGACACAGTAGTAATTAATAGTAAATAACTACTAAAAAGGAAAATAAGAACCTTGTAAGTAAAGGTGAAGAGCCAGTTTGGTGTAGTGGTTAAGGCACCAGCCTAGAAACTGGAGACTGTAAGTTCTAGTCCCACTTTAGGCACGAAGCCAGCTGGGTGACCTTGGGCCAATCACTCCCTCTCAGCCCCAGGCAATGGCAAACCACTTCTGAAAAAACCTTGCCAAGAAAACTGCAGGGACTTGTCCAGGCTTAGGCAGAACTGACTCAAAGGGACCAAAAAAAAAAAAGGGTAAAGGTGAGTTCTACAACAATATGCCAGGGAGAGATGAGATAGGCTATGTGATGTCATAGACAGTTTGATTAGAAGTGTTAACAATATCATTTGAAGGTATAATTTTATTCTGAAAATCTGAAAAGCTATAATTCAGATGAAATTATAGATATATACAGTATGTCAGAGTAAAGGACCTTTATATTTACCAGTATTTACTAAAATAATTGTATGTTGTTGTTTATTCGTTCAGTCGCTTCCGACTCTTCGTGACTTCATGGACCAGCCCATGCCAGAGCTTCCTGTCGGTCGTCAACACTCCCAGCTCCCCCAGGGACGAGTCCGTCACCTCTAGAATATCATCCATCCACCTTGCCCTTGGTCGGCCCCTCTTCCTTTTGCCTTCCACTCTCCCTAGCATCAGCATCTTCTCCAGGGTGTCCTGTCTTCTCATTATGTGGCCAAAGTATTTCAGTTTGGCCTTTAATATCATTCCCTCAAGTGAGCAGTCTGGCTTTATTTCCTGGAGGATGGACTGGTTTGATCTTCTTGCAGTCCAAGGCGCTCTCAGAATTCTCCTCCAACACCACAGTTCAAAAGCATCTATCTTCCTTCTCTCAGCCTTCCTTATGGTCTAGCTCTCGCAGCCATATGTTACTATGGGGAACACCATTGCTTTAACTATGCAGACCTTTGTTGTCAGTGTGATGTCTCTGCTCTTAACTATTTTATCAAGATTGGTCATTGCTCTTCTCCCAAGGATTAAGCGTCTTCTGATTTCCTGACTGCAGTCAGCATCTGCAGTAATCTGCGCACCTAGAAATACAAAGTCTTTCACTGCTTCTACATTTTCTCCCTCTATTTGCCATTTATCAATCAAGCTGGTTGCCATAATCTTGGTTTTTTTGAGGTTTAGCTGCAAGCCAGCTTTTGCACTTTCTTCTTTCACCTTCATCATAAGGCTCCTCAGTTCCTCTTTGCTTTCAGCCATCAAAGTGGTATCATCTGCATATCTGAGATTGTTAATGTTTCTTCCAGAGATTTTAACTCCAGCCTTGGATTCCTCAAGCCCAGCTTGTCGCATGATGTGTTCTGCATACAAGTTGAATAGGTAGGGTGAGAGTATACAGCCCTGCCATACTCCTTTCCCAATCTTAAACCAGTCCGTTGTTCCGTGGTCTGTTCTTACTGTTGCTGCTTGGTCGTTATACAGATTCTTCAGGAGGCAGACAAGATGACTTGGTATCCCCATACCACTAAGAACTTGCCACAATTTGTTATGGTCCACACAGTCAAAGGCTTTAGAATAGTCAATAAAACAGAAAGAGATGTTTTTCTGAAACTCCCTGGCCTTTTCCATTATCCATCAGATATTGGCAATTTGATCCCTACTTCCTCTGCCTATTCTAAACCCAGCTTGTACATCTGTCAATTCTCGCTCCATGAATTGCTGAAGTCTACCTTGCAGGATCTTGAGCATTACCTTACTGGCATGTGAAATGAAAAATAATTGTATGTTATGTTTAAAACATTGTAAATCATTCATTCTCCATTGGATTACATGCTGAACTGTTGTTAATTTAGTATCCAGTTCTTTATTAATTTTGTGAATCAATGCAACAGACTGATGCTCTAAACAAACAAACAAAAATCCATTTAAACAGACAATTTATTATGTTATTAGCATTTAAGGTGTTACAAGAAGATTATTCTGTCAGCTCTAGTTTATTAATAATGCTGCTTCTAAATGAAGTTATTTCACACTAATTTTCTGTTTCATTGTTTTTCCTTCTACAGAAGACAGATGTTCATAACATTTCTCCTGAAGATTTCAATGCTTTGTTAACCATAAAATTATTTATTACTTTCCATTTTTCACTGCATTCCTGAATCTTACATATGATTTTGTATGAAAATTAACTATAAATTGGAGCACCTTATTTTAAATAGCGTAATCATTTTCTACGATTCTTTAACAACTGAAATTTGTGATCATAGTAATGTGTAACAATAATATAAGTATACATACACATATTATATAATTTAGTCTACAGTCTTTTTGTGTATTTAGAGAAAAGGTACTATGAGAAATTTTCCTATTTCCCAAGATTTTCTAGATTAGCTTAGAATGCATTAAGCCACAATTTTAAAAAGTTTATAGTTATTTTCAAAATCCTGTAATAGTAACTTTTATAATGCAGAAATTAGAAATGCAATAGATCAACAATAAAAGCCTAATAAGAGAGTTAACTGAAAAGTTTCTGTGTAATACATAAATTAAATGTAAAATTTTAATATATTTAAAAGCCTAGATCAGTGTTTCTCAACCTTGGGAACTTGATTTGTGGACTTCAACCCCCAGATTCTCCCACCAGCCATACTGGTGGGTGAATTCTGGGAATTGAAGCCCACACTTCTTAAAGTTCCCAAGGTTGAGAAATACTGCTCTAGAGAAATAAAAAGGTCTTTGCTGGTGCTGGGAAGACAGTGAAGTAGGTGTCAGGCATGGCTCATTCAGGAGAGCATTCCAGAACTGGGTGGGGAAGAGGGCAGGAAGGGGAGTGAATTACCACCAATTTGTATGTCCCTTTGATTTATGTGCGACCTAGAAGTCATTAATATAAAAATGTGAGGGATTTTGTCTATTTTCTTTTGTATTCTTAAAAAAAATCAGTTAACAAAGCAATTTGGAATCTTTTGTTCCATCAACACATCTATATACTTTCCCTTCATTTATTCTATTTATCAAACTCTTTAAAAAATGGCTAGGAAGAACAATCTGGAGGCAGAATGAGACATATGGTAGATGAAAATACATGAAAAAATGGCTACGTGTGGCTGTTATTTCTGAAACATTTATCCTAATAGATGGAATCAAAGATATATAAACATGATGCAGAGCCAAATTTAAACAATGTGTCTGCCAAAATAGATAATATAGTGATGACATGATAGTAAGCAGCATGCTGTTGAGCAAATCTTTATTTGTCTCTTGTGCTGTTAATTATCCTGTGCTGTAAATAAAGGCATTGCAATGCAATCTACTTTACTCAGATATACTGGAAGGACATTGGAATTGTATGCTAAATAAGGCAACTCAGAACAGATCAGGAAATAGTGCATATATGCTTATTATATAGCAGGAATTGAATAGGGTAGTATACATTTTAACATCTGGTAGGCATCATTTAAAAAAAACTGCAGTGCCAGATAAGGGCAGAAAAGTAAGGATACAATATCTTCGCAGTAGTCTTATGCTTATTTTGACTGAACCTTTCATAACTGCACACAACTCAGAGCCTCAGACACTAAGTATGCTTTGATGAATGTATGTTTTATTAATATCAATGGCATTTATTTTCATGTAAATGTGTCAGTATTTAAAACTAACCATATAGTCCTTTATGGTGACTTTAAAATATTGGCCTGATTCATACAACATATTTACTACCAATAGCCATTTAGCTGCAAATTCATTGATGGTTCTTTCTCTGAGTGGTATTCAGGAAGTGACCCATCTGTAATATCCATTGTGATATCATTTTGACCTCTGGTTGGAATAAACTGGGGGTGTTGTTGTTGCTTATGAAATCTCTTTTTGTCTTATTCTATAATCATCAGGCTGGGGTCTTGTGGCATGGCCAATAGAATATAAACTATGGATGAGTAATGTGCAGATACCCCAGTGACAGAAGGTCCACTTAAAATGATCAAAAAACAGATGCAAGCTGAAGTTGAAAAGGCTGAGTTTTAGACTACAGTAAGTTTTCTAGGAAGGTCTAAATTAATTGTTTTATGTATATGTTAAACATTAATATAAAGTGGTCAAACATAAGCAATAAAAAGAGTTACATGCCCAAGGAATTAAAGATTAAATTTAGAGAATTCAGAAATCAAATAGAAGAAAAAGAGTAATTAAAGAATCAACTTTCTTGTGTTTATAATACATTCTAAGAATCCTTCTCTGGCCAGGCAGGGGGTATTCTTGGAGGGATGAGTGAAGAATGCCAGTAGTATATGGCAAATTTATATAATCCCAGCAGGGTCATCCAAGGTGTGAATGTCATCACAACTGCCCTGCTAAAACAAGCTGGCACCTATATTGGATTTCTGTAACTCACAACAACATAATAAAATCCATACTAAATGCACAAACCTGACTGAAAATAATAATTATATATCTATATGTGTATTTCCTTTTAAGTGCCTGTCACTCCCTTTCATCTAATGTATGTATTTATAGCTTAGTTTTTGGGGTGTGTGAAATTGAGAGTTAATTCATACTTGGTCAAATTCTCAGTCTCAGTGACTTATATGAGACTAAGAGAAGCAGCTGCAATTAGAAATGGAAAAAAATGACTGAACAGGTTTTCCTGCCTGCAGCAAGTTTTCCATAACAGTGGTTGATTTATTACTGCTGTAAAGAACTTAAGAAGCATCACAGATAAGTTTCCGTTTTGACAAAAAAATATTCTTGGACCGTCTGATAAGTTTACTTTTGTTGTTCATTATTACAGTTTGCTTTTTAGATGTGTGAACAGTTTGTTTAATGACAGACTTCTTTCATTTGCCCCCTCCTCAAAATACACAGACATAAAATAAAAATATTTGGCTTTTAAGTTCTCTAATGCTGACTATAACATACAATTTGATGAAAATCAGTAAAGTAGGTAGATGTAATTTATGGATTTTTTTTACTACAGTTCTCATGATAATTGCCCTTGAACAGGCTGACTGAGGATGATGGGATTTGAAGTTTGAAATTTCTGGCAGGAATTTTGGTTCCTAGTCACAGTTTAGAGTATCTTCTATTTATTGCTATCACTTATGGGCCTTTTAGCTAAGATCAAATGTAGTGCATGTGTTGGGGAAAGACATAGTATTGAACTATATTCCAAATATTCCTTTTGACTTTAACTTTGTATTAAATATTATAAGCCATTCAAAAGAATCAGTAACATTTCTGGAAGCAAAAGGAATGATGACTATTCACAGCCCAAAAGGGAGCATATTCCCACAGCTTGGAATGAGGCTTTGTTTGAGCCTTGGTAAGCAGACATGCCAGATAATGTCTAGCCTGGCCTAGATTATCAAATGTTCATCAGGTTTCCTTCTTATTTGGAATATGTTTAGCTTTTCTGCTTTTTATACTTTAGAATGTCACGAATCAACCTTGTTGGCAACACAAAAATAGTTATTACCATGTTGCTAGTTTTCCAGGTTTAGAAATGTTAAACACTTGACTGTGTAGCTTTTGCATGACCTCTCTGCAACCTTCCATTCATTAAGCTATCTCTTTGTCCTGTCTTGTCATAAAAGATAAATGAAGGTTCACAGTTTTGTGTGTATGAAGATTTACTGTTTACATGAATGTAGATTAAGTAGAAATAACTTAAGTAGATAAGAACTGCTACATAAACAAGCATGGTGGTATCGAAAACTACATTCAACAATAACATTGCTACATAGTTCATAGTAACTGTCCTGTGCTTGAAGAAAGGTAACAGTGCATACAGATTTATCCTCAAATCATTTCACATAAAAGAAGTCCTAGGTAGCTAATTTTGAAAGAGGTTGACTTTCGTAAAAGCTGAAATAATAGAGATATTTATTCTGTTTCTGGTAATAAACATTTAAAGTTGACTTTAAGTGATTAGTTCCACAACTTAGGTGATCTAAGATTAGATGATATACATTGCTGATTTAATTATTGAATAGAAACTGAACTATATTTGCCATTCTAAGTGGTTGGTGATCTGATTATGTGTTGGTTTGTAATATGGCCCACTTACATGGATGTACTGCTTAGAATGTTGGGCAAAGAAAGGACAAACGTTTCCAAATTTGCATTCAGCTACAAAGTTCAGAGATTGATCTTGCTCCCATGACTGTCTTTTAACCTAATCTATTTTGAGGTATTTTTTTGAGACTAAGGCAGAGGTTATTAAATTAAAGGTAGGATTTAAATCAAAATAAACCAGTCACCCAACCACCCAATATTATGTTCTTTCCAGCCTTATTAATGTGCATTTTCTCTTGAAGATTTGCTGTACCATATTTTTTTGATGATATGTATGGGGAAATTTCCTTTTTGTTGACTTTAGCATTGTTGAGTTCATCGTGATTGTTAACAGTGAATAATGCTCTGCCGCTGCCATTTCCTCACTGATGAGCCCTATTTCCTCATACCCAAAGCGGGCTCAAAAGGCCACTGATTTTCTCTCTTTCCCCCTCTCTCCCAATATTTGTTGAGCTGCCTTGGCTTTATTCTCAGACAGTGAGTAAGTGGTTTGTGTTCGGTATTATATATAGATTGGGGATGGGGGGAGCAATGATGTTAGTGTTTTGTTCCGAAATAAAGTCTTTCTTCTTGTGGCTTATTCCACAATTGCAAATTACATGTATTTTACTCTTTCTGTGTTTTATCCCCAGTCACAAAAGTCTGGATATATTTTGCTTTCTAAATTCTTGTTCTTTTTCCCAACCCACACGAATAATTTTCTATTAGTAATTCAGTCTCAATTTAAAACTAAAAAAATTGGACAACATATCAATATTGTAGATTCATTATTTTGCTTATGTTTTTCCCCGCTGTAGTTAGTGACATTAGATTGTATCAACATATATTTATTCTATTTTATGGTGGTTAATTTTATTGCATGGTGTGCAAGGCCGTGCAAAAATTGCACTAAGCCTGATTTTGAAATAATTACAGTTAATTACAATGTTCAGTGAGTGAACATGGTATCTTCAGGTGTTTTATCTTTCATTGATACAGTGTCAGTAAGCTAATTGGCACATGTTAAATCCATACTTAACTGTATGCAACAAGACATAAAATAACTATATCCTCTTGTATAATATATTTATTACTTAATTTTCCCTATTCTCTAAAGACTTGTGTCTATTTTTTTATGAATAACACAAAATCAAATAATTAAGATTTTTCTGTTTTTAAATACAAAACACTTGAGAAGTCATGCAGTTATCCTGCATCATATTAAATAGACAAAAATGTAAAGAATACAGCACAGAATTGTCATATCATTAAACTACTTTTGTCCATAGAGCAAATCTATTTTTTTCACTACTAGGAGAATCTTGATTTACAATTCTGTGTATATGAAATTGACAAAGCAGTAATGATTAACAGATAACACATATGTTCATTTTGCTTTTAGAGTTTTATACTACTGCATTTTCTTAGATCAACAAAGCATTTCAAGCATTGTTATTGCTCAGAAGTATTTTGCCATTCTTTCTAATTTAATAATTTATGGGAAGAGATAATGACATTTGTATGAGTATTTTTTTTTCAAATAATTTTATTAAGAATTATAAATGAAGGGAGTAAAAGCCAATGCAAACTACAAAAAATACAAACAAAAAAATACAAAAGAAAAAGAAGGGGGGTTATGGAAAAGAAAAAGGAAAAAAAAACAGAAAAAGAAAAAAGAAGTAACTTCCCCCTCATCCCAGTAAGTAAAGACAATTTTAATAGCTTATCACCATCTGTAAATACAACATAATCTCTTTTTTTAAGATTTTTTTTTATCCTGCCTTTATTATTTTTATAAATAACTCAAGGTGGCAAATATACCTAGTACTACTTCCTCCTCCTTTTTCCCCACAACAACAACCCTGTGAAGTGGGTTGGGGTGACAGAAAGTGTCACCCAGCTGGCTTTCGTGCCCAAGGCGGGACTAGAACAGCCTCACGGTTTCCAGCCTAGTGCCTTAACCACTAGACCAAACAGACTCCTCTCCCCATAGCTCATCTCTTAAGTAAAAAGAAAAAATCCAAATCCAATCATTCTTTGTCAGCAAAAGTCCAGTGAGGGCAACCAGATACAACTGTTTTCCTCCTTTAGCCCTGATCAAACAAGCCAACCTTGCATTCCTTCCCTGAGTTTTTAAAAACGTTCTTCAACCCCTTCAAAAAGAGTCCCAGTGGTAGTTTTCTGGTCATCTGTATTTCAAGGCAAAAAAATTTCAGAACTTTAACAGATTTCTTTTGTATCCAGTAAGTAGAGTTTCTCCTTTTGCTTGTCACTTCTAATAAAGTCCTTCAAAACTTTAACAGAGTTCTTTTGTATATCCAGCAAGAAAAAAAATATCCAAATCAGATTCCTGGTTTGGTATCTGTACATCTCCTTTAGGGAATAAGTCATCCATCAGATCTATTTGTATTACATAAACATTCCCCTTCAAGATAATTTCATAAACATCCATTGCAACTTGTTCTTGCTGTATATCTTCATTACAACATACTCTGTCCATCTTGTTAAGCAGTTGCTCCATTCTATCAAGAACTTTAGAAGAAAAATATTCAAAACATGCAGTATAGATTTCTGCTCCATAGACTT
Source organism: Candoia aspera (assembly GCF_035149785.1). NCBI lineage: Eukaryota > Metazoa > Chordata > Lepidosauria > Squamata > Candoiidae > Candoia > Candoia aspera. The sequence continues at coordinate 171,675,451 of NC_086155.1, read as the reverse complement.
CATCCTCTAGCTGCCTCTAGTCTCCAATCTTCAAGGTCTTCTTACTGTAAAGAAGCCAAAGCCATCGCCATTTTCCCACAAGAAAATATATTCTGATTAGTTCAAAACTATAATTCCAAATCTGTATGGCCCCTTAATCCATTGTTAACTTTCTAAATCCATATACTAAGCACTGTTTTGCTGCATAAGCCAAAAAAATTACTTATTTTCAGAGCTTTTAAAATCAAATTTACACCATCGTTCTCTAGGGACGAGGGAACTCACCTGATGAATTCACTAAAACCTTGCCAGTCCGAAGAGTCTTAATCTCTCCAGTAAACAAACAAAAATAATCCAAAAAAAAGTGATTAAGAAATGAGGCTTGATCAAGCTTAATGTCAATAAAAGGCTGCTTTGCGAGTGAGCTTGATGAAATCCTGACTCCCAGCCATTCCACTCATAAGCCGACCACAAAACAGCAGTTTCCGTGGTCTACTCATGAGTAGTGGCTATCCGGACTCACATGGATAATCTCAACAATCTCTCCTTCGGGAGAGATTTTGCCAGTCCACATCTGGCATTCAGCCATGATTGTTCTTGCAAAGCTGTCCTGCCAACCATCAGGACATCAGCTCTCCATGACTGTCACAGGAAGTCAACCTGTATGTGTATTTTTCAATCCAAAATGTTCTAAATTAAATGGTTCTCAGCACAACAAACAAGAATTTGCCAGAATCAAACTTCCAATAAAGGAAGAGAACAGGCTTTCTTTCTGAATTATTTAAATCTTTAATGTGAATGAATAAATACAATACATTTGTATTCATTTCTTCACATTATTTATATTGCACCAATTAACCATGTCCTCTAAATGGTTAATGTTACAATACTGTGTTTACCTGAAAGGAAGACTAGTTTTCCCTCCAAATAATTATCTTTGAATCTGTATAGCTCTCTTAGATTTGCTAAGAAGCGTCAAGATCTTTTTTCTTATTTTCTCTGGGATGGCTCAGTATCTTAAATTCAGGGTCTTCCTCTGTTCAGAAAAAAACAGGTGAAACCTAATGAACATCTATAAAAACTAGAGACATACAGTAAATATAAAAATGCAAAAGAACTACAGCAGAAGAATAAAAAATAAATAAAAGAACAACTGCAAAACATTAAGACAGAAAAGCTACTGTAAAGACTAACTTTTTCTAATGTTCTTAAATCAATCTTAAAATATGTGTGAACTTATAAACTTCTCATGGAACCAAAAACATCATATTGTAGGTTCCAGTTGCTTCTTTTAGGAAAGAACATTCCAGAACAGAATGCCACATTTAAAAAGTCATGACTAATTTAGTGTGGTTATTTATTTATTTATCTAATTTGTCCCCACCCATCTCCTCCCATCAGGGGACTCTGGGTGGTTATCTTGAAAAGAGCTTCTGAAAATTATATTAGACTGCAAATAAGTACAATGTGGTAGTAAATGGCATGTTGCAGGCATGTGATGTGATTGCCTGAAGAACTTTCAACAGAAGGTGGAATTTTATTGAGTTATTCCAATGCTCTTTTTATATGACTTGATTGGAATTTTAACGAGGGGGAAAAATATCTGATCCATTTAAGATAAATTCAGACTGTTATTTCCCAATCTGGGTGCCCTCCAATTGCATTAAACAACTGCCAGAAATTCCAAATCATGGCTGAGAATTCTTGGGGATCATCCATATATCTAGAGACCACCAAGGTTGGGGAAGACTGGTTTATATGCATGTACTACTTTCCTACAAACAGGTGAATCCATATTTCTTAGATTTGTCCCTATATTTTATTTATTTTGTATGGCATAACAGAATGCAGCATTGTAAATGAAATGTATTTCAGTGTCCCCCATATATAGCAACTTACCTATAAGTTCGTTTTTTTCCACTATGATTTTAAATATCAATATTTAAATATCAGTATTTAAGTGTAATTGGGGCAAGATCCTTCTAGTCTAGTCATCTTCTTCTGGAACAGATACTGCATAAAGGGACAATTGTTCCTCCTTTGCAATTCCTGATCATAAAATAAAACTTCTCATGGAACAACAAATATATGTAAAGACCAGGATGTTGTAATACACAAAGACATCTATTTTGATAGGATAATCCATTTGAAAATACTGCTAGTTACGATTCTATGAAACTTGTAAAAAAAGATGAGATGTCATTATTTTGCCTTCTGTGTCATGTTTAAATCATAATTAATTGTAAAGCATTGATAAAAATGAGTATGCACAAGCTTATATGTAAGTCCTACTTCTTATGTTAACATATACCTGCCAGAAACACTATTAGAATTTTGAAAAGGTTTTAAAAAGTCAATTAATTTTTCAAAACGATTCAGTATTAAAAGCTTTATTCTTTGCTGAGAGGATCCAAGTGAGCGAAGACTGCAAGATCAAACTAAATTGAAGACATTTGTCCAAATTAAAATGGAAACATGCACGAAGAATATACTAAATGAACATGTATGCTAGTATAATTGTAGTTTTATTATCTTTAGCTTGCAGGCCAGACTTTTAATTATGACCCACTTTATATCAGGGAAAACCATGTATTTAGGATTAAAAACCTATTTCTTTAACTGCTCAAGTTAAAGGCTGTAGTTTGATACATTCTAGGCTACAACTTTTATAAAAACCAGAGAACACTTCTAATAACACTTTTCTAATTTAATGGTTCAGTGCACAGTCAGGAAAGATTTAAATAATTCAGAAAGAAAGCCTATTCTCTTCCTTTATTAGAAGTTTGAGTCTGGCAAATTCTTTGACATTTATAGGTTTTAACCCTTTTAGCAACTTCTTATAATGAAATTTATTGGAGGTTATTTTAAATAAAAGGTTATTATATTAAAGTGAATAACAGCCAGTGTGTTTCTTTTATGATTAGTTCTGAGACCTTAGCCCTGCATGACTCAAAGGTTATTAACACATCAAATAAAACACAATGTTAATTTTCAAAAAATGAAGTGTATACTAAAATGTTATGTTAGAACATTATGTTGTTACATGATCATGCTAAAAAAATCTGCTTTAACATTTCATTGTTTAATTATTTTAAAAGAGCTTAAGATAAGTTATATCAGCTGATATAATACAAGTGAAGATGGCTTTCTTTTTGAAAGAATTACCTAAGATTAATACTAGGAAACAATAATTGAAATTTAATTATATTTTCACTGTTAAACTGATTTTAACACTATTAATTTCAGTTATTTAAAATTAGCTACCCATTGATTTAGAAATTAACATGCATTTAAATTTGATTCAGTGCTAAATCAATAAAGTTAGTGAAACTGTAATATGTTATTAAATGAAGATTCCTGTGCACATTTATTATTAGTGAAACTTTTCTATGCAATATTCTCTCAAATGTTTAATAAAATGCCATCAATTTTAAAAATGTGAACATAATAAAACCATTCAAAATCATTTCATTAACTACCTCAAGTTTCCAAATAAAAAATGTGGCCAAATTGATTTATTTAGCCCTGCTTCCAATAATTCTTACTGTGATTAAAATGCTCAAGATAGTGTGTAATAATCCTTCAAATCTACAGGATCTCAGTACAAGAAAAATATTTAAAAATATTAAAGGTGAAAAATGATGTGATGTTTTTATTTTAAGCAGAAGCACAGTTTGACTCCCCCAGTGCTGTTCCTGAGATCTATTCAGCTCCATCCTGTTATCATTGGATGAGATCTGCATTTTTAAAAATGTTTTCCTTTCAAAACTGCTTAAAGTTAATAAAGTGAATGTTTTGCAGAATTTCAAAACAGTAAAATGATAGCTTACTTGAAACATATAACAGGGCAAACCTAATGATTGACCTATCATTTGATTGCTCCTATCTTTCATTTCAGTTGCATAACTGGACTTACATGGCAACAGAAGAGTTTCCTGTAAGCGTTTTTATATTATATCTGTTTTCTCTCTTGACAATATCATTGGAATTAATTAAAATAGTCTATTGAGGCAGCCCTGATAGAGAAAAAAGTAGCCATTATTAAGACCTTTTAAAAGAGAATTCTTCAGTGGATCTTGACAAAAAAAAATGAATTGAATTCCAGCTGTTGGCTTGGATTTAGTGAAAAGTTACTTCAATTTAAAATAGAAATATTCCAAATATCCAGTAATTTCTTCCATCTAGTAGAAATAATCTCCCAGCTGTTGGAAGTTCCTTTTTAGTAGTGTTAGTAAAGTTAAAGGGACAAGGAAAGACACTTGCTTTGCAATGAAGCCACTATAGAAATTTTGCATAATATATATATAATCTAAATCAGAAGATCAAGTTTGTTATATCCAATTGCACTGTTACTGATGAAAGCACTGATATCATGTGTTCATATTTATCTAGCAGTATGAACTCAAGTCACCTTTTTTGTTCAGCTGAACAAAAATCAATTGGAATAATATTAGAAAAGGGATATAGTAGAAATTTATGGCAGGACTGAGAGACTCTGGAAAATTGTTACCAGTTATTGGACACTATTTTGAGAAAGATAAGCCAATGGGGAGATTCACAGGTAAACAATTAAGTACTTTGGATTCCACTGTCCTTCCATTATTGTTCTTGTTTTTTATTAAAGAAGGTTCATGCTGGCACAATCCAGATTGAGACACATGAATGGGTATGGGAAGAATCCATAGGACCATAGTTTCAGCAGATTCACACATACCACTGTATGAATGCAAGGGATTTTTTTTTAGACATGCCCGTTGAGGGTGTGTGTTTGTTTGTTTACTCTTGTGCAAGCAGGATGAATTTTCCAAAACTAGGTCCAAGAGGGATTAAATCCCGCCCCAGCACATAACAGTCCTCATCCTGATCAGATCACTATAACAATAGCTGGTTTTTATATAGCATAGGTTTATACTTAAGAGTAAGACAGTTTATAATTTCAGTTTAAAAGAAAATGGGGCTATAGATAGGTGTTCCCTTATTATTCTTTTTCATAAGTGGCAGGATAAACCACCTCAATCCACTGTATCAGCTGCCACTAATCGATATCTTAAATACAATAAAATAAATCATCTTTTTTTTGCTCTTGATGGGATGTGCTTCCCCTAAAAGAGTAGGCCTGTAACCTGGGTGTCTTCCTGTTCTCCCAGCTCCATTCTGAAGAGCAGCTGGAGGTGGTGGTCAGTAGGGCCTTTACCCAGCTTCAACTGGTATAGCAGCTGTGACCACTCCTAGAATGGGGCATGCTGATAACAGACACATCTTTGTCACCTCCTTGGATTATAGAAGTTCACTCTGTATGGGTCTGCCCTTGAAGTCTATCAGGGAATTTCACCTGAGCCAAAATGAGGCTGCCCATGTCCTCAGTTTCATTATTGCTGTGTGACCCTGGTGTTACAGGAGCTTCACTAGGTCCCAGTTTGTTTCTGTCCTAACAGCCAGGAACCACGCTGAGACAAGGAACAGGTCTCTAGTGTTTTATTGCTGGTACATAACAGGAAAATCCTAACAAACTGAAGAAGCGTGGGAAAAACCCAGACATATAATCCCCAAAGGTTAAGGCGGGCCCGATCTGTGTTTCTTGGAATGGCTACCTAATTCCTCAGTGCTACGCATGCGCTTTACAGCCTGGATGGGAGCCCCCTGCTCGCCATCCTTACTCATGACAGTTTCCAAGTGCAATTGAAGGAGCTACTTATTACTTATAAAGTCTTACAAGGCTTCATCCCTGGTTATCTTCAAGGCCAATTATTCTAGGTATATTGTGTCCACCCAATCAGTGTAAAAATAAAATGCCTGCTAAAGGAGATACAGTGTGAGAGGGCAAGGGGGGATCCATTATTTCTCTCCTGTGACCCCAAGGTCAGAGTGGTGCCTGATTCCTGTGGCCCTTTGCAGCTTCTTTAGACATCTGGAGGCCTTGGGAATGAGATTTAGTCTGAATGAGCTATGGCACCAGAAGTTGGTTATAAGCTATTGTTCCTGTTATTGTTATATACTATTTATGTGATTAGTACCTTTATCTGCACTTTATTGCTGTTCACCTTAGAGTACATTAGTTTGAAATCAAATTAATAGAAATCAAATCAATAACCAATTAGGGATAAATAACCATAGATTCCTATTAAAATGATGCAGAATCATGGGGGCATAAGTAGATTGTCATGTGGGGTTGCTCAGTGGTGAGAACGCTCAAGAGCTTCAGACAGTGGTAGGTGAGGATAGGCAATAGAAAGGGAAGAGGAGGGTCATATTGGTATTTCTCCCCCTCCCACCTGAGCCCTAATTCTCAAGAGAAGTGCAGCCAACAATGAGTCCCAACAAAGGCAGAAAGTCCTTCAAGAGCTCTGCTTCCTTTGTTTGGTTTAGCTGTTTCTTGCCCCATTTACAGTCTTATATGACTGATTAGAGGAGAAAGAAGAGGGTGATACAGCTGCTGACTGAAGCAACTTAGGAGTGGGAGTAGAGTAGGAGGAGAGGAAGTGGTATAGTAGCAACTTCTCCCTCCTTCTCTACATTCTTTGAAGGCATAGGACAAAAGGAAGCCCAACCCATTTGCCTCTTGTGCCTACAGGTCCCAAGTTACCCATCTCATCTGTCTTCCCATTTGGTGTGCCCCCTTAAGTTGGTTTTGACAGGAGAAAGGCAAACATTTTGATACAGTGGGCAGTTTAGAATTTTGACAGCATACTGTGAGCATCCACACCAACTGTGGGCTGAAAATGTATTTTTGAAATATAGATTGGTTGCTGTGGTTTGCAACACTCCAGCTACTCAGTGGTTGTTGTTAGTGTTAGTAGTTCATAGAATGTAAAATAATAATAAAGTAAGCTGGAACATGTAACCTGGCAAATGCTACGAGAAGTGTTCACGGGAACCATGCTGTCTATTTCAGTTGTAGGAGATGCATTATATTAAAAACATCCTTTTTTTTCACATACTCTTACTTTATACTCCTCCATTATCTGAATTCTTTTTATCCTTTCCTGGCTAATTACGATGGAGTGTCATATTTTATGGGTGCAAACCATTATCTTTAAACCAAGATTTCCAAGCACTTTCTACCCTTGAAAATGTCTAGTGAATTAAAAGTTTTGGCTATTTACCTTGCTGTTTACCTTCTTCCAATTTTCTTCTGTAAGTGCAGTATATACAAGATGGTGGTGTTAGGTTTCAGATAAAACTCTACTTTCCTTAATAATCCTATTTTACTATGAAAATACTACATGATTGGTGGTGTTGGCATATATCAAAAGATCTTGAAGATGTGCCAGGAGAAATATTTTGTGGTACCTTATAGGCTCTTGTCACACTTTTAACTCTAGAAAAGTATTTCAGTAGCCTTGAGCCTTGATGATTCACCAGTGTTGAAGTTTAAATGATAACAGGCATGCTAAATTAAAAGGTTTCATTATTTCTTCTCGTGGTTTTTTTTTTGGCTGCATCTGGCATATTTCCAGGCCTTTCTTACTATCACCACAGAAAGCAGCAGCTGGTGACTAACATTAGGAAATAAGGCCTCAGGGGTACCCATATTCCAGTTCTTTATTCACCAACTGCTATTCAGTGAAACAGCTGGATCAGAAGCAATACAGCCAAAAAATAGTTAGAGTTTTATGTTTACAACTGTTCAGATATAGATTGTCTGCTAGAGGCAGAGATAATGATAGCTTTGAAGGCTGATACATTTGACTAGGATAGAGCTGTTGAAAGAAGAAAGTAAAGAGCCAATAAATATCCTGAAATGTTTTTCAAGATTTATTTATAAACAATTAGTTGTCAATATACTCTCATTTTTCTTGCTCTGTCCTCTCCCATCCCTGATTATCCATTATATTAATGCTAATGTTGTGGGTAAATATATTACACAGACCCGTAAAAAACCTGTTAAAAGTGAGAACTGTTACTACATGATTTCACTTCAGAATGTTTTGGTGTTTAGGGAAAAATTAAAAACATTAAAAAATAGTACACATTCTGGATACAGCTACTCCATTTAGACACGTTTGGCAACTTTAAGATGCGTAGACTTCAACTTCCAGAATTCCTCAGCCAGCGTGATATTGCCATATATCACACCATAGTCCTCCAAGCTTTTGATGATCTTTTGCTGGATGTTAGCTTTTTGTTGGAAGCATAAAATAATATTTTGATTTGTTCTACTTATAGGAAGTTTTTAAATTATTTCTGTGGAGAGCATGTGTTTCTTTGGCTTCTTTCAAAAAGCAGGGCAGGGCTTCTAGGACACTTGCATTTTTACCTCTCTATAACTTCTGAACGTGAGGATGTGTTGAATTAAAATGTTTACCAGGGTTATCTCTGTCATTGTAGAGAAAGTGGTAGCCTTCTCAGGTAGCAAATTTAACTATTAAATTGTTACCATTCTTTGGCCAGGGAGAGGGGTTGGAGCAAAATGTGCTTGTGCCAGTTCTGACAGTGTCTAAAGTCATGCCAACATCAGGTCATCAACTCAACAAACCAATAATTATTCTCAAACCACAGTTTAAATAAGCCATGTTTAGGTATAAACAGAAATGATTTTAACTTACAATCCAAAGGAGAAATTTTCAGTCTTCTCATATGTTGAATGTGAGCACATGGCTGAAAGTTTATAACAGTTCTTCCTCATTAATAAAATATAATTAAAAGTGCCTAATTAGGACTCTATAACTGAAATACTAACTTTCTAAAAATTGCAATGCAAATAAAAAATGGAAAAATTTACAATACTCTCATTGAATTAACTTAGGGCATTTGAGGTATACCATCTATTCCATATATTGAGTACAGTTCCAGATTGTTAGAGGTCAGATTTCTGGAACTGTGCTTGATTCCATGAAGGATGAAAATAGATGTTTCTAATATCAAGTCCTCTTTTCTTATTAGGAATAGCATTAAACACAATAACTGTGCTTTTACTACTTCCATTACTATATCTGAATGTTGGATTGAAGAGATCCCCTACAGTGTGGATTGACTGTGTAGTAAAACCCTTATAAACATGCTTTTAAGTGTATTTCAGTCTATCTGAAGTGATGTATTTCATCAAAAGACAATATATTTCATCAAGTATGTATTTCAATGTTTTTTCCCAATTTTTTAGTTTATTGCAAAAAATTTTCCATCCACCCACTTATTACTTCATTTCACATGATACTAATAGTAGAAATGAACAAGTTTGCTTTTCAAAATATTTATTTTTATAATAAAACTCTAGAAATATGGTGGACAAAAAAAGTAAGAATAGAGTGTAAATTAATGTATGATGCATTGCACCTTGGAGAAATAATGTTTATATTGATTTTTGTTAAATTCTGCTGTTTACTTATGCCAAGTTTCTATTGTACTTTCAAACAAAATGTAAATAATTGAACTAATGTTACAAATTGTACCACTTCCTTTGTATTTATATTAATTTGAAACTTCAGATTGATATTTTGGAATATCTGGTTGTTTATATTTTGTCTTAATGGACGAAGGAAGTATTCTTCCTTCTAGTACCTTCTCATGTTTTACCTTAATAAAGTTTAGATTCATTCTTAAATTAAAAAAAAATAAAATAAAATGAAGTCAAGACCCACATTTGTAATTTATAGAGCTCACAACTTTAGAGCCTTTAGCATTCATTTATATTTCAGAAAATGAGTTGTGTAGTCAAGTAATCAGCCAATCAATAACTCACTGTTTTCTCCACATGGAAGAGTATAGTAACTCCTTAGCCTGCTTTAGATGTATTAAAGCTAGAGTCCCACCTGTTTCAGAATTCCACAGGCCTTTCAAAACTAAATTGATTTGGAGAGTGATAAAATGTAGATATAATTACACAATCATGGCTCTTTTTTTTCCTACTTCTGGGTAGCTTTTTAGTCATGTTATCTAAGAGGGAATTCTTTGAAGTTATCCATATTTTCTTAAGCATTAAGCTTTTAGGTACTTCTCCTAAATATTGTAGTGTTTTAAGGTAAGCAAATATTTGCAACTCCCCATGAGATGGTTTGAATGATTGATTGATTTAATGATATTTTAAACCATTTTTCAGGATAAATTCTCTGAACAGTGGCATAATAACAACACATTGTAATTGTATAATTTTCTTTCTTTTAGATGCAGGAATTACGGAATACAGAAGGAACTCAATATAATTCCCACCCCCAGTTAGCAGCCATGAGGCCAAGGGTCCAGCCTGGAGATATGAGGCAACCAGGAATGATGCAACATAGCCAGCTGACTACCATTAACCAGTCACAACTAAGTGCTCAGCTTGGTTTAAATATGGGTGGAAACAATGTTCCCCACAATTCTCCATCTCCTCCAGGGAGCAAATCTGCCACTCCTTCACCATCCAGTTCAGTTCATGAAGATGAAGAAGATACTTCTAAGGTACGACCCTTTTTAAATAGTTGTTATTTGTAACCAGCACAATAAAATACTTTAAGCAATTATAAAAGTCTGTTTCTCTGGTGTCATACCATGTATAAATTCTGTACTCAAAATGTTACTCTTCAGGAGGGACTTCCTCTCAGCCAGGGCACCAGAAAGCTTCCATATTTTGAAAACAAGGTTATTGTTTCCTTCTCCAACTTCACCCAAGCATAAATGCTTAATCTAAATAATAATTATTCTCTCCTATATATTCAAGATATTCCATGTCTTTCCTATTGGTATATGATCATTAAATATGAAATTAGCATCTGAACCTTAACTACCTGCAATTCCCATTTACATCAGTAGGTCACGTGAATAGGTTTAGGATGTGAATCATGAAAAAAATGACCAAAGAAATTAAAGGCCTGAGATTAGAAAAAGAAAAGTAATCATAACTGAATCTAATTTACACAAACATCATTTACCATATGTCTGCATACTCACCTACCCTTGCAAACCATCCTTGCTTCCACCATGCCCATATATATTTCTTCATATAATGCTTTTTGTTCTTTAAACTTATACCTGTTTTTCAAGATTGCATCAACTCTGTTCAATCACAACTTATATGGTCTTCCTCTTGATATATTCATTCTACCTTCATATATTTGTTCATATAATTGTTGTATAATTTAGACCTATATAATATTCTCTCCGTCATGAAACCACTTCAATGTGTTTTTATATTGATCATTTATTCTTGTATTCAATATGCATCCAGTTATTCTTCACCCTGTATCTTCTTGCTTTATCACACACACATGTAGGTACCACATTCCCATTGCACTCAACTTACTTTTATGTTTACATTCTAAAACGGTACACAAATTCATCTACCTGATCTCATTTGTTGCCATATCTTAAAATTGTTTGCTCAGTTTTCACTATAAAACAAAAACCTTTGTGTTTGATACATTAATTTTGAGATCCATACTCCTGTTACATCATAGGTAAAGGTAACGGTTTCCCTTGACGTACAGTCCAGTCGTGTCCGACTCTAGGGGGCGGTGCTCATCTCCGTTTCTAAGCCTTGGAGCCGGCGTTGTCATAGACACTTCCGGGTCATGTGGCCAGCATGACGACTCGGAACGCTGTTACCTTCCCGCCGAAGCGGTACCTATTGATCTACTCACATTTGCATGTTTTCGAACTGCTAGGTGAGCAGGAGCTGGGACGAGCAACGGGAGCTCACCCCGCCGTGCAGTTTCGAACCGCCGACCTTCCGATCGGCAGCTCAGCGGTTTAACCCGCAGCGCCACCACGTCCCTATATGTTACATACATTCTGTCTAATGTTTGCTGCAAACTCTGGATTCCCAGCCAACAACATAATTATTATCTGCATACATATATTCACATCCTGAACCAATACACTTCTACAGTTATCATAAGCATTTCTTATACATTTCTCCATAGATACATCATGTTGAATGAATGAATGAATGTCAAATGATTCACTAAGCATTCCATTTACTCTCATCCATGCTTTATTTCCATCATATCACATTCATCAGCCAAATCCATACTTCCCTAAACCATTCCATAATTCAAGCCTATTACTTTACCATATGTTTTTGCAAAATTAAACTTCAATAAATGTTACTTCTCATGTTCATACATCATGATTGGCTGAAGACCAAAATTCTGGTTTGCCACCTCCCATCCAAGGCCATATTGCACTTCAAAAATTTTTCTCCATGTTACTCCTCATATTTTTTTTAATCAGAAGCCTGCCGAACACCTTCATAGGCACATTTGACCATAACGGTTATAGCATTCTTTCCAATTCTACTCTTCAATAGGCCCATATCATTCCCATAGAAATCTCTAGAATGCTCCTTCCAGCGTTCTTTTACATCACTTTCTTTTTACTTCATTGCTTTTATTTTTAATCCTATTCAAACTTTAATTAACTTTTACACACTTCCCAAACCATGTTTTTAATTTCTGTCAGAATTGGTGAATATTTTTGCTTCCTTTTTTTGTCTTAACTGTTCCTTGCTCTCTGACTACTTGTGACTATCTTTTTCTCCCTTTTCACATACTATAATAACTTTCCTCATTTTATCTTGCGCAGCAATCATTTTCATGCCTTCATCACTACTCAGTTGAACTACTGTAGTGTACTGCAATGTATGGGGCTGCTTGTGAAGACCCATCTAGAGTGGGTCAGAAACTACAAACAGTACAGAATGCAGTGACCCACTTGTTAGTGAGTGCTCATCACCAAGAGCTTATTAGCCTGTGTTGCAGGCTGTTATATGCATTTTTATCATCCTTCCCCTTCATAAGGCATCATTTTTCATATTTCCATTTGTATAATTCCACATACTTCTGCAACATCCTGTAACATAATTCTTTCCACTCTGTTCCAACCAGCTTTCACATCCGTCTCACATCATGGCCCTGCTTCCTGCTTAGAGAGGCAACTAGCTAGTTTTGCTGCCACACTGTATATCTTTCAGGAAGCAGGTCATCAGGTGTTCAGCCCCTTAGGGAGGGGTCTCACAATCTATACTGCCTTTCTGGTGACAGGGGAAGGAAATGAAATAATTCTTGTAGTGCCATCTTTTGGCCATCAAGATACGTTGCTTGAGGATTCAGCCCTTCCTTAGGATGAATTCACAAAAGATAAACCAAATCAAACTTTATTTCTAAAAAAGAAAACTAACCATTTTAATTCTTTTTAACTTTATTAATATGCCAAGATTCACTGTTGAAGGAGGTAAATGCAGACCTGTTTAAATCACAGACAAACAGCAGCTTTAAAAGAAAATTCAGAGGAGGAAGAGGAGGAATGTTGCCAGTAGACCAGAGGAGAGTTCTGGTCTGCTACAAATAAAAAAATGCATGGTAAAGAGATTAGAGTAGGATATCAGAATTCAGAATCTGAATCTGCAGGGTTTTTGTCTCCTCATGCACAGTCTGTGGTATGCACAAAAGGCTGAAGTACGAACAATTGTAGAGCTTGCACATATAAATAAAAGACAAGATATTTGCACAGCACAGAGCATTAAACACCAAAGTTCTAAAACACATTTATTTCCTGGAATTGTTAATCTGTTCCTTCAGATATAGTGTATGAAGCAATTATTACTCTGATTCAATTTTCCTAGATTTCCCTTTTTTCTGGAAATTCTAGACTTTAATTTGAGCTTTAGGGATCAAAGTTAGTCTCCTCTTTTCCCAGCCTCAGCTCAGCAACTGTTGCTGTGATTTAAAAAGAACAAAAAGTTTTCTAACCCCAAATAGAGAGGGGCTGGGGCATCTCTTTCTGTACTTGACAGAGAGCACCTCTCCCTAATAAAGATATGGATTGTATATCTGTACCTATAGGCTTGCTGGCTCTGAATGTCAGGCTTGCAGCATATTTAATTAATTTAATTTAAAATCAGATTTTTTTCAAGTGTTAGTCCCAGCATACCACCCAAACCAAGTTCGGCATTTGGCAAAAAACCAAAAAAACACCACTTTAGATTTAGTTTCATCAATGATAAATCTGAATTTATTAATAAGCAACTGATAGCAATAGCTATTTCTGCATACCTTTAAAGTCCTCTAATATCAGCTTTCTAATTTTCCTCACACTTAGGTTTGACCTCTTAAATATTCCAAGAACTGCCTTGCAAAACTATTCATTATTTTGGTTCATTGAACATGCATATTCTGGTAATGCTATTCATAATTGTGACATGCTAGACACATGATATTTTCACAAATCTCTATTCCTAACTAGATGGATGGCTCTCTCTTTTATGGATATTTTAATTTCATATATGAAAGGATTTCATGGAATTTAGAGAACAGCATATGAGAGGATTGTAAACAGCAAATGTTAACTAACTGAAACATGATCACTAAAGCTTTGCTGTGGCCTATTCTGTTTTTTGTAGCAGAGAGGCTTTAACAGTTTACTTTATATGGTAAGTTATAAGTAGAATTTTATGTTGTTTGCTCAGTCTGTTATGCAGATGGTACTTGATTAAAATCTATTTTAATCTATGGTGATTACTGCAAGATGGTGTGAATAAAACAGCTCTTCTACCTTCCATTAAAACCTTGGAACTATTGCTGCTTATTTTAAATATGCTTGTAGGCGTTACTTAGCTTCTCAGGGGGCATTTAGATATCAACAGTGTACCTTTTTTGATAGTCTTAAATCCTCAACTATATATTCTTGTGATCTATTATTTGTGAATCATGGTTAATACACAGATTTTTAGAGTGAATGACTAGTGCTTTCTTGTGATAAATAAGTTAAATACATCACTATAATTAAGCAATAAGGCCTGGCAGAAGGTGGATTACCATGAGCTAACTATACCTCCAGGGATTTTGAAGCACAAGTCTATGCTTAGCAAAGTAAGAATGAAGATGTTTTAAATAATTTCCCATCTGTCTCCATTTTGGTGGCTAGCAGCAAAGTCTGTATAACTGCTGGTTGGTTGGAACCATAAGATTCCAACATCATCCCTGTTATTTTCCAAGTTAATAGTGTGAAATTATTTTTAATACCTTTGTTTAAAAATATGTGCTGGAGGAAAAACTCAAACCCAGTGAATCATTCATCCTGCCTCAGAGATAGCAGTTTTTGTCCAGCCTTCTGTGAATGATAAAAGTTACTTGCAGGTCTAAGTAGTTGAGTAATTGTTACCCAAGTATGTATGATGGTGTAAAGAATTTGGGTTTTTCCCACCTTTGTGCTGCAAATTTATTATCCTGATCCTAAAGCATAAACATGGTTTGTTTTGTTGTTTATTCGTTCAGTCACTTCTGACTCTTCGTGACTTCATGGACCAGCCCACACCAGAGCTTCCTGTCGGTCGTCAACACCCCCAGCTCCCCCAGGGACGAGTCCGTCACCTCTGGAATATCATCCATCCATCTTGCCCTTGGTCGGCCCCTCTTCCTTTTGCCCTCCACTCTCCCTAGCATCAGCATCTTCTCCAGGGTGTCCTGTCTTCTCATTATGTGGCCAAAGTATTTCAGTTTTGCCTTGAATATCATTCCCTCCAGTGAGCAGTCTGGCTTTATTTCCTGGAAGATGGACTGGTTTGATCTTCTTGCAGTCCAAGGCACTCTCAGAATGTTCCTCCAACACCACAGTTCAAAACCATCAATCTTCCTTCTCTCAGCCTTCCTTATGGTCCAGCTCTCGCAGCCATATGTTACTATGGGGAATATCATTGCTTTAACTATGCAGACCTTTGTTGTCAGTGTGATGTCTCTGCTCTTAACTATTTTATCGAGATTTGTCATTGCTCTTCTTCCAAGGATTAAACGTCTTCTGATTTCCTGACTGCAGTCAGCATCTGCAGTAATCTTCATACCTAGAAATACAAAGTCTTTCACTGCTTCTACATTGTCTCCCTCTATTTGCCAGTTATCAACCAAGCTGGTTGCCATAATCATGGTTTTTTTGAGGTTTAGCTGCAAGCCAGATTTTGCACTTTCTTCTTTCACCTTCATCATAAGGCTCCTCAGTTCCTCTTCGCTTTCAGCCATCAAAGTGGTATCATCTGCATATCTGAGATTGTTAATGTTTCTTCCAGCGATTTTAACCCCAGCCTTGGATTCCTCAAGCCCAGCATGTCGCATGATGTGTTCTGCGTACAAGTTGAATAGGTAGGGTGAGAGTATACAGCCCTGCCATACTCCTTTCCCAGTCCGTTGTTCCGTGGTCTGTTCTTACTGTTGCTGCTTGGTCGTTATACAGATTCTTCAGGAGGCATACAAGATGACTTGGTATCCCCATACCACTAAGAACTTGCCACAATGTGTTATGGTCCACACAGTCAAAGGCTTTAGAATAGTCAATAAAACAGAAATAGATGTTTTTCTGAAACTCCCTGGCTTTTTCCATTATCCAGTGGATATTGGCAATTTTGTCCATACTTCCTCTGCCTTTTCTAAACCCAGCTTGTACATCTGGCAATTCTTGCTCCATGAATTGCTGAAGTCTACCTTGCAGGATCTTGAGCATTACCTTACTGGCATGTGAAATGAGTGCCACTGTTCAATAGTTCGAACATTCTGTAGTGTTTCCCTTTTTTGGTATGGGGATATAAGTTGATTTTTTCCAATCTGATGGCCATTCCTGTGTTTTCCAAATTTGCTGGCATATAGCGTGCATTACCTTGACAGCATCATCTTGCAAGATTTTGAACAGTTCAGCTGGGATGCCGTCGCCTCCTGCTGCCTTGTTATTAGCAATGCTTCTTAAGGCCCACTCAACCTCACTCTTCAGGATGTCTGGCTCTAGCTCACTGACCACACCGTCAAAGCTATCCTCGATATTGTTATCCTTCCTATACAGGTCTTCCATATATTCTTGCCACCTTTTCTTGATCTCTTCTTCTTCTGTGAGGTCCTTGCCATCTTTGTTTTTGATCATACCCATTTTTGCCTGGAATTTACCTCTGATGTTCCTAATTTTCTGGAAGAGGTCTCTTGTCCTTCCTATTCTATTGTCTTCTTCCACTTCCGTGCATTGCTTGTTTAAAAACAATTCCTTATCTCTTCTGGCTAACCTCTGGAATTTTGCATTTAATTGGGCATATCTCCCCCTATCACTGTTGTCTTTTGCTTTCCTTCTTTCTTGGGCTACTTCTAGTGTCTCAGCAGACAGCCATTTTGCCTTCTTGGTTTTCTCTTTCTTTGGGATGTATTTTGTTGCCGCCTCCTGAACAATGTTGCGAACTTCTGTCCATAGTTCTTCCGGGACCCTATCTACTAAGTCCAGCCCCTTAAATCTATTCTTCACCTCCACTGCATATTCCTTAGGAATATTAGTGAGCTCATATCTAGCTGATCTGTGGGTCTTCCCAAATCTCTTTAGTCTGATCCTAAATTGTGCAGTAAGAAGTTCATGATCTGAACTACAGTCAGCTCCAGGTCTTGTTTTTACTGACTGTATAGATGTCCGCCAGCTTTGTCTGCAAAGGATGTAGTCAATCTGATTTCGGTGTTGTCCATCTGGTGAAGTCCATGTATAAAGCCGTCTCTTAGGTTGTTGGAAGATAGTGTTTGTTATGCAGAGTGAGTTGTCTTGGCAAAATTCTATCAGCCTATGTCTTGCTTCATTTTGTTCTCCCAGGCCATGCTTACCTGTAATTCCAGGTGTCATTTGACTGCCCACCTTAGCATTCCAGTCTCCTGTGATGAAAATAACATCTCTTTTAGGCGTGTTGTCCAGTAGGTGCTGCAGATCCTCATAGAACTGCTCTACTTCAGCTTCTTCAGCATCTGTGGTTGGGGCGTGTATTTGGATCACTGTGATGTTAGATGGCTTGCCCTGAATTCGAATTGAGATCATTCTATCGTTTTTTGGATTGTATCCAAGCACTGCTTTAGCCACTTTACTATTAATTATGAAGGCTACTCCATTTCTTCTGTGGTCCTCTTGTCCACAGTAGTAGATCTGGTGGTCATTTGATGTGAAGTGGCCCATTCCAGTCCATTTCAGTTCACTGACGCCCAGAATGTCTATCTTTAATCTTGACATCTCACCAATAACCACATCCAATTTTCCCTGGCTCATAGATCTTACATTCCAGGTTCCAATGGTGTGTTGATCCTTAGAACATCGGATTCGCCGTTCACCACCAGCACCATCAGCCGCTAGCCATCCTTTTGGCTTTGAGCTAGCTGCGTCATCACGTCTGGGGCTAGTTGACCTCATCCTCTGTTCCTCCCCAGTAGCATTGTGACCATCTTCCAACCTGGGGGTCTCATCTTCCAATGGTATAACATGGTTATTCTGATGTTAATAAAAAGTGATGAGACTACTCTTTGAAAGAAAAAATATTCTAAGTTACAAGCATTCCAGTGCTGAACAAAGCTTTAGTAAATAATAACATTACAGATATCTTAATATATGTTTCAGCAACATAAGACTGCAGTGCATATGGTTTAAGGATATTACAAATATATGTTTTAAGCTTTCAGAGTGGTACAGATCCAGGGGATGGATAATGCTAACTTTTTGCAATATTTATACTACAAAAACTATATTCTGAAGTTTATGTGACCACATTGCGTATGACAGTGTTAATAGATAGTAAGGAATTTTATTTTCCCTTTTGAGTGTTGGGAGAAATATGATGATCTGTCATAACAAAAATGCCAGTTTGCATGGAAAAACTCTTACTGAATGTAATGTAAGAAGGACTATGGCAAAGTTTGTTACAGTAGAAAAAGATGTTTGGGGTGATACTGAAGAACTACTATTCTTTTTGTTCTCACATTAACAAAAAATGTTAACAGAAAACTTCAGTAGGCTAATGCATTTGAGCTCTTTTTGCATAAATTCTGTTCAGAGTCAAGCATGACTAGAGTGATAAATAAACATTCCTTAGAATAAATTAATAACACAAATAAATTACTAAATGTAGTACAAGTTTATGCAGAGCTTAACTTCATATATTACTTACAGTGGAGAGAAATATGACAGGGACCAAGTCTACAGTACATTTAATACTCTTTTGTTTTGAATATAGCTTTTTTCAAATAAGTAATCCACTAATATACTTTCATGCAGTGTTTTCTTGACAACATGGATGCAATCTAAAGACAGAATGACAGATTATTTTTTTACTTCTAATTTGGCATATGCCATTGCTCATCTTCTCAAGCTTGATTGATGAAAACTAGGGCAGCCCTCAAAAATAAACAGGCCTGCAGCCTCATGTAAACTCTCTTTTTGAGTCCCAACTGGACTATTCCAGCTGTGAGCTAAAGGGAAATATAGAATTATTTTAAGTATTGGCAGGATATAGACTTCACCTCACTTATATCATGAAAGGATTAGGTTAATTAGCAAACCAGACAATTAGCCAACCTATGATCAAAGCGAGCCATCATCCCAAGATTTTCAGAACAGGTTATCTGGCTGCAGATTTCCGTGGGAGCAAACCACAGTCAAGTCAGCGTGCTTTATCTTTAAGTTCCCTGATCCAGAATAATTTTTCCATTAGAACAATTAGCTAAATGTATGCAAATATATTTAATGGTTAATCAACCAAAATGTATCATACCGGTACACCCATTAAATATAGTGAAATTAGGGTTATCAGAGATGTAAATATGATTGTTGGTGCAAATAATCTGAATATTTATTTGCATGTGTATCTGTGGACTGGTTACTTGTGTTCTAGCTATCCATCTATTTATGAGGCTATGTCACACAAAAGTCGTAATCTGTGTTGGTTTCACTGATATGAATCTAAACCAATATGGTCAAATTCTGAAGTCTTTGCCACTTCAGAATAAAATTGGAAGGTAATTATTATGTTCATTCAAAAACATCCAAGCAAGTCTGTTTATGGAGCCTTTGTTAGATCCAGAAACAGACACCAACATTTAGAACAAGCCCAGTTCTTATTCTGGAGCTTCACATGTTTAGTTACTGATTTTTGCAAAGAACACCTAAATCAACTTGCAGTTAAAGCCTACTCTGTAGGTTATAATAAATATAATGAGGTGAAGACTTCCATGCTGTCTCATACATGTTCACAAAAGCTTAGGCCTTTTAATGAAATGTATTAGTTTGAAAAGGTGGTACCAGACTCTTAACTGTTGGCTACCACAGAGTAACATGGTTCTTCCAATGTCTATACAGGTAGTTCTCACTTAATGACCACAATAGAGACCGGAAAATTGGTTGTTGAGTAGTGCAGTTAAGTCACCACATGACTGGACCTGATTTTACAATCATTTTACGATAGTCGTTAAGCGAATCCAGTTTCCCCAATGGACATTTTTGCCAGAAACTGGCAAAAAAGGTTGCAAATCATGATCACATGACCGCAGGACACTGCAACTGGTCGTAAAGAGCTGGCTGCCAAGTGCTTGATCTGCAGTCACGTGACCTTGGGGGTGGTGCAACAGTTTGCGACAGTCGTAAGTGCAAGTACAGGTCATAAAGTACTTTTTCCAAGGCCATTGTAACTTTGGGCCATCGTTAAACAAGTGGTTGTTAAGCAAGGACTACCTGTGCTGAGAAGCACCAAGTTCCGTCAGATGAGTGGAAATCTACAAAAATAACCAAGAAAGTGGCAGAGATACAGACATCTTTATAAGCAAATGTAAACAATATGACATTATTCCTAAAGGACTGAAAGGAAAGAACCATCTAAGGTCACATACTGCACAAACTATGGCCAAAGATTATGCTATACTCTTCCCAAGAAACTCATAAGCCATCTAATCATCATCCTTTATAACAAGCAAAAGTTACTTTTCAATACCATCTCTACCCTGGAACCCCAACAGCATCAGGACTTCACCATGACATGACAACAGTCCTATACTATAAAACCCATCTCCTTGAAGAAAAAGAAAGAAAACAGATTTTGCAAGCCTCTATAAACTTCCACTCACCGTAAGGGAGGGCTTCACAGACTTCCCACTGATGGAGTTTTTAAAGGTTAATAAAAGAACTCCAAGCAGCTAACAGCAATCTTGCAGAATAGAAGCATGAACCAAAAAAGGAACTTGCACATTAAGCTTAATTACGTTCAGAAAGTAAATTCAGTCTTCATACTGTAGTTAGATGAAGAAAAATAGAGATAGCTTACTTTTATTCAGTAGATCTGGATACAAGTAGATTCATAGTAGAAAGCATTTAATCATCACTGGTTCTTTGTGGACACTTTCTATGTGCAGCCCCCCTGCTTGCATGTCTGCCAGAAGGTAATGGAGACTGTTAATCCCCAAGCCCAAGAAGGAGGAGGAAGTGGAAATCAGGTGACCCATGTGATATCCCACAAGCACAATAGAGATGCAATTTGCTACGACAACCCCCTTATGCTTATGAGACAATGCTGAGTTAACACTCAGCCAATCAGAAGATTCCATTCTTTCGTGAGACTTACCCTTTTGCTCCACAAAGTCCACACAAAATATAAACTCTGTGGGATCTATGAAGCATTTTTTTTCACTGCTTGAGACTTAAGAAATAGTTTCAGTATAAGAAACAAGCTTCAGATATACAGCTATCATCAAACCTAACACATCCAGGGACAGCACAAAACTACAAATCATACCATATCCCAAATGTGTTAAAAATTCATGTATGCCCCATGTAGATGTAACACCTAATTGGATTTCTACATTGAATGCTCTTGCAAGCAAACAATCATCAATAAAAATTATTCTTATATAACAATCTCAGCAGGGCAGAATGAGATACCATCCAAGGTCTCAAGAGCAGCAACAATATGATAATCAAATAAGCTAACACAGGAAGGGCAGTTGTTGTTCTGAAGAAAGTGGATTATTCAAGGAAGCTGAGAAGCAACTCTTCAAAACTACATGCTACCAACTTCTATCCTCAGATCCAACAGCAACATATTGGAAAGAACTACACAATTTGATGAAGTACTTTCCTGAAGACATACAAGACTATATCTACAGAAAGACACCCCAGGAGCCTTCACCAGGCATTTTGTACCTTCTCCCCCCACAAAAAAAAAAAACCACCACAAAGTAATAGCAAAGCAATGTAACCTTCCAGGACACTCCATTAGAGATTTCAACATAGCATTTTAGAACAAAAAAAGTTTACCAACACAATTAAGGGACTGCAGACCTCACATACATCAAAAAGTTTCAGGCTGTCTCAGAAGGTCTGAAAAAACACAATGGGTTTTTAACACATTATAGTTAATTGATAAGGTTCTTGTAATCTGTCTTATATGTAACCTGCATCTTCATAACCATTCTTAACTTTCCCCTTGCTTCCCACCACCCCCTGCAATTTAAATTCTACATTACGTTACCCAGAACAGGCATCTGAAGAAGTGAGCTGTAGTGCATGAAAACGTATGCCTTTTAAGGAAACGTTTTAGTCTGAAAAAGTGCTACCAAACCCTTTCTAATATATTGTCTCTAGTATCTATATCAGCTCAGACAGATTAAAAATAATGTTGAGCATTTTGCTTTGTTGTTAAAAAATACATACTTTTAGCTCTCTTTCATTGACAGTGAATATCAGGGTCATTTGATAATGCTTTTTTGTTATCATTTCTGACCAAATTCAAGAAAAAAACACAACAGGAATTTCACAACATATTTTAATTATTGGACATTGAATAATGCGGAGTCCTTGGTGCTCTCTGAGCTTGGTTGTTGTTTGTAGACATTTCATTACCCCACTAGGTAACATCATCAGTGCAAGTGAGTGGGGGGTTTGCTCCATTTATGTACAGTAGTTTTTCCTGCTAGTGTTGGTGAGGATGTGGTTTTCCTTTTGGAAGTTCCTTGATTATGTTATTGTTTTCTGCTTGATTGTTTGTCTGGAGTTAATCCCTGCTTATCTGGGTGTTGGCTGCTGGAGAGGGTGTGTTCTGGTCTTTTTGTTTCCTTCTTAGCTTTTTTATTGTCTCTTTTGAATGGTTTGTAAATGTGGTTTATCTCTATGTGTCTATCGATGGCTGATTTCTCTGAATGCCAAGCTTCCAGGAATTCCCTAGCGCTTTTGGATTTACCTTGGTTTAGGATGCTCACAGTTTCCCAGTCGAAAGTATGGTTAAGTCTGTCCATGTGTTGTGAAATTAAGGGGTTTTCATCGTGTCTTCTGACTGCCAGTTGGTGTTCGTGGATGTGCTCTGCTAGTCTTCGGCCTGTCTGTCCTACATAGTGGCTGTTATAGTCCTTACACTGTATGTTGTAGGTGACTCCTGTTTTTTTCTTCCTGGGCTACTGGGTCTTTTGGTTTACTTACAATGTTTTGGAAAAACAACCCTGAGCTACATATATCCTCTTCTACTGAAATTGAATAATGTATTATGAAAGAGTTCAGAATGATGTCATGCCATTAGCAGTAAGTCTTGAGAAGGATTTAAAACATTAAAAGCTAAGCTACAACTTAACTGGAATGAAAACAAACTGTAAAGTATAATAAAATTAGATTATATAACTTTATAAATGCATTTTATAAATGAAATGATGTAAGAGGCCAATAATTTGGATTATAAAAGGGCTGTAATTAAGGTAGAGTTTTAAGCTGCAAAAGTCTAAATGCATATGGATGGAAGAACAGAGATTTAGTTTGCTGTTCAGTAATGGTTGCAATACTTTGTTTTATAATGAAGTTTCTTCTTCCTTCGTAGATCAATGGGGGAGAAAAAAGACCCGCCTCTGACATGGGAAAGAAACCCAAAACTCCTAAGAAGAAGAAAAAGAAGGATCCTAATGAGCCACAAAAGCCTGTTTCTGCCTATGCATTATTTTTCCGAGACACTCAAGCAGCTATTAAGGGCCAAAATCCAAATGCTACCTTTGGTGAAGTTTCTAAAATTGTAGCATCCATGTGGGATGGCTTGGGAGAAGAGCAAAAACAGGTAAAATGTCACATTGCTTTCAGAATTATTTATTTATTTACCTACTATTTTTAGAACACTTATTTTTTATTAAATCTTGATTAAGTCTGATTATGTTCATGTACCCAAGAACGAAATTACTTTTGGGGCCAGAGTAAGAATGCATGGCCCTGAGCCCTTAAATTCATTTACCTATTGTCTTCAGGCTAGGATTAAAGAGAGGAAAAATTACATATACATATATCATATGTTGCAAGGTGAACTAGGAATTTTCTTGTGAATTGGACTGCTTGAATTGGAGATAATATTCTTTGCAAATTCTGAATATGATGGGCACCCAAGTTTTCAAAATTGATCTTGTTGAGAAGGCCTATGTCTATCAAGCTGACAATAGGGCAGCAATTAACATTGCAGCTTTGTTTTCTTGTCCTGGATTCATAAGTCTCATCCTAGTCAACCATTTTGTATATAGAGAACGTATGTTTAGGAAGCACTTTTTCATTCATTGAATAACTTGAAAGTGTCAGTAGGTTGGTTTATGTATCATACAGTTCAACTGTAGAATGTGCTGTCATAAAGTGTGATAATAGCTAATGGTTTAAAAGTGTGTTAATAGCTAATGGTTCAAAATGGGATTAGAAATGTTTGGAGGTAAAGGGTGTTATAGTTGCCACTCATCATTTGTGTGGTTGTAAGTGTGTGTGTATGCATGTATCAACTTTCAATAGGGAAGACAGCATGTCATTCAATACAAGGATCAGGAGGATATTGTGCTCAAATCCTCTGAATAGATATCCTATATACATTTGATTCACTGTGAAAACAGAATGTTGAGCAGATAGAGTCTTCATGTGCTCACATGCCTATACTTTTTGGTGTTTTTAAAATTAACATAGGGCCATGTCAAAAGTAGCATGTGCTTGTAATAGATTTTTCTATGACATACTATGCACTGTTGTCATTTACATCTAAATTCCAGACTATTTAGCATCAATGGTCTGTTAAAGATATATTTTTCTGATCTTTACTAATAGTTTTTGCAATTCCAACAGAATATGTTTACTGCTTCATTTTGCAATTGGTATGAAAAAATACTCTTCACCTTTTAGCATATTAATGCTTTGTATGCCTACATTTTAATAAAAACAAATATAGATGAAGTTCTCCTACTCTTCATTTTGAGGACATCCTTATAGCTCCCTGTGACTCTAATATTTCATTAATTCCTACCAGGTATAACTTTATTTATAGTAACATCAGAGTAATGATGATAAGGTAATAATCAAAAGAATTTCACTGTTCTTCAAACAATGCCAGAGAATAGTCATAATATTTGAGATTTTCGAATAGTTATAATAGCTCAATATACCGCATTAGTACCTTGTTAGATTATGCTTTGTAAATTACTTTGCAGTATGTTAGCCCTGAATTTGCACAAATGACATTATACCTTTGAATCTGCTTAATAGATTAAGAAAAAAAGTTTCATAGGATAACTGAGTTTTTGTCTTTGTTTTTGTTTTAAAAATCAGGGCAATTATATTTAGCAATAGATATAAAGTTTTGTAAAAAAAAAAAAAAAAAGGAGTGTTAAAAGAAAAAAAATCAAGAAACTGAATGGCATTAATGCTATGGAAATTAATTACTTCTACAGAACAATTAAAGAGCCACGTGAGTGATCTGCACTTCAGTGCTATAATAAGAATGAATTAACCAAATGGCACCAGCATGTGGACAAATTTATCACAAATAATGTCAGACAAATGCCCGTGACAGCATTTTTTCAATCATAGGCTTGAAAGAATTCAGAACTGTCATTGTTTGAGGAAGTTGCATTGTTAGTTAAATGAAAGGAAAATACGGTTTTCTCATAACAAAAGAAAGCTTTCAGAAAAGGCTTCTGGATTCAGTTTAACAACTGTAAAATTATTGCTTCTTCAAAATATGGCACAAACTATGTACCAGATAATACAGAATTAGCACCTTTCTTTGTTTCAGGACTGTTCTCCAGAAAGTAATCTTTTCTGTAGTTTATGGTATATCTGTGTGTGTGGTGGTGGGGTAGGGGAAGAGATAATATAAAAATTAAATATTAAGAGTCCAGGGTACTTTTTTAGACAATCCTACCACTTCACGTATCAATCATTTAAGGAACAACCAAGTAGAATGTAAAGGAGTGCTGATAAACACTTTTATTTTTTTCCAACCAACAGAAATTTGAAAAGAAAAGAAAAAAAGGGCCAGGGATCTGCCTATCTATCTGTCAGCAGGATAACACCCCAAAATCAGAACAGAACAGGACAAAATGGGGTGTGGAGGAAAAGAAAGACTAAGTTCAAAAATGGGCTGAATCAGACCAGAGGCTGTGGAGAAAAAAAAACTCCAGAAAGAAATCCCCAGTGCATCCTTATGGGAGAGACAGTTAGGCAAGGACTGAGTATGTGGCCAACTCCTCAGTTCTATGCCCACCTCCACCCTGTTCACATGACCTATAAGCACTCTGGGGTGGAAGGCTTGGAAAGAATTCCAGAAACTACCCGCTGCAGGCATTTCCTAGCCTACTTTATATATAATTCCCACCTTAATCACAGTCCTTTCCTTCTTTTCCCTCCCCACTGTTGTTACTGCTTTTTCATTGAAGAATATATTGTATACAGATTGGATTTTAATATTTTAATATTTTCATCTTTCATCTTTATGTTTTATGCAAGCTAACTTGAACAACTTTTGATTAAGCTTCATCATACCTAGGATTTAACATAATGCATGAATTTATAAAAGTGGAACATCCATTTAAATCTCAAGAGGAGGCAAATCTTACATCTTTATATTTGCTTGATGGTTATAATTCTAAATGAAAAAGTGTTATTATAGTTATGTGCTTATATTAGGTACAAAAAACAAACAGTGGTGGAACATGATCGCAGGGTAGTATCCCTTGTTAGCATTAGCCCCAGCCATTTTGATAGACAAGTGTCACTGTTTTATATATACAAAATAGTAATGGCCATTTTCCATATCCCGCTTTCAGGGACAGCTTGCATTTCCTTGTTGCATAGTGATTATGAAAGAAGCAGTCCTACATAGTAGGTCTTAACAGAAAAAGAAAAAAAAAGTCACCATACCTCTTTACATGCTTTTCCCCACCAAGCATTCTTTTTTTTTTAATATAATTTTATTACAGATTTTTAAAAAGGGAAATAAAAACTAATACAACTAATATAAAGTAAGAAAAAGAAAAGAAAAAGAAAAAAAATCAAAGAGAAAGCAAAAAGTGCAAGAAAGAAAAAAAAAGAAATAGGAAAATAGGAAACAAAGAAAAAAATATAAAGGAGCAGCTTCCAATTTTCTTTACAGCAGTCTTAAGTACAATTATAAATTTCCCTTTTATTCTATGGTTATAACATAACTCTCTACTTTCTATAATCTATCCTGTCTAATCATCAAAGCCATAAATCATAAGTTCATATTTTTCTGTTTCATGCAAAGGGGTTTCCAGTCAATGATAAAGGTAGATATTGTTTTTTTTCTAATCAAAGAAGTCAACTTAGCCATCTCAGCAAATTCCATCATGTTCACCAGCCATCCCTTCATTGTGGGTAATGCCGAATCTTTCCATCTTTGTGCATACAATAATCCCACCGCAGTTATCATATACAAAAATAAAATTCCATGACTTCTTTTCCAACTATTTATTCATCAATTCCTAAAGAAAAACCTTTTGTCTCAATTGTATATTAATCTTTAGAATCCTCTGAATCAGTGTGTGTATTTGAATCCAAAATTTTCTAGCTTTTTTACACATCCACCAAACTTGATAAAATGTCCCTTCTTGGGACATTTTGAAGTGCCTTTATATATTCTAGACAATTTCTCTGGTGACATATTCCAATGGGACATCTTTTTATAAACATTCTCTTTAAGATTATAACAGTGTAAATTTCAGTCCTTTCAACCACATATTTTCACATTTTTCCATCTGTATATTATAGCCAAAATTTTTATCCTACTTTATCGTACATTCTTTCACTTGTTCTTCTTCTGTTTCAAATTTTAATAAAAGTTGATACATTTTAGCAATTACATGTTCATCATTTGTACACAATTCTATTTCAAACTCAGTCTTACAATGTTCAAATCCATAAACTCTTTTGTTTACTTTAAACCTTTCTAATAACTGTAAATAACAAAACCATCAACAACTATATCCCTCTGCCACCAGTTCTCTTGATTTTATTTTACATTCCCTTTGACAAAATTCTAGTATCTCACAATAAGTTAGCCATTTGTGTTTGTCTATTTTTTCTCGTCTATAAAATACTTCTTGTGCTTGGAGCCACAAACGTGTTTTTGAGCACAACCTGAGTTTGTGTCTATTCCATATTCTCAACATGGTACATCTAACATAATGATTTGTAAAATCCACATCAGCCTTGACTTTGTCGTGC
This sequence comes from Candoia aspera, assembly GCF_035149785.1. Lineage (NCBI taxonomy): Eukaryota > Metazoa > Chordata > Lepidosauria > Squamata > Candoiidae > Candoia > Candoia aspera. The sequence goes on along the minus strand of NC_086155.1, from coordinate 171,647,281 downwards.
TACAAATATCTGTGCCACCCAAATCTCAGGTCATGTCCTTCGAACTCCAAGAGCTTTCTATTTCTCAGCAGCCCTGCCAAGCATTCTATCCCTCTCCCAAGATTATTTGTCATTCACAGACTACTGTTGTCTTCCACCTCATTGCAAGTTTGTGTTTTTTTTTTAGAAGAATGAGCAGAGATACTGGAGTATCATATAGTTGGCAGGAGCCTGAGGAGAAGCAGTAGAACTCTGAAGTATTAGTTACATAAATCTGGTAGAAATGTATAAAGAAGAATGCTGTTATAACAACTGTATTGATTGATTCCTCTAACTGAGGCCCAAGTGATAGCATATAGGTGGCTTACAGCTACACTAATGCAGCTACTGAGTCTGTACATTGTGAAGGTTTCTGTTACTGCTGGAAAATATGTATCTTGTCCAGGTAATTAAAGCAAATATAAAATTACATTTATTTTAACATTAAACCTGCAAGATATTCCTATTACCTGGTGGGATAATCAGTTTCTAACAATTGCTTTAAACTTTGGATTTTTTTATTTCGTTTTTCCTAAAGATGAGATAATACACTTTGACTTGATAAAATAAAAGTGACATGGTATCACATTAAAAGAATTCTTCATTTTCCCATATCTCTTTCTTGAGACTAAACAATGAACAGGTTATGAGCAGAAATGAACTTACATGTATACATACCCATCATGTTATATCTTTTTGGAATAAGCAATATTATGCACAGTGCAGAAAATGAATAAGAAATACTAAGCCAAAGAAATTAGATATCTGATATATGAAAAGAAAATGTAATTTAAATTACTTTACACCTACTTCTATACCTCAACATAACTTACTAGCACTGCAGACCATCCTTATACTACTTCAAACATTATATTTTGTTCTTTAAACATCTCACCTTTGCCTTTTTCAGGATCTCATCATCTCCTTCCAAACACAACCTTCATGGACCTCTTGATTCATTGACTCTTCCTTCATATATTTGTTTTGTATTTCATTCCTTGTTCATTCTTTCCATGTAATTCTTTCATACATATTGTTCACTTTTATATTCAGTCCACATTCATACCCTTTAATATTTGACCATCTCTCTTTTTGTTTTCCTAATGCGTTTGTTAGGTACCTTATTCCCACTGAATTCTACTGTTATGTTTCTCTTGATTTATCCAGTTCTCATTTCCATGTAACAAAGTGGGCAGAAGCATACTCTTAAACACAGCCATTATCACTTGATCCATTCCTTGTAACTGCCATACTACTTTTCCATCAGCATTTGCATGCCTTCAAATTTCTCCATACACTAGTTTTTTACAATTTTTGTACAACTTGCATAATTTTCCTCAATTTCCCTGTCAGCCATAGTTACCTTAGGATTTGATATATTACTTTTGAACTTACATGTTTTGTTGTCAGTCTATTAAACATGCACTGTAAGTTATTTGAATTCTCAGCTAAGATCATGGTATCATCTTCATGTAAATACACACATACACACAGACACACAAATACATACATGTCTCCAACAACATACTTCTAATGTCACTACAATCACTCATTATACATTTATTCATAAATGCCTTAAACAACCCAGGGGCCTTCACTCATCCTTACTTTTTGCTGTATTTAATCATTTGCTAAGCAATCAGTTTATTTTCTTGCATGCTTTACTTCTGTCTTATCCATTCATACCACATTCTGCAATCAGTCATAACATCCATATTTGTACAGAAGATTCCATAATTAAGTCTACTGTTTATTATACGAATGAACAAATGTACAATAAACTTTTGCTTATTCATACATTTCTCAATGATGTGCTGAAGACCCAATATCTGTTTTACACAGCCCCTAAATGGCATAAAGTCATAGTACACTTCCCAAATTTTGGTCTTGTACCCGTTTGATGAGAACTCAGCCAAATGCCTTACTAGGCATACTTAATAAACTCATCTCCCTGAGGTTTTTACATTCACCCTTGCTACCTTTTCCGGTGTACAGAAAAATAATAACAGCATTTTTCCAATCATTAGACATGGATTCAGTCTTTATATACTTGTTAAGCAAGTATACAACCACTCCAAAAGCCCAGCACATCAGTGTTTTAAATGTTTGTTTAGTTACATCATCTACACTTGTGATGTTATCATTTTTTACCATTTTCGCTGCATTTATTATTTCAGTTTTTTTGGACTCAACACTTACAGCATTCTTTCCAATTCCACTCTTCAACAAGCCCATATAATTTCCATATAAATCTTTAGAATACTCCTTCCAGCATTCACTCAGTTCAGCCTCTTCATATTACATTGCTTTTATTTTTAATTCTATTCTCCCTGCTGGAAGCATCTTGCTTAGCCTTCTTCACACATTTCCCAAATAATTTTTTTATTTCTGTCAAAATCGATGAGCATTTTTGTCACCTCTTTTTGTCTTAACCATTCTTTGCTCTCCTTTGTTCCTTAAGACTTTTTATCTCTATTTACACATTACAAAAACTTTCCTCATCCTTAGTTTGTGGAGCAATCATTCTCCTGCCCTCATTGCTACTTAGCTGAACTACTGCAATACATGGCTTTGATCAGTGAAGGCTTCCATATAATACTTTTTTCTTAAGAGAAAGTATAGACTAGATTATCAGCCTTATTGCCACATGCACCATAAAGAGAATACTGATCAGTCTGGGGCTTATGTTGGCCAATATAGCAGAAGTGCAACCAAAGTCCGGTTTTACCCTAAGCACACTCACTGTAAGCTAGGATCTCTAATTTAGAGACTGCTTTTTACTACTGTTACCTTCACCTCACCAAGTAGGAAGTATATGCAGTGTCCTGACACCCACTCTAAATGTGACATGAATTCATTTGTCTCTTGTTTTTAGAATTTACACACAAATCATTGCAGACAGTTCTTTCAGGTATTTGCCAGATATTTTTATGTTAATTGTGGGAAACATCCAAGCGTTTCTCATTTTCCACCTGTGTTTATTTCACTAGCGTGTCAATTATTAAGGAAAATCTGTGTTAATCACTGGAGTTTGGCAGTTTTCTAAATTATAGAGAAACATTAAACATGCATTAAAAAAACATGAAATAAAGCAACTCTGAATAGCTGCTACTTATTTTCATATGATTCAAACCTTAAAGCCAAATTCAAACAATGATCAGTTCACCATTAATTTGATCCAAAAAACCTTGAGGATCTGCTAGAAAAATTATTTTGTTTAGCACTTATTATATATTAGTGAGCCAAATTCAAACAATGATCAGTTCACCATTAATTTGATCCAAAAAACCTTGAGGATCTGCTAGAAAAATTATTTTGTTTAGCACTTATTATATATTAGTGAATTAAGGATAGTTAAATTGGCTTATCAGCACTGAAAGGTTACGTCAAGAGGAATTTCTTTCTATTTTCTACTGTAATATATACAGCAGTCTTTACTACTTGGCATTTTCCACCATTATTCACTTTTCTTTTCTTATGATGCTTATGCTGACTTCCAAATTGACATTGTGTAGGGTGGAACTTCAAAAACTCACAAAGAAAGCTGCCCAGCGAAGGTGTAAATGACTATGTGCATCCTTAATGGATGTTACCAATATAGTAAAACCTAACACCATTTATATGTGGAAATTATAGGAAATAGGTCTACCATGGTTGGTTGGTGGGCAGACCTCACTCATTCTCAGTGGGATGAGAATGCATCTGTGGGTAGGTAAAAGATCAGCAAGGGTTATGTCTTGCATTTATGTGAATGGAATGTTGGTGGGAAGTATTGTGCTTCCAGCTTCTTTAATTTAATCTCTGAAAATACATATATCTAATTATATAAGGCATTTACCATCACCCCCTTTTATTCCTACATTTATATTCATGTGAACCTTTGAGTATCCGTTTCATCGAAACTACTGTAAGTGCTATTGGCCTAGTGTAATTTTGTTCAGATTTTTCTGTTCTCCCTGCCCTGCCTTCATAGCATGCCCTTTTAAAACGAGTTCTTTGTAACAACTTTTCTGTAGGGTTCCCCCCCTCTCCTCTCTGGATCTGCTTTTTCATTATACAGGAGGAACTAGGCACATATGGTGGTTTAAGAGTTAAAGACTAAGGTTTCTTTAATTTAGAAAAATACTAAAAGGTAGTGTGGGGGATTCTTTTTTTTTTTCTTTTTTCTTTTTGTAGCTGTAACCTTTTTTTTAAAAAAAAAAAATCAGAACCAGATGTAAATGTATTAAAGGAAACTTAAGTTCGTAATTAGAGACCCAGTGCAGATATAACAGAAAGGGCAACTTATGAACAAATTGTCCTTGTTTATGTTATTGTGGGTGACTTTGGTTGAAGTCACACACAGCTCAGTAAAGCAGGCAGTTTTCTTGGAAATGGAATTCCATGCCAACACAAAAACTGCTGCACAAAGCTCACATCTGTAACAACATCAGTCTTAGCTGAGTCATAGCAAGAACTAGCTGGTCTCAGTACATGTGGATTTGAATGTGTGTGTTTATTTAATCCATGTCCTTGGTTAAGGTAGCAGGAAGACAAGGCTATGTACCTTGGGAACAATTTGTTGTGATCAAATAAGACATGCCAGAGTATGGCTGGAATGCTGTACCATATGCTTTCTTTCAGGGCTGCATCATTCGTTCTCAGGAATATTAGCTGCAACAGTTCAGCTCAATAGCAACACCTCATTATTTTATCCCTCAGTATTTATTCTTATGTTTGACGCCTCATGAAATTACTGTTAATGTGTTTATATAAGGGCAGATCTGACACAAGTGGGAAGGATTTAATTTCCCACTCAGTCTTTCCCGCTGATACATCCGCTTTCGCCTGGTAGAAGTGGCAAGTGTAAATAGTTAATTTGCTTCAATTATGAGCCTGTCCTGCTAAATTAGAAGCAGCAGGGATATGAAGAGCTAGAATTATACTTCTGAGGCAGCTGACAAATCCTCTGAGCCCACAAAATCAAATCATTTACTCCTCACTGGTGCTCATAAACCCACTAGATAAATGCTGCAGCTTATTCTGTATCAGTGGATGACACTCACAATATGTCTTACCAATGCTTTAGGAAAGTGTAAATCTTTTGAGCATACTACCAGTATTTGTATTTCTAATACCTTTTTGTCTATCAAAGAACAGCTTCACAATGCTTTAAACTATAAATATATTTTGGACTGTTTGCAAGTTATCTGTGAACTTGTTGGGTCTTGCTCCAAGACTTGTGAATCTCAAAGAATATGTTATTTATGATGGGCAGTATAAGTTGCTAAACATATTTACCCTTCATGTGACCACTGAAAATTATTTTCTATTATTTTCTAATTTTTCCCTTGTTTTACAAGGATATAATGATAGGAAGGAAATACATTTGCTGAACAGAAATATTTAATATAATCTGACAACTCATAATCCACATTTATTTACTTATTTATCATTAGCTTTATAGCTTGCCTTTATATTGAGATCAGATATGTCTCATATATGGCATTTATCAAATAAGAGAAAGGCCTGTCATTTCAGAAAGAGCTGTCAGGGTTTTAGTGGTCCATAGAACATCAACATGTTTCATGTAGTCCTACCAACAATAAAAATAATGGGCTTCAATTATAAGCAGCCTGATCAAGTAGCTATCTCTGGAGAAACAGCTAGTAGTTCCCCACTTCCAGCAAGTGAGCAGGGGCAAAGTTAGTAGGCTAAACGTCTTCTCTAGAACAGCCTCCTGGTCAAAATCAGACTACCCCCTCCCTGATTTGAATTCAGGAAAATTTTGAAAACAGAGGCCTTTTGTATGGCATTTAGAGTTTAAATTGATGCCACTGATATGTATATGTGGAGTTAACAGGATTGAGTGTCCTTAACTGAAGCTGTTACTGTCACGATTGATTGTTTTTCTCCTCTCCCTTACTATTTTTAGTTATTTCATTGTGGATGTTTTTGTTTATAATGTACCATGGGTGTTTGAGATGTTGTGTATATCTTCTGAAATGCCAAGATACTTACTGGTTTGTGGTGGGAGAACGAGGGAGGGAGGGAAGGAAGGAAGGTTGGTTGGTTCTGAGATAATGTAGAAGATCTAAGAAGATCTCCATATTTACACCTTATTTCTCCTGTTTCCCAGATAAGCAAAATCTGATATCAACAATCTATTAATTTAACACACACCTTTGGTAAATCCAAGGTAAAAGTCTTTCCAGATGGTTTCTTAACATCAAGCCACTCAACATTATGTGAAATAGGAGAAAGATTTTAAATATCTGAAGTAATTATTGGTTGGATGTAACACATAAAAAGAATGAAGTATGTTACAAATGCACTGACAAACTTCCTTCATGACTGACTGGATAAGTATGCAAATTCTCAAATAATATATTTCCCCAAATAATTTATGTTTATAGTAGAAAGACCATTTTAGCTTCACTAAGAATAATATGATAGAAACAGATTAGGTTTTTCTATTTAGTCTTTGGGGGCTGATCTTCCTTTCAAATAAATACTTCCTTCTCTTAACACTGTTTCCATTCCATTATCCTTCAGCTGATAAAAAAAAATATTAATGCTCCATGCAGGTAAGTACCAAAGATAAGAAAGAATCCGGTACTTCCTATAACTATCTTAAATACATTTTGATATTCTAATTTTCCTTAGTTGGAACAGAATGGGATGGCAGCAGTCAGAGTAGGGCAGGATTAAAATACTGAGCTCTCTGAGTGAAATGGGCAGTGAATAAATTTGATAAGTAAGTAAGTAAATAAATAAACTAGCATTTAGTTTGTGAATATTTTGTTGGGGAACTCAACTCTGAAGACAAGCTGGTAAATAGAATTGTCTTTTATACCAATTGCTGCATAGTATTTTCCCCTTAGTGCCATTTTACTTTGTTCACTGAAACTGTTTGTCTTGGGAGGGTTTTGGATACAATTTTTAGTTGGAGTTATACAATATATACTCATTTTTAATTCATCAACACATTACTTTATTATTTAATTGCCCATTGCATGAAAACATATTTATTTCATTAATATATTCATATACCATTTCTCATACAACTCCATTTTGAAGTGGTTTACTGTAACAAAGATGAATATTTTATTGCACTATAATAAACTGTATTAATAAAATTATTCATTCTGCATTCATAGAGGGAAAACTTGAATGAAAAGAGATTTTCAGGAGGCACCTAAATATATGTTAGTAAGTTTCTTCTTAATTTTAGGAAGCAGAACATTTCAGAGTACAAGCAGCAAAGAAGCTACACCCTTGAGTGAACTGCAGTATAGATTCAGGCTCTCAGCACACACCGTAATCATCCTCTTGTCATCTTAGTGATCAACCATGCCTTAGTAGTGAAGGTACTTGGTCAGATACCCTCTCCCCAAGTTCTTTAGGACCATATATAATAAACAAAGGTTTGAATCTGTCTGGTAGCTAACTGACAGCCAGTATGGTTCCTTCAATAGAGGTGTAACAAGTGCATGGCCAAGAGCAGACTCAGCAACTTGGCCTTTATATTCTATATCAGCTATAGTTTCCAGACGACAGAAGGCTAGCTCATATAGAGCACTTAACAGTAATATAAGCGTGAGATTATCAATGTATAAACCAGAGACTAGCTGATTGGTATATCAACTAAAACTGCTAATAGGTGCTTCTGGGTTCCCAAAGGCAGTGATGACTCTAGGAGCCCCAACAAACTACACTGCAGTTTTATCTACCTATGTATCTATTAACTAAATTTGTAGGATGCCCTACCCCATCATGACTCTCAGTGGCATACAGTATAAATTTAAAACAATGGAATACAAAGAATACAAAAAGCAGGCATGTAAAAAAATGTCACAGAATTCTCCAAAACAATTTCCCCCAGCTGGGTTCTGCCAGCCTAGCCTAGCCCAAGGCCTGGAGAAAAAGCCACATTTTAAGGATGGACTATAGGAAACTTTGGATGAATGTCATTCCAGGAGCAGGCATTATAACAGAGAAGGTCCGCATACCGGATTACATCAAATTCCATTTTTAATCGATGGGACTTGAAATATGGTGATTCTGCCATATCATATAGCATGGGCAGAAATTACAGGAGACAGATGGCCCTCCTGTAACCAGGTCTTATTCTATGAAGGGCTTTATAGGTTATAACCACTTTGAATTGCACCCACAAGTCTACAGCTACCCAGCACAACTCACACAGCAGAGTGTTACATGGGTATGACATGGCATGTTCATTATTGCATATGCTGCTGCATTCTGGGCCAGTTGCAACTTCTGCGTGGTCTTCAGCATTGAACCCTGAGGCACTCCCCAGTCAGGGGTCTCTGGCTCAATTCCTTCTCATCTGACAACACCAACTAGGTCTGATCACAGAGAAAGGAGAAAACTCATAGGAACACAGCCTCCCACTTCTAATTCCTGTACCTCCTCTCCCAGGCCACAGAACACATCCAACCATTTTTACCATCCTCATCCCTATGAAATCCACAATAACCACCCTGGCTTCTGTTGTGCTCACTCAGCAGCCTGTGGGGTAAAATATTGCTGGGGATCTCTAACCATCCACACCCATCTACTCCCATCCACCACCCTCCACTCCCTGGTTTCCACACAGGTACAATCTGATGTAGAATGTAGGTCACATCAGGATCAGTCTGCCTTCCATTTTTTGTCAAAGATGACAAGATGGAGAAGAGATAAAACAAGGTTTTGTTTGGCTTCAATTTCAGTTTTTGGGCCATTATCCTCTATATCACTATACATATGAATCTGAGTACTTGTTTAGAAGATACCCAGCCACTTCTGATTCAGATGATTTGGAGAAGTGTAGCTGAGTGTTACCAGTGTATTGACACTGCTAGACTCAGAATTCCTGATCACTATAACTAGGTGCATTCCTATTGTCTCTCTTCCATATAAGGTCATCTGGAAGAAAAACAATAGTTGATTCTATCTCAAAACCAAGCTTGAACCAAAACTTAAAAGTGTCCTCCAAAATGTACATAGCTGCACGGATACCATCTAAGAAAGGGGGATTTATGACTGGGTAATCGTTGATGAGAGCCAGTTTGGTGCAGTGGTGAAGCCATCAGGCTAGAAACTGGGAGACCGTGAGTTTTAGTCCCACCTTAGGCACAAAGCCAGCTGGGTGACCTTGGGCCAGTCACTTTCTCTCAGCCCAAGGAAGCAGGAAATGGCAAACCACTTCTGAAAAACCTAGCCAAGAAAACTGCAGGGACTTGTCCAGGCTGTCTCTGAGAACCGGACATGATTGAATGGATTAAAACAAAATTGATGCTTCCAAGCATGGGTAGACAACTTTCTCCTTTAAAGCTGATAGCACCACACCATCACATGAAGATGTATTTCTCATTCCTAGGTCTACCCAATCAATCATTCAGTTAAAATAAGCCAATACAGGCATTTGTCAAGAGGGTGTGTGGTACCCTAGAAGCTACAAGCATCTGGTCCATACCCTCAGGTTTAAAAAACTGAAAATAACCTCATACAAAAGGAGGTACATTGGACATCTCAATAGGTACTGTATTGTTCCAACAAGCAAAAAAAGAGAAAATATATTTTAAACTTGAATTTCCTTGCAAATTTATCTCAGCAGATCTTTAAATGAGCTAACACTGGATTATTAACAGTAGGTGGCAGTAAGTACTTAACCATCCCCAAAAGCTCTGTTGTATGGCTACTTGAGGATGCAGTATAAGCTGCAGAGTAATTTTTTCAGCTTTCACTATCACACAGTGAGCCTGACTATTTGTACTAACATATGTGTAATCAACCTCCCTAAGTATGTTATATCACATGCACTCATAATGGGTAATGCTCGTTGTGAACCAACTAGCATTTGGCAGCAGTATCACTAAGGAAGAAGGAAGCCATGCCTCCTGACATCTGGTGGATGGGAGGGGGACCAGAGAGATTGGTGATCACAATGTATTTCTTTCTAATCCCTTGCCATCTCTGAATAATGATCACCTGAATTTGAATTCTTCCACTCTTTCCCTCTTGAGACACATGCTCTGTGTATGTCTCATTCTCTCTATATAAGCATAAGAAAACAGCAGGAGAGATAAACAAAAATTCCACAGAAAATTGTGGACATGGCAGCTCCTTGTTCTTGCACATCTGAGAAAGTCTCTCCTGGGAATAGGCAGGTCTTCAGGAATGGTCAATGGGCTGCAGGGAAGGAGAAAACTGCTGGGAAAAAATGCAGGAACCCCCCCCCCTACACGCCCCCCCAAATTGCATTTCAAGTAGCACTTTTTTCTTGGCACAATTTTCTAGTAAAACTAATTTTGTTGTGTTTTTAAAATGCTAAGTTTCCATATGTAAACAATCATTTCTTTTTTGTTTTGTTTTGTTTTGTTTTGTTTTAAATAGATCATTTGTGGCTTTCTACTCTTTGGACTACAACTGTGCTTAATAAACTGAAAGCCAAGCTTTTGATAAAATATGTCTGTCGCCAGGAGGCTTCCTTGCAGACCAAATATAATAAATATAGTCTCCACTGAAGATTTGGAGATGTTCCAGAGATTAAGAATTATCTGCAGTTTTGCACAAACTTATCCTAAATTTGTTTCATATGTTTTCATCAAAACCTCTTAGGTCTTGCATAGGAAACACCCACTACTGATGATATATTTCAGCTGCAACTTATGTATTGATATGGTAATTCTTATTTAATTCAAATGGCTTTGTTTCTGACACATTGACAGAATTACATTTCTGAGTATTTTATGTCATGGCTATTATACAACTTGCTACTCCCCAACCTTGACTGTTCAGAATGTAGAGATTCATTGAGCTTTTGATCAGAAATTCATTCAACAACAGAATAAAGTTGTTTTTCTAATGTTGACTCAAATTATCCAGCTAATTTTAGCTGCAGTCCACAAACTTACTTTCAAGCGTTGTGTTTATGAAAGAGAGTGTGCCATTTCAAAATGATTTGAAGTCTTGATAGCACTATATGGCTTTGCCTGTATGGCTTTGAGTTGGCTTTGCTCTCCAGTAGTTTGCTTTGTCTTTCCAGTAACAGCAGCTTAGACCTCACCCAGTCAGTAACAAGAAGTGTAAGTACTTACATACTAGGATGTTCACATTTGGTAGACATGTTGACTTCTTCCTCTAAACCAGGACAATTTGGAGGCCAGTTTCCCAGTTTGAAGAGCCTGCATTGGGCCTCTCACAAAATATGTTACCATGAGGAGAGAGTGACTATTTATAAACCAGCATAACCAGTTCCAAAACATCCATATACCAGAATACAAATGGCTGAGATTGCTCCCCATTTCCAGATAATATTAATAAAGACAACAAAGCTCAGAGAGCATCAAGGACTCCACAGTTCAAACTTGAGTTTTGTATGTTCTCTTCTATTGGAACCACATATGGGTGATAAACACCTCAGAAAGCACACAAATGGGAGAAATTTGCATGTAGGCAAACCTCCACTAAGGAACAACTATTCCTTCTGCACAAATGCCTATGAAAAGGGCAAGCTAGTGTATATAAACAGGGAGCAAAGCCCACACTCACTCGCACTGATGAAGGTACCTAGTTGGGTAATGGACTGTCTGCAAGCAAACAACCAAGCTCGGAGTGCACGAAGGACTCCACAATATTAATGAAAATCAGGTAGACAGGATGCTTGCCAGGAGTCAATGCAGATGTCATTAAACATATTGGCACCTATTAGCTCCAGGTTGCTTCTCCAGCTCTAAACTCAGATGAGAGTTTAGGGGCAGGGCTTCAAGGGGGCGAAATCTTATTGTAAGAGTCATAGTGCAGCCATGCAGCATTGAATTAATTCACCCTAGGCTTTGTTCTTTTTTTTTTTATGTGGCTCTTAGGTATGTCTGTTCTAGAAAGCAAATATTTAGTTGTCTGTCCCTGAAAAGTCAAAATCTCCAAATGTAAATATACAGCAGAAGCTAAATTTACATGTAGAAAGGGGTTTTTTTTAATCTATAATGTCTTCATAAGGGCCTGACACATACTAAGTTTCTCGATTGTATGGATCTATAGAGAATGTAGCACTTGGAGAAGCAGTAGTACAACTTCTCCATTAAACCCTACTTCTTAATTACCTGCATATTTTGCATAGTATGTATTTGTAAAGTAGATAAAATCTAATATATAGATATATATAGATATATAGAAAAGAGCCAGTTTGGTCTAGTGGTTAAGGCACCAGGCTAGAAACTGGAAGACTGTGAGTTCTAGTTCCACCTTAGGCACAAAGCCAGCTGGGTGACCTTGGGCCAGTCACTTTCTCTCAGCCCTAGGAAGAAGGCAATGGCAACACACTTCTGAAAAACCTTGCCAAGAAAACTGCTGGGACTTGTCCAGGCAGTCTCCAAGAACTGGACATGCTTGAACAGATAAAGCACATGCACACACACAAAGTTGTGTAGCATCGTAGAATGTTTTGTTACAAAACGCCACCACCAAAACTCATGTTTTATAAAAGGAGTTGCATGTTTAACTCCTTCCCCCATACACATTCCTTCTAAGGTGGGACGTAATGTTTATAGAATATTATACTGAACTATAGAGTCAAAATCTTTTATGGAGACTCTACTGATTCTCTTTAATCTTCAGAAAGGTTTTTAACCCAAATGAAATTGGTTGCCAATTTTAGAATCCATCTCCCCCAACCTGTAGCATGTGGACTGAGATAGTGAAAAGAAGCAGCAAAAGTAACTTACATTTTCTTTTTCTTCATTTCTGAGTATTTTGGTTCATAATCAGTAGGTGCATCTGCCCACTGCTTTTTCTCAATAAGGTTGAAATCTACAAATAGTTGCTTATGCACCTTTAATTACTTTACTGAGTTACTCACTGTGCTGCTTACAGCATAAGACATCTTTCTCACACCTGTCTATAGAAATATGAATTGTAATGTATTGTAATATATTCATCTGTTATATATTTTAGTCCAGGAGAATAAGATTCAGCTCTGTTCTATTCAACAATAGTACATCCTGGACCTCCTCCCTCCCAGTAGAAAAACATAGTATAGTAGAATCTGTAACACTGCAAGGACTGGTCCCCTTCAGTAGTATAATGTAGCTGAGAAGTGTGCAGAAGGATGATGGTATGAAAAAATAAGAAAATAGCATAGGTCAAATACAAAGAAAGTATACCAACTAATAGAGAAATGGTACAAATGCTTGGATTCCCCACAATTAGAGGTTACATCTAATATTTTATCCATAGCAATAATAGAAAATGGTCATAATTGGCTTCTCAGAGTGGATCATAGTTTATTTTTTTACCCAGAAAAATTATAGGTGAGAATGTATCTCACCTGCAGTTTTCTTTAAAAGTTTAAATACATCTACAATCTGTGGTTGAAGGCTGCAATATCTGGCATCTGTAGAAAGAATGTGGGTGGAATGCAGAGTCTCTCATAAGTATTTTATGTATCATCAAGCTGCAGCTGCCATTCATTTCATGTCTCCGGCTGCCTACAGTTTATAAGCATGCTGAGGCTGGTGGCACCAAAAGATAATGATCTGGATTCAACTGCCAGCAAATCTGCATTCTGAGAGTATGGCCTTGCATTCCAATCAGTGTTGTTTGTACCAGTTCTTGGATGGGGCAATATATACCCAACCAAGTCACCAACAGCTCAGACACCATGTCAGCTAGACCTAGTCATCTCTGATCAACTTTTCATATCTGATTCAACAACTGCTATTGCAGCTACCAGATGCTGGCAAATGACCAGGTGAGTCCTAAGAGCAGTAAATGTCATTACCAATATAAATTGATAAAAGAGAATTTTTCTCTCCAGAAAGAATTCAGGTGATTAAAATTGTTTAAATTAAAGATAGTTAGATCTTTAGTTAAATCTCAACCCAAAGGTAGATGTTTAAATCATAGTACATGATGAAGCTGAGAAACTACTGCATCGAATGTATGAATATTAATTTATAATGCTGGGACCAATAAATTTCTAATAAATTTGTATTGCTGTTCATATATTTCCCTTCTTTAACTCTGAAACTCCTGGGTGATGTAAATAAATAGTTGCTGAATAGATTGTTTTTTGCAAATGTAGCATCAGGATAAAGGCACTATTTGTAATGAGGTGTGGATTTTTATAGAACATTTGAATTCTGGGTCCTGAAGCTAGGCTATGTCTATAAAATTATCCTGCCTGTGTGTTTTCCCATCTTAGTATCTTTTGCTATATTTAACCTATAAGACTAATATTAATTATGCTATACCATAACCTTAACATTTGAGTACTGAATGTGTGACTAGATAGGAAATGGTATCTGTATGATAAGCTGCCATAAATGGTGACTGCATATAAAGTTCTGTAGAACTACCATAATTGGACATATGGAATGAAAAATGTCAGAAATAAATCTGTGATCTGTTGTTCTTATTAGGCTCAATTTTTGTTTTGAATATGAAATAACAAAATTATGCAGATGTATTCAAAAAGAGAGTGCAATTTACATTTTTGCCTGTTCTTTCAGGTCAGACAAATTTAATTTTAGCTGCTAGGGAGGAAAAAACTGTCAAATAACGGGTGTTTAATTTCCTTGAAACAAACAATACATTTTACCAATAACCACAGCCAATCAACTCAGAAGCATTACTTGCTATAAATCCTTTCTGAAACAAAATGAGCTTAGCTTTGTAATCTGAAGAAATTGCAAAAGAATGTACACTTGCCAGCGCACAGTTAGAATCAACATATTATTCTTATTCCACTCTCGATATTTACAGCCTTAGTATCCTAGTATGGCGGTTTCTTCACGATGATCTTACGTTTTCCTGGGATGCAAAATCTTTAATCCTTTTAAGCAAACCCTAGGGTTTTCCAGCAAAGATTAGAGAAACTTGCATATTGTCAAAAACATAGCTCTGATGGAATAAAAAAGCTCATTTTGTAACAATAATATAGTACCATTTCATATATAATTTTATAGTTTGGGAATGCAGTGCTTGAAAGTATATGCCTGTGTTTACATTAAAATAATGTGGCCTAATAAGTTTGAAATATATTACTCTAAACTTACAGAAATAGAGCCTTTTTCTGAGTCTATATCATGGAGACAGTAGGTTCATAGTAGCCATAATTGCAAAGGACTGATTTTTATAAATTACTCTTCCATTCATATCTATTTGATCCCATTCCCCAGACAGTGATTGTCTCCACTAAGATCCTAATTATTACATCTGGAAAAATGTATAAGCTCATAAACTTCACAGCCACAGAGATTTTTAAAAAGTTTCCATTAGCACCAGTGGAATGGGGTTTTGTGGAGAAAGTGATTGTTTTTCTAATCTAAAGGGGGGAGTATGGGAAATATTAGATTTTCCCCATTCCACCTCAGTTTCGCACTACTTTAGGATGATATGAATGCTGCATGTACTAGCACTTGCCTGTTGGATATTGGTACTAGGCACAGAATCAAAGTCACTGTGTACTTTGTTAGGGTTATTATAATAAATCTTTACACCTGTCATTTTAAAATCAGTATTCTTGCTTCCTAAGTCAAAGCAAATCACACCTACTGTTCTTCAGTGCTGAGGTAGTTGAAACCAGAAACGTTTAAAAACATTCTTGACTTAAGCCTAAACCTTGGTGACGGTATCCATTCATCTCTTAGCAGCATCACCAAGGAGTACAGTGTTGCTTTCTTCTGGAATTTTTTTTCCCATTCCAGCCTTGAATTCCCAGGTGTGTCCTCATTAAGTACTAGTCAGGACCAACCTTGCTTAGAATCCTGGACTGGGAAACAAAGCAGGGTTGGTCCTGTTAAGTACTTGGAATGGAGAGTTGCAGGGACTACCAGGAAGGTAGAATTAGCAAACTATTTTTATTGGGCCAACGAAACTACAGGGAAATGTCCATATTATTGTTATGGTTGCTTTTTGTCCAGCCTGTCTCATTTTGTTTTATGTTTTTAACTGTGTACTGGATTTTGTAAGCTGCCCAGAGCCTACTGGAGTGGACAGCTATAACAAATTTAATAAAATAAATAAATAAAATGATGACATGAAGAATTTAACTGATTAAAAGGAAATATTTACAAGTATCTATGCAATATAAATATATTTATAATTGCCCCCAGCAGCTAAATGTAAATCAGGCTTCCTTTTCCTTCTTTAGATAAGTTCCTCAAAACTCTTTTTTTCTCTATAGACTTGTCATTTAATACTAATTTCCAGTAGTAACTGAATACTGTGTTTGCCCCCATTCTTCACTCCATGATTGTTTTCCTCTCTGTTACTTACTCCATTATCCAATTTAAATAATGAAATCCTTGTGTTTTTTGTCCATGTAAGTTACTCATAGAAATGGGCAAATATTGGTTGTAGTATATACAAAATAATAATTCTATCTATATTGAAAAATAAAAAGGTACAATTGTACATGTAGCCGAAATCACACTATCTACACAAAATAGGTTTGTAGAGAAAACTGGCATTTTATTAATATAGTACAATACAATACAATACAATACAATACAATACAATACAATACAATACAATACAATACAATACAATACAATACAATACAATACAATACAATACAATGATAGATTAAACATGCTGACTGGGGACAGGGAACTGATTCCTGGGTGCAATGTAATATCATGGAGGAGGTCATGGCTGGCTGGAATATTGAACAGGAAGCTCTACATTTCTAGGTAAGTCCCATTTGTTCATTAGCTTTGTGTAAATGAAACATCTGGAACGTTATCCCTCCTGAGGTGAGGTTAAGCCCTTAAAATGTGGGTTTTTTCCACAAGCCTGGTAATAGGCAGCCCACGTGTTGGCTGTATTATGTGTAATTTTCTCCCACTTGTGATCTTGTTTTTATCTATGTTTACTGTTTTAGTTGTTTTTGTTTTTGTAGTATGTTTTAATGGTATGTTTTGTTGTATGCCATGCAGAGTCACTTTGCGTGAGATGAGTGGCCATATAAATTTGATAAATAAATAATATCTATGGTTTATTTCCAGTATAAAGTAGCATAGATGGCTTAGCTTAGCTTATTTTGGAGCTGTTTGTGTATGGTATTTTATGCAATGCTAGAGAATATCTTCCTACTGAATTTTCCTTCAAGTTTTAGATCATGACATTTACTCATGAGACAGATGTTTGTTAATTGTTATTATCAGAATGGTATGTTCATATTACCTTCTTGGTTTGTTGCTGATGACTGCTGCTATTACCATTATGACAGGTTCATGATGTTAAACAGCCATTACAATAATGGCTTTCTTATTATTGGAACGTACTGTCTGTCAGACATGCATGATTATTTTGGAGTAGGCAAGCATCTCAGGTAAAAATTGTATTGCTAACAAGCATTTCAGTTAATTGTGAAAATTGTCCCTTAAAGCAGGTAGTTCTGTATTAGCTGGGACTTCCTGGGGAGCAGAGAAAAAGAAGGTAGCAAAACCTGCTAAGCCTTGTTCCCTGTTTATCTTACCATATCAAACTCAGTCCAGATTTAATTTCACTGAAACAGGATTGTGTATAATAAACTTTATCAAAATGAAATTAACTTGATTGAGATCTTATCCATTGAAGATTTTTATGTTATGGTCATCACAGACGAATTGCTGAAAAGCATTCGTGTTAACTGAAAATTATTGGAGTTGTAATTCGACACATCTGGAGGATATATACCATATTGGCCAAGGTAATGCAATAATGCACCCAGAAGCATGGTAGTTTTGGTCAAATTAACCATTTTTAACCCACCCACCCCTTTCAGTAATTAGTTCTTTCAGGTAATGTTTCACACCACTCTCGGCCGCTGAATAATCTGTACTTTCACATTTTAACTCTTACTTTTTTATTATTCCTTGCAGAGAAAAAGTGTAGGAAACAGAGAATTAAAAGCATAATGTTTGTAGTTGTTATACTGTATAAGTACTGTAGAGAATGTGATTTTATTTGAATTCAAAATAAACTTTGTTACTGACTTTTTTCTTTTTCCTTGTTTATTTGAAGGTATATAAAAAGAAAACTGAAGCTGCTAAGAAAGAGTATCTGAAGCAGTTAGCTGCATACAGGGCAAGCCTTGTATCGAAGGTAACACGGTTTCGGTTCTCATGGAATTCTGCAGTCTGACCGTTCTGAGATATTTTCCCAACACGTCTTAGCATATTTTATTTTGCTTGGATTACTTTAAAAATGGCCATGTTCATTTAAAAAATGAGGATACAAATGTGTGCTAGCCTAATATTGTAAGATTTGCCAGGGCGTTCTCAAAACCTTTTGCCATTCTTGCCTTGGAATTACAGAGATTAACAGAGTTGTAGTCCACTTGTTTGATGTGTATGAATAAATAAATACCACACAGCAAAGCATTCTAGATAATGCGATTCAGATGATGATGTTATTTAAAATACTGACTAAGCTCTTCCATTGTCCTAAGTTGCAACTTTTATTACTTTTGCGTGTAGTTTAACAAATTGTACAGCATTATTTAAAATGCTGTGAATTGCAACTTTGTTTCTGAGAAGCAAGCAATTTTTATTGCCTACCATGGCTTTTGTTGTTGTTGAGCTGTCAGGATTTGTTATTTTATCTGCTGAAGAGATACTCATAAGTACTTTGTGTTGCCGGTTCCAACAGAGTACAACATAAAAACCTGTCCCAAGGAATTTAAAAGATAGGAAACCCATACCCTCTTCACTGTAGAGCAAACCATAGTAAACTCCCTTATAGTGAGTGATAGTTCTCCAGACTTTCAAGCAGAAGTTCATTAGTTTTTTTTCAAATGCTAGAAACTGAATCTGGGACCTCCAACATGGAAACCAGGCACTGTACTAGTGAGTTATGATCCATCTCAGAATGTCAGATACATACTAGCATATAATTTATGATCATTTAGCCTCTGAAGAACAGCTTCATTTTAAGAGGGATGCTTAACCTAAGAGATCACAAGTTTCTGAGAACCATGCATAGAAGGATGCTTTGCATTTGTTGTTTGGTTCAAGAATTTCTACAAGGCATCCAGGAGGACTGAATAATAGTTTCAATCCACAAGGTTCTCTTGTGTTCTGATTACACAGGATGGTTAGTTAATGTCTTATCATGCTTTTTCAGAACCAGCTCAGATCTGACTGCCAGAACTTCATGCCTATTCTTCTAAAAGTATGCAATTCTTATACCCTGTAATATAGAATAGCACGTATGTTTTATACAATTTACAAAGATTAGATTATCTTCAAAAGTCATACAAAAAAATAAACTTCCCCTACTCAGAAGTCTAAAATGTGTTAGCTTTTGAGTTAATAAACTTAAACTTTTCTTCAAAATTTAGTTTTCACATTTTTGTTTAACTCTGTAATAGTTTAGTGCCTGTCCTTGTGGCCTTTGTATCTTCACTGTTCAGCACAAGTTCTTAGGATTCTTACCCTCAGGGAAATTATAAACATTATGAACTGTGTGGAAATTACACATGCATCCACACAGAGACAACAACTCCCCTTTCAAACTATTGCCAAAGGTGTTCACAGAATCCAAAATTTCATCAGAATGATTAAACAAGCATTAATGCAAACTCCATGTACATGTGCAACATCACAACTTGTGTCACAATGCTCGTTTTGTCATTTGTCCCTTCTTGCCCTTCCTTGGATGCCTCTGATGCTACATATTTTTTCTTGTTGCAGGGAATTTCAACATCCATTCTTTCTTAAAATAATGGGACTTGTTTGTTTGTTTGTTTTTAGTTGGGTGTAGCTTGGATCAGTTGTCACTTTGTCTCCAAGTCAGGAGGCAGGGTCCTGAAACATTTAATGGGTTTTCAGTTCTCTGCACTATGTAATATTTGGGTGGAACAACCATTAGGAATCTCCCATAAAATGTACTTTATAAAGAATTAAACTCTATTACCATCTTTATTGGTATAAGAATAATAAGAATGAAACACCATTGACACATTCTACTTTTTTGGTGCAATTTTTGCTTTGTGTTTAAAAAAACAGCATTTCATATTTCTTGCTTTGCACCCTTTTCAAGTATGTATTTTCTTCTGCATACATATCACTCAGTGTGTATATGCCACTCTGCACAAGTGAAAGACATACTCTTACTTATGCACCGAGAATTGAATTCCCGTTATCATTTCCATTTAATTTTGTGCAGTTTACTGGAGAAAATACATTTTTGTTGCTATCATTATTAAAGCTTGACTGGGGAAGATGAAGTTATCATTTTTTTTCACTGTATATTATTGTACATAATGAGCCAATTTCTGTAATGTGCATACTGGTTGATTGGTGGTGATGGTGCATATATCAGAAAGAATACAAATGGTTCCTCACAAGCTCCAGTGACCCCAGAGAGCTTGGAGTAACATTAAACTTATTTTGACTTGAAAATGGAGCAAATGCGACATCGAGGTTATAGAATAAGGGCATACATGCATCTTCCAACCTTTGTTTTGACATAGTACCACTTACTTTCAAAGGAACATTTTATCATTTTTTTTCCTGGCATGTTTCAGCTTTTACTAGTTATTCTTTCAACTTCTCCCTAAGATATGAATTAGGTGCATATCTGCTGGCAAGCCCTTGGGAGTTAATATCTTACTCTTTACTGCATTTATGTGAGCACATCAAGTTTATAATACAGCTATTAGAAAACGACAGTGCAGGAAACTGAGCAAAATTGATATAAAATCTCTTTTTTAATATTATATGGAAGCTATTATTAAATTGATTATTCTAATCCCTGCCCCCTCCCCAAATATTAAAAGTAAAATTTACAGATTAAATTGTGTATTAAGCTTAAACATTTGATGGGATAATCCTGTAGTACTTGGTGAGTTGTCAAGTCAGCTGCTGGTCGATGTAGGGTCTAAGATTCAGAGATTATCAGTAATCTCTAGGAACAGGGCTAATCAATTACTGTCATGATCCAGAATAAAGCTACATTCTACAAAGAAACTGTGTATTCGATTGTAGGTAAGCTATTATAGCTGTCCATCAAACTTCACATTTCATGCATTAGAGGATGGTATATAATGCTTCAGTATCTGTCTTTTAACTTATAAATTCAAGCGACCTCTTATAAAATACACTATTCTCTTTAACTTCTGCTGCAAATAAAACCCGGACAGGATTAGGAATTCTGAAGCACTGGAAAAATTCTTCTAAAGGCAGTGGCTGAGATTGAATGATCTCATAACCAGTTTATGAACACAAACTTCTGTCTACTCCCAAACTTCTGTGCTGCTATGTAAGGGGCAGAAGTGGGGGAAAATGGGGTTCCGAATCTTAGATCCCATTTCCTACATGGAAAAACTATAGTGGTAGGGGTCATAACTTCCAGGAAGCTATGCAGGTTCAATTTTCAAAATTTGGCATGGTACAACCAGATTTATTCATATCATGTCAGTTACACAAATATTTATAACGAATTGTCCCTGAAATGTAGCAGATAGGACATAGGGAAAATGAAACTACAAAAGGGTGCTATTTAGTAAACATCACAAACCAATCTGTAAATAGATGATGATGTTAT
Source organism: Candoia aspera (assembly GCF_035149785.1). NCBI lineage: Eukaryota > Metazoa > Chordata > Lepidosauria > Squamata > Candoiidae > Candoia > Candoia aspera. The sequence goes on along the minus strand of NC_086155.1, from coordinate 171,625,741 downwards.
ACTGAGCTAGATGGCTATATCTAGTCAGTGTTAACTGTATATTTTAAATACCTTGGTCATTCTTTGGGGAAAGTGTTTACTAAGGCACTTAATCTGCTCATCTCCCAATTGTTCAACACTCCTCACTGTGGTAAACAAGATAACACCTCCCTGTTAAAATTAGACATGGAATAAGAGAAAAAAGTAATAAAATGGTGAGCAAATAGAGAAATGTACTATGTTTGAGTCAAGCAGCAGCACTTATTAAAAAGATCTATAGGGGCTGGGAAAGAGAGCATATTTTGCATAAGCAAGAGACAGCAGAGAAATGGCAATTGAAGCAGACATAATCAGGGTATCATTTTGGTTCTTTTATCATGAGAGGAACTTAAAAGAAATATCAGTGCCAAATGTCTAATTTGTAGCTTGGGTCAACTATCACTTTTATGTTTAGAAGTATCTATCTTTTGACAAAATGGCATCACTAGTGGAATAGATTACTCCTACCCATAGTAATATGCCATCTTCATGTTCCCCAGATCTAATGTCAAGAAAACACAGGGGGGAAGGGAGAGAAAGTGAAGATAAGTTCCAGTGTGCAAACAGAAGTTCACATGTAACATTAGACGTTGCCTGGGGTTGGATATGTTTTTCCTGTTCTTGATTATGTTTTAATGAGTTGCATATTCATTTATTATATTTCTTTTGTACAAATGTAATAGTTCATTTTTCAAAAATCTCAGTATTCAGAAGTTATAAAGTATAGTCCTAAACTTTAAGAAATAATGCAGTGGTGCATATAATCTTTATAAAATGTATTCTGTTCTGCATTGATAATAGTAAAACACTGGAGGCTCCAGCAGCTTCGTCCGAGTCTTTTGTCAGTGGTTGTATAGGGCAAGTTAAGAACAAGTAGGCAAAATCAAGTCCTGTCTCCCAGGATAACTGTGCATCTCAGACTTCAAATATTTGATGGTGCTTTTTCTTTTTTTCCAAACAGAGCTACAATGAGCCCGTGGATGTCAAGGTATCCCAACAACCTCAGATGATGAGCACAAAGCAGCCAGTATTCCACGCGTCTACACAGCCTCATTCAGCAATGTTCCTAGGTTCCCATTACCACCAACAAGCAGGAATGAATCCTCATATAACAGCCATACTTCCCAATATCCCAAGGAATATAGCACCTAAGCCTAACAACCAAATGCCAGTGACTGTTTCAATAGCCAACCTGGCTGTAACTCCTCCTCCAACCCTTCAGATGAGTCCTCCAATTCATCCACATCTCAGCATACAACAGCATCAGCCACTTACAATGCAGCAATCAATTGGAAATCAGCTACCAATGCAAGTGCAGTCTGCTTTACATTCACCAACAATGCAACAAGTAAGTCCTTGCCAGGTTCTAACCTGTAACCATCCAATGTGTGTCATGCCTAGCACATGTCTGTTATTTTCTTCTGAATTATGAGGTTCGTTAGTAAAAGAAAATCACAACAGTCTAGCTAGTTTAAGCAAGGTTCCTTACAACATTCATAAGCTAATATAGCTATGCATTTTCTTTGTAGTTGTTGAATCAAGATACCACAAATTTAGGTATATCGTATACATTTGATTTTCAGGAAAAAGTATTTGATAATATGTTCCAGGAAATTGATCACAGAAACCTGGATGTCACTATTTGCACTGCTATGTGATTCTTTGTAACTTAGATGCTGTTACCCATGAAACGTCAATCCAGTTTTCATTAAAATGGAATAAAAGTATAGTGTGAATCAAAAAGCTACCTCATTCTGATATGTAGTAAATATTTCCTGCATTGCAATATTCCACAAGCTAGCATACTGCATACTTTGTTTTTTAAGCAGTATACAAATATTTTGGGATCAGGTTCCTTCCTAAAATATTGATGTTCTGGCTAGGAACCAACTTATTTTCTTACCTGTCCCCCTAAGTCAAACTGCCTATTTTGAACATAGGATTTGTGCCATTTATATTTTCTAACATATCATATGCATATTTGTAATTACAGAAAGCTGATTAAAACAGTCTACCCCTTCTAGACAACTTGAATTAGAGGTTCTATCATTCATAGCCAGGTTTAGCAACACAGATTGGAAATTGTAATGGTTGTGGTTTCACGTATGGGAACAGCTCTTGGCATGCCAAGAGAATGAGCATTTCCCAGGGACTGGGACATAGTCAACTGCAGCTTCATCATATGTAACCTGTTCTAGTTCCCTAACAAGAGCAGGAAAGCAGTGAATTGAGGTTAGGCAGGAACTGGGTAGCCAAGTGGAGTGATGTGGTTGAGACCAAGGGAAGGTGGAAGAAGTAGTATAACTCTTTAATGACTAAAATAAGTGCTTGCTTAATTCTGCACTACATACCGAACCATTACATGAAAATATGAAATCGTATAGAGTTCTATATGCCATGCACCTAAGGGAAAGAGGTACACACCACTATCCAATTACTCCTCACTAATCTTCTGGTGGAATCACTAGCAGTGGGGGCAGGGGGGGAAATGCAAAGTTGATTACAGATAACAAGTGATATTGTGGTGGACTTCAGCGTTGCCGTGGATTCTCAGGAAGGAGGGAGCGCATTCCAAGGAGATAAGAGGACTCACAGTCTGGACAGCATTGGTGGGAAAGTGAAGAAATTCAGGGTAGCCTTGCCCTAGAGTCTCCCTGGTTAGGGTAGCTTTAGTCCAACAAGATTCTAGTCAGAGCAAATGAAGAACTGGAGTTTGAATGCACTGACTCGTCATCGTTCTTGGGCTGGGCCTGACAGATATTGGCAGAAAGATCACTGTCAAAGCATAGTGCTAGCCTCTTCATCCTCTACCTTGGTAAGTCTTTATTTTCAGACCTTTGCAGCCTTGAAAGAGAGAATGTGTATTGTGCAGTAGGGAAGAACATAAAGGTTTTGCATATTGAGTAATGCCAGTTAACATATGAATGTCCCGAAAGTGGGATTTTTGTTTTAATCATGGTGGTATCAGGGTTCTTTGCTACTGTAATAGGTATAAGATTTAAAAGGTTGAGAAGCACTGTTCTGACATTAGTGGAGAGTGTCCGGTTGAAAAAAAACCCTTCCCACCTCTGTAACTTCTGAGTGATAGACGGAAAGACACGCGCACACACCCTGAGTTTTACTGTCCTTGTACATCCCAGCTATGGCAGGGACTGCCTGTATTATCTAATTCCCATTAGAAATGGATATGGATTTTAATTTAAATATATTTCTGTTCTTTTACATCATTTTTTTCGTTTAGCACTATGATTATGCACTAGCTTTTTAAGAAAATGTGGGTTTGTTTTGTCTGCAGTTTTTAAATCCAGTAAGTATTTGGCTGTATTTCATTATTTTTAGCTATTCACTCCCCCTCACTCATTTTTCTGAATGTGGTTTAGGAGAAGGGGAAAAATCATTAATATCTGTCAACTATCCTTATAACCTTAAGGGAGAATCTTTGTGTGATATCACACAGACAGATTTTCAATTTTCTTGTGTAATTAACAGATGTTTTAGGATCTGGATGTAATTTAAGAGTTTTAAAAAACACATCGAGATTGATGAATAAATCAGTTATGAAGACAAAACATGGATGCCTGTTGAAAATACTTCTTCAGACAGGCAGGAAATGAAATTAGTTTCTGGTAAAGTGGGAAGATGAGGGTCACAGTTTAGGTTTTGCTGCAGTACTTGCTACAGGCTCACACAAAACCCCCAAGTAGGGATACAGAAACCTAATTAAAGAGCAAATGCCCCTTCTGACGTCAAATTAATCTTTATCAAGTGCCCTATTTTTATTTCAGTATGGAACAAGAAAATGAAACTTAAAATTCAAGGCATGCCACCAAATGGTTGTTGATCTTATCTTGAGCATTACACTGCATAACGAATTCATGTCTTTTTAGTTCATCAGAGTTCTGATTTTTAAAAAATTGCCTCATTGTGTGCAAAGCTCTTCCAATGATATCTATTTCTGTGTTGGAATAGCATACCTGACACTTTATGGGCTGCTCTAGATAATGAGTAAAAGAACAATTTGAAGCTGTTTTTTTCTCTGTTTTGTATTTCTGATATTCTTCCATTGGCTTTGTGATGTAATTTTAACAAGCATTATTATAACAACAGAATTGTCAAATTAAACCTAAGAAACTGAAATATTAGGATTTTCTTACATCTTTCCCATTATTTTGCAATTAATAGTAGAAAGGGAAACTCTTCATTAATAAGGAAAACTGCTAAGGCAAAATTCAGATTACAGCTTATTATTTATTCCTTCTTTAATAGAAACAGAAAAGTAGGTTATTAATTCAATAAAATATTTTGCTTATTGTTCTCAGTATTAATAAATCTAGGTTTGTATAGAGAACGACACATAAAAGTAAGAGCAAAAACTGAAAGTAAGAAGAACAAAAATAGAAATTAAAGAAATCCACTAATCAGGGCTGTCAGTTTCAAGACATATATCGGATTGGACCATTCAGAAACAGTCACCCCTCTGATTTCTGCAAGAACTGTAGTATAGAAAAGAACAGGCCCCAACTTCATTGCCTGTTTCAGGGGACATGTTCACTAAAAAACAGTCTGATACCAAATCAGTCTGCTAACTAAACAAGAGGCAGGTAGAAACTGTCCCTTATTCCCTGAACAGAATTTCTAGCCAGTTGCATCATGACACCATGAGTGTGCAAAGAGGTGCATACATTTCAACCTTGAATTCACTGTATATAGGGTTTGCATTTGATTCACAGGATTCACCAGAATTTTTTCATAACAACTTCATTGAATTTGCTGCATTAAATCTATTTATTAGAGCTTTGGTATCCCTGGAAATCTATTCTTGCCATTTCTTGCCAACCCAACTGAGAGAAGTCTGAAGGCTGCAGTGACATGTTTGCTTAAATTCACTCATATTCATGTTGAGTTCAATGGTACTTGGGCAGAGTTTAATGAGGTAACAAGACAATATCTTATGTCATTATTTGGGATTCATTTCACCTTGAATAGTCTGAGGAAGTGGATAAAATTTTCTGCAGTATCAGCTTTGCCACATGAAGGCTGGATCCATGCCCTACCTGCTCTTTTGGGAAATTGGAGAGGGACGAGGGGTGTGGTTGGATTCCTGGAGTGTGTATTGCCTGAGAGAAGTAGTTTTACAGCTGCCTTGAAGGAAGTAGTGGTACATCTGTCCTGAAGAAGCAATCTCTTGATTGAACATAGCTGAGGAAGATTATAAGACTTGCATTGTGGAGGATATTATATGAAGAAGGATATTGATTCCTTTCAGGGCTGAGACCTTGACATGGCACAGAAACTGCATTGGTTACCGAGGTGAATGACTTTTGTTCATACCTGAGTGGAGGGAGTGTGGCTCTTCGGTCCTATTAAATATCTTGGCCTACTCAAATCAAATCTTTCTTATGGTCAAAGACCAGCATATAAACCTCTTGGCAGCATTCAGTATCATTGACCATGGATTCCTGTACCACCTGAAAGGACTGGGAGTAGGAGTACTGTTTAATAGTGGTTTCAGTCCTTCTGAGTGCTTAGTTACTGACAGTACTTGGGGAGGAACAGTTTTGCCCCTGGCTGCTATAGTGTGAGGTGCCACAGTGTTAGGCTATCTCTGCCATGCTGTTAAAAATCTACATAAAACTGCTGGGAGAGGTCACATGCCAGTTTGAAAGATGGTTCTCCTTCCTCCAGGACTGGTTCCATTCAGTATTTGTAGTGGGAAGAAGTCTAGCCCCAGACCCCTGCTCTATGGAGTTCTTCAAGTTGAGCTAGACATGCAGTGGAACTTTGGAAGATCTGATACGAAGGGGGGAAAGCATGTTAAAACTTAATCTTGGCAGAATGTAAATACTGTTTGTGCATAAACAATACAACTCCATTCAGCTCCAATGTAGGCTGTAGATAGTGGCCCATTTATTCTGAAGGGCAGCTCTATGACTTGAAGGTCCTCCTGGTGTCCTATCTGCACAAGCCTGAAAAATGATAAAGATCACAAGTTGAAAACTGATGTCTTATACTAAAGAATGCATTCATGAATATATTGATTGAAAATATACATTAATCTTACAGATTTTTAAAATTATGTTTTACACATAATTTGAACTTTGGGCTGAATATTGAAATTGTTGGATTTCAAAATATTCAGTTAATTTATCGGATGGGCTTGATTTCTTGACGAATTTAGTTCTTTTGAATTAGTTGTTTAAACTGGCATTTAATTGTATATCTTAAGTTAATTTTATGCAGGATTATACAAAGCAGAAACGTCAGGGTAAATTATGATGTATGGATAAGTAGTTAAATTTAATATTCTTTAAATAAAATAGCTTTAGTACGTCAGCTAGCACAATGCTTTTAAAAGGAATTAATCATTCTTTGATGCATAAATTGAAAGCACAAAGAATCTGGAGGTCTGCTGTATAAGAATGCTTCACATGGTCTTTAACAGGGTTACATGGCTGTACCATTTGTCTGGAGAATACTGTATTACTGTTTTGCTTCAAATACACGTCTTGCCTGCCTTTTAGAGTATTCCCAAGACAGCTTATATTATAAACTATATGAGCATTACAATATTAGAGATTCATTTAAAAAATAAAAGAAAATCCTGTCTGTTAAAATCTCTAATACCTTCTAAGAAACTGCAGTAGATGGAGCCAGTTTTGTATTTCCTGGTAGAGAATTCTGTAAGGCAGAAAACCGAGACTGAGAAGGCCCTCTTTCGAGTGCTCACAGACTTTATAGATTTTAATGAGAAGACAGCAAGTAACAGTTGCATCAATTATCTTCTTGTACTGGCCTCCTCAAGCAGTTAAACTGGTTCTGAAAGACATTGACAAGGAGTACAACAAGGATCCATCCTCTTCCAAAAAAAGACTCATGCAGTCATGCAAGGTGAAATATTTGAATTCTCTTTAAAGGTAGCTCCCTATGGAATCCAGAAAGGCTGTACTGTCTAAATATAGTCTAATTTCGAGGTTGGTCTGGAGTGCTAAAAAAAAATCAATCTAAAACATATGGCAGGTGAATTACAGTAGGAAATTTGACCATTTTTGGTATGTCACTTTAACATGCTGTATCCCCCAGCTCATTTTTGCTTAAAGTTGGCCAAAGTTATATCTTAATAGCAGTAGTCAGACTTTCCAAATGTACTTTTTTTTCTGGAAATAAATGTGAGAGAAAACTCCAAACTGAAACCCTAATCTGATACAAAGTATTTATTAATAACTTATAAGTACCAATGAAGTATTAATATTACTATTATCCGTGTGTGGCTTCAAGTTAGTCTTGACTCCTGGCGACTGCCTAGACTAGTCCCTGCAGTTTTCTTGGCAAGATTTTCATAAGTGGTTTGTCGTTTTCTTCTTCCTATGGCTGAGAGAGAGAGACTGGCCCCAAGTCACCCAGTCTGCTGCTTTGTGACAAAGGCAGGACTAGATCTCACAGTCTCCTAATTTCTGTCCTGGTAACTTAACCACTGCACCAAACGCTCCTGCTACATTAATTATATGTTCTCATTTAACTAGTTTTTTTTTTTTTAGGAAATTAGTATGAGCTAGGATGTTTTGAGAATACTATTTTCATTTGAATTTCATAATGTACATTCTATCTGTGGGGAGAATGGAGCAAACCAACTCTTACATGGTGGTCCAACTGAAGCAGCTCTACATCTGTCTGTTAGCTACAGATTCTTAAATAGCTGTGGAGAGAGTGCAGCAAAAGAAGGAAGCAATTACTTCTATGATGAATTAAAATTACATGTAAAACAGTGGCAAAAAATATTGGTATTTGTCAAATGCTCCTTACTACTTTTTATATTGTTTATAACACATTAGCCCCAGTGCTAAGGGAGTGATTGCCTTGCAAAATAGAGAGATAACAATGTATCTAAAATGTTTATCTAGCCTGATAACATTGTGGTAATGTTTGCATATATTGCTAAAAAAAATAACAAAAACATTAGAGTATGTGTCAGATTTATTTCCAAATACAGAGCTTGGGATAGTGATTAATAGTGAGGAACAGGGAGATCCAGCTCAAGTCCACCCCTAGAATGGAAAGTCAGTGGGTGACTTGGGGCCAGCCTAACTTACCTTACCTTTCCCCTACATGGGGGGAAAACTTGATTTCTTCCAACAGTAGGAAGAGGGAATCCTATGAATAGATAGCTGAAACATGCCCATTTTCCATAAACTTCGCTAAAGAGGGTTATGGTTTTCTAACAATTGTCAGGGTGCTTTAAAACTTAGTTTAACCTAGTGGTCTCTTGAATTAAGTAGAGGATGCTATCTGAGCAGGGGGGAGGTGAGTATTCATTTTTGCTTGTTTGTTTATTCATTTATTGGTTATACATATCTTTATCACTGTTCAGCCTCTATAATATTTTATTTGCTTGTTTTAAAGCCCATAGCTGCATGTACACTTTTGCAGCTGGACATGAGAGCAAGTCAAAAGTAAGATTGTACTTATTTTCATAGATATGCAGCTGTGTAGATGCATGTGTGATGGGAAAAAAACTTTCAAAAGAAGTTCTCATGCATGCAAACAACTTCTCCCTTCTTGGCAGTTGAAGCATAGAGAGAAATGTTGCAAAATAGATTTTATAGATTTAAAACAATATCCATTCTTAAGAATTGTAACATCACTACATTTGAATGCAGTAACTTGGTAGTGCAGAGAAACGTTTAAAAAGTAACCTGAGGGAAAAACAGCATAGGAGAGATTAGGAAAGTATTATATGTTACACAGTTTAACAAGACTTCACAGAACTAGGATAAAAGTTAGCATAGATCACTTATTAATATTAAAAAGAACTGTCATGTCAAAAGAAATTGTTTTAGAGGAATCTGACCCTCACAAGCTACATTCAGATCAAAGAAGCTGGGTAAAACAATGAAAGAAATAACATTATTTTTGCTTACTCTTATGATCGCCATTCCTTCTCTTAGTAGCACATTTTTAACCTTAGTATTTTCCACTGGAACAGAAAATATCAAGATTTCCTGAGCTATTTGTTTGTCAGAAAGAAAACTCTACATAGACACTCAAATCTGCTCTGGAAATTTGTAATTTGTTTAGAAGGGTGAGCACTATTTTCCTTCCTCCCTCCCCTCTCCTCCCTCCCCAAACATTATTAGGCTGTATATTTTTATTTTAGTTGTCATATAGGAAAAAAAACAAATAGAAAGAGGCTGAATTTAAACATTGCCCCCATCACAGTATTAAACCATTCCTGAGATTAGTTGACAGGAGCCTGTAATTCTGGAGATGCTTCTATTGACTGGCCAAGTGGATTGAAGATGATGCGAATTATATTCCAGCAGTTAAAGGCCAAACCTTCCCCATCCCTTAGAAGTTCTGAAGCTTGGCCTACCTGACAAAAAAACTGTGCTTGAAAAGTTTACCCTTGTTAAATGAACTCCATCTTATGAGCTACAGTAATAGTAACATGCACAGTCTGTTATAAACCTGTTGATTTAAGTAATGTGTTTATTCTGTTTGCCAAATATAAACTGGTGACAAGAGTGTGCAATTTCAGGAAAATTTGTTCTGCTCAGATAAATGAAATGTTTACTTAACGTATCGTCTTCTGATGTCCTTGGGAAGTTTCTTTTTAGGCTGGTCGGTTTTGTTTTCTCTGGTATGCATTAGCTGGTCTATTATGATGCACAATAAAGCATGTCTCCTGGCCTTTTGGCAGTAAACCATTCTTGAAAATCTGATCAGCTTTGCTGATTTAGAAAACAACATTTACGCATGCTGAAAACAACAGCAAGTTTGGGGGGCAGAAGTGGAGGGTTGTTGTTTTTTGCTACATTAGTCTAACAACTGTTAAAAAGCTTTAGTTGATTTTTTGTGTAGTTGAGAAAGAAGTGCAAATAAAGGAAGCAGCAGATGGTCCTTTTGTGACTGAAGCAAATAAAAGGGGTTTGAGAACAATAATTGTGAATAGGTGTAGTCTAATAAAACACTCAGCCACCTGCTGCCTGCCTCCTTCAAAAAGATTCTGTTGCATATTCTTGGAATTAACTAATAGAATATCCTTGGATTGAATCGAAATACGAGCTTCAAGAAACACACAGACCTTTCTTTTATTTTCTCATGTTGAATGCACTGGGGTTTTTTTGCAAAGCTTTAAAATGTCTCTGTTCTTTGTCTCAAAGTTCTCTCTACATGATTGCAATGTGTTGTCTAGCATTTGTCTTAACCAATTAAAATTATTGTCTGAAAAGCCACAAGTGCCCATCTATATTTTTTTTGCTGCAAGTTTGAAAATGGCAAAGAACAACTCAATACTTTTTCAAGTCTTTCAATTGAGAGGTTAGCATGCATGACTAAACCTTGTTTTGATGTTTTGTTTTGTTTTGTTTTGTTTTTTAGGGTTTTACTCTCCAGCCTGATTACCAGAATATTATCAATCCAACATCCACAGCTGCACAAGTTGTTACCCAAGCAATGGAATATGTCCGTTCAGGGTGCAGAAATCCCCCAGCACAGACCGTGGAATGGAATAATGATTACTGCAGTAATGGGTGAGTAGGCAGTGCATGCCACCTAGCGTTAACACTTAAGACAAAAACTGGACCATATGCATGGTTTCCATTTTTATATTTGTGTAAATGAGATTATAAGTTTCTGGTTTCTCATTTATTTATTTAGAATGTAACTTAGAAGAACACCACCTGAACTCTTCCATATATTTAATTTCAGATAAATCTCACTCTTAATTAATATTCAGCAAGAAGAATGAAATGTGTGTCCAAACAGAGAGTAAAAAAGGGAGGATATTAATTCAGTGGCCCCCAAAACTGAATTCTTAAGCTATACTCATTATTTAACCTATAGTATGTCAGTCCTAATGCTGATTCCCTTCTTTGGATTCCATTATCCCTCAGCTTATGATATGATCTAGGAAGTGGGCTAATTAATCTTCATCAAGAAACATATTGAGTGGGGAGGGATTAAGATGGACCTTGGTAAGTTTATTTTGAACCATAGTCAAAAAAGAAAACCCTAACAACAGAATCAGTGCAGAGAGAATAATCAAAATCTGTTTTGCTTCACTTAGAATCACTGCAATTACTTATTTGCACCCCACATTTTTATCCAAAAAAGAGGTCCAAAGAAGGACATTATATTATATACACACAGTCAAAAGCATTAATATGACAATAAACATACTTGAACACTGTTATTTGTATATAGGCAGAGATAGAGTAAACAATATATGAACAATTTAAAGCAGCCTTTCTCAACGTTTTCACCCTGGAGGAACCCTTGAAGTATTTTTCAGGCATAGATAACAACCTCGTCTTGGCTGCCATTACTGATTCTCTGTGGCCTAAAATTGGGGAACTTGGCAGGTGCTTGCCTTTAGGCAGATTCAGAAGTGAGATGGTATAACTTACATCTAAGGCTGCTGCTTTCTGAACTTTGTACAGCTTGTGAGTACTCTGTTTGGCTGGTACATTTTGTTCGGGAAGTGTAAATTCTGATGAATGAGCCAGCTGTTCATTGATCCAGAGGGCCTTGTGCATAAGCACAAGGCACTCTGCTCTTACAGATGGTTTCCCAGGTTCATTTATTTGTCCTTTGCAGTGTAGATCTGTTTCCTATCACATCCTTCTAGAAAATTTCTTGACTCTCAGGAGGAAGTTTTAGAGCATATAGGAGATGGCAGGTGCAGTGTCTTATTACATAGGCAGAGTTCCATGGCTGCAATTTTGCTCCCTCTAATTGTGGTTCACTTATGATGCCAGACCTACCATCCAACTGGGGTTTATGACCCCCATGTGTTCACTTCTCACAAAGCATTCATTTTCATGGCATTTGACCTGAAGGGAATTTGCAAACATATTTTCATTCGATTACAATCCTTCTAATTGTAAGAACTGTATTGATTTGCAACCTCTTACCACAAAGTGCTATAAAGAAAAGAGATTTTAAAATCCCCTATCAGAATAAATATCACATTTGAGAGAATAAAATTTGTGGAGTTTCCCGACAAAGTTTTTTCTCCAGTATCAAAAGAATATGGCTTCTTTTCAGCAATGAGCTCTCCATGAAAATAAAACTTCACCTGAGTTCAGTGAGAATATGAAATTTAGTATATGACTATTTCAGTAGCTTTGAAAAATCACAGCATGGATTCAGAGATTAATAATATCCCATCCCTTCACTTATACTTGCTTTTTAATGTGACCCCTAACTTCTTTTTTCTCCTTTCCCTCCTCTTCAACAGGGCCATGCAGAGGGACAAAGCGCTGTATCTTACCTGAAAATATTTTGGGAACGCATCTCTTCTTTTCACTGAGGAATGCAGGAAGGTCTTTTCATTGTGGATTACTTTATGCAGTCGAGGCAGTTCTGCATTTATTTAGAACATATAAGTTGCTAAGCACTTAGGACTATTTTTGCTGGTGGGTCATTCACTCTGGGAAAATTGTCTTGTTCCTCCGCCCCTCCTTTCTTTTTCTTTCTCCTTCCTTAAATGGACATTGCTTTCTTCCTTCCTTACAGAGGGAGGCTTGGACCATTTGGATTTTGTTGGTTTTTATTTTTGCTGTGAAGTGCTGCGCTAGTAACTGCCTTAGCAACTGTAGATGTCTTGGATAAAAGTCCTGGATTTTCCATTGGTTTTCATAATGGGTGTTTATATGAAACTACTAAAGACTTTTTAAATGGCTTGATGTAGCAGTCATAGCAAGTTGTAAATAGCATCTATGTTACACTCTCCTAGAGTATAAAATGTGAATGTTTTTTGTAGCTAATTGTACTTTGAAACTGGCTCATTCCAGTTTATTGATTTCAGAAAGGGGGTTAAATTGGCAAACATTCATATTTTTACTTCATTTTTAAGCAACTGACTAATAGTTCTATATTTTCAAACTCTGAAAGGAAAGAAGATGAAAATTATTCCCAAATGAATTTAATTAAACAGAAATTGGCTTTGTGTCATTAATTATACAAAGAAAAAAAACCATGATATTGGGAAAAGAGCAAACATGTTTATTTTGTACTGCCTAAAACTGCTTTTTTATCACTTTATGTGTAACAGTTAGTAAATGTCATTTATGTCCTTTTATGTATAAAACTGCCAAATGCTTTCTTGATATTTTATTAGATGCAGAAACAGATTGGAAACAGCTAAATTATAAACTTTACATATGGCTCTGTATTATTGTTTCTTCATACTGTGTCTGTATTTAATCTTTTTTTATGGAAGCTGTTGCGCCTATTTATGAAATAATAAATATAGGTGTTTGTAAGTAAATTTGTTAGTACCTTAAAGAGGATTTTTTAAAAAATTACTTTTGTTGGCATCAGTGTACTTGCTGCTGATATGATTCTTTTTTTCTGTGAGATGAATAAAGCCAACCAGCTTTTGTGGCAGATAATGGAGATAATAAGGAATTGTTCTATACTTCATATGTTGATCGAAGACCAAAATGGGGAAAAAAATTAACTCTATTAAATAAAAACTTCTTTCTCTTTCCTGCTAAGTTCAGTCTTTAGATAGCATAATGATTAAGAAAGGAGACACAGAGTACATCCAAAGTCTGCCATGGCAGAGCCTCTTCCGCTCATTCTCTTCTATGAAAGGAAGCTTTCTGCATATTCATAGGGATTGTGTTCCTTGCAGAGGTCATTCAACTGCTCATAAATTAGAAAAATAACATAGGTGTGCAGCCCATATAATGTACTTGGATCACTGGACCAGTGCTGTAATTCTGAAGCAAGCCTTTATGTATTCAAAGAATGCCTCTCCAAAAAAAGAGCAGGAGAAAGGAATAATTATAATGGGGCAAAAGCCCACAAAATTTATTACAGTTATGAAAGCACAAAATAGAGTTCATTATTCTTTGGGATATGAAGTAGCAGAAAAGAGTGATTCATTGCTTCTTTACTTGATGGCCCAATAGAAGAACAGAAAATGAGAGGTCAGAACTGACAGTTTGTAAGGAGTATTGTCATGGATAGTCAAGAATAACCAGGTCTGATAAATCCATCTTGGATGCTAATCATTCCAAGTGAGTGCAGGCAAGTGAGAGGAAGGGATGAATTATTGGCTTAGAGAGAGATCACAAGCTATATCTAATCTCCTCTATATACTGAATAAACCTGGGACTGTTCTAATTATTGACAGCAGGCAGCACATTTCTTTTTCGGAAACTGACTTTTTCCCTTATAAACTCTCTTGTTTCTTCATTCCAAACAAGTATCAGATTATGTGATATTCTGTCTACTTACTCCTGGGTACGACCTCTGTCAGGCAAGGCATTTCTCAAAATCTGGAACAATGGGCTTCTTTTCATAAGGGTGAATGATAGCTGACAATTTCCTCATCCTTCCTTTACCGACATTGGAAGCTCCTTAGATAACAATACCAAATATTTTTTTAAAAATCTATATTATTACCTTTGCAATAAATTTAACTGTATTTTAAAAGCAAAGAAAAAATGATACCATTTCCCCACCTTTCATGATAAAAAACCAAAACCAAACCACTTGGCAAGACATAGATCCACCAACTATGATCCTTAACGTTCCCCAAAAAACATTTAAGTCCACTCCTGAACTATTAAATATTGCCCAATCCTGTGTAACGATGGTCACCATGGCAAAACCCTTAAATCAATCTGCCAAGCAGTTGGCTTTTGCTTCACATGTGAAATAGAGACATATTAATTAGTAAAAGAATGTTGTTAAAATGCCCAAGAAATATAGTATGTTTGGTTTGATATAAACATAGGCAGTGTACAATCTTGAAATATTTCAGCATGTAAGAACTAATAAATAATGAAAAACCAATGTGATTATTCAAACAGCTGTAGATGAGTTCTAATTTTCTTATTTTCATTCCATACAGGAATTCACGATTGCACTCACAGTTTATTCTCCTTATATTGAGTTGTTTAGAAATACATTAGCACTAATAATTAGCTCATGCTTTCTATTAACTCCGCTATAATAAAACATCAATTCCCACTCAAATTAATGCTATAAAAAGAAGAGTCAATAACTATGGGAATCAGACTTGACAGGATTTGATGGAAAAATCTGTATTCTGTTGGCATCTTTTTCAGAGAAGTTGTGCTGACACAATGTAATATTTAATTTCAATCTGCAGCAAGGACCAAACTAGAACACACAGATTAATGACAGTTAAATGCCATAAATAGCATGTGTGGTTGCTTCCTGTTTAAGGGCTTGCACTAACATGCTTACACAGGACATTACATAAGTGCAAGAGTTGCTATTCTATCCAAGAGGCCTGTGGGAGTTTTATGTCCAGCAAACAATAGGAAGTACTATTTAATTATATAACTGAGCCCAAAATATTGAAATCACAGCATGTGAAATAACAGTAACTGTCTACTGAGCAGCATAACTTTGCAAGTATAAGCCTTTCTTGAATATTATGCAAAAGGCTGGACTAAGGACATCTATACACAATCAATTTTAAATTATTTATATTGTTCCTCAAAGTACATTACCAAGCTTAGACTATGCATTGTATCTATTATAGAATGCACTATGCTTTTTTTTTAATTTTTACATGCTACATTTTCTCTTTGAGAACAGAACTAAACCTACATTTTCAAACTGCAAACTTCAACTGAAAGTAATTGAAGGCTATGAAATGCATACAAGACACTGGGCTAATTCTGTTCTAACATATATGACTATATATTAAACTGTAGATATATTGATAAAATATATTGGGCTGTGCATGCTTCAAAACTGATTTGGATAAAGTGCTTCAAAGCTTGTGCAAGCACAGCACCTCTGTGCTATTCATTAAAACAGCTCTTCTTTTAGGCTTCTGGATGAGCCTGAAAAGAAGATGCAGTTGCTTCATGAGTCACTTTAATAAATCTGGTCTTTAAATCAGATGCTCCTTTTTGAGGCTCATGTGGAAGCCTGAAGAGGGAAAAAAAAGGGGGGGGGTTACTTTTATGAATAGCAGAGTGATGTTCTGCTTGTGCTTGCATGCAGTTTGAAACACTGATTTTGAATCATTTTCAAAGTGTGCACATCCCTAAAATACAGCCAACAGAATTGGGCAGTTTTGTCATAATTTCTCTAGAAGTCATTGGATAGGATTGATTGGGCTTGACCTTCATTTCTGAAAATCCATCTATCCAGTAAGAAGAATACAGTATTTATAACCCTTCCAAAGTCCTGATCATCTTCAGGACTATCCCCATTGAAAGAGAACAAGCAGTTGCACAACACAATTAGCTATTGAATGAATTCATTTTCTGGATTCAAACAGCATGGTAGGCCATTTAAAAAGAACCAAACCAAATTTAACAATAATTAAATCTAATCAAGCTTCTCATATAACAAATATATATCTGCAAATATAACCACAAAGTCTTTAACTGATCTGGTTAAGCATCTTACGCAAACACAGCCTATTTAGTGTAGCTTTCTCGCTGATAATCTAGTTTTCATCATGTAGGCAAATATCATTAATTCAAGTATGAAAGCATTCAAAAGGGTCATTACAAGTTAGCAGCCAGTCATGAGAAGTCAAGGGGGGGAACGATAATACATTTTCTCTCAAAAGAGTTACGAAAAATATAATTAGCACTAATCAGAAACAGAAGACTAAGATTGCAATTATATGTACATTTACATACCTGAGAATAAACCTCATTTGAGTAAAGATTTTAAAATCTTTACTCAATGTTGCGTGTTCCTCATCCAAACCTGCACCATTCCCACTTATTTTTTCCAAATGAAAAATTTAGTTTTAGGGAAGGAAGACATTATAGTATATTGGCTAATACTACCATTACTGCAAGATTACATAGCTGGTAATCAATTACATGAGAGATTTCTCCATTTCATTCCTTCCAATACAGTGTTGAATGCCGAACTTTCCAAATTAATGGTGCTAGAGGAAAACATCTGTAAAGCAGCTATCTAAAGTTAATGATACATATTTAAGCACTGACAATACCAAGAAGTTGGAGATTGTTTATGAATACCCTGCCAGATGTGTAGCAGAACATATTGGTAACATCTCCAGGGATAAAAATGAGTATAAAGCAGCCAAACATGCACCAAAACTTTTCTTAAACATAATTTACCTTATACCATTGGTGCAACAACACTAACCTTCTGACAAAAGAAAGTAAAACAATCCATTTTTCATTGTGTATCACACAGTATATTCTTGGTAGAACTATCGTAATCCCAAGTACAAATCTTAGGTTATATATCTATAGAAGTAAAATTTCCAGACTTCTTGTGATGACATGGATTCTATCAAAGTTATTATAAAACTGGAAATTTTATCTACACACATTTCCTACATACATTAGCAGATACTTATATAAACCACAATTGTGTTCTGCTGTACATTTCATACTTGAACATCGATACATTTACAATATGCAATATTTTACTAAGATTAATTAGCATATATGGGACATGTGTGAAGCTACAGCCTATTTAGAATACAGAGTTTGTTAGTGACATAGGTACAGCATATGCTCAACGATAATTGCCAGGTGGACTGTCAACAAACAGGTTCTCCAACTGCTGTATCCAGCAATGTTCTTGCAAGTACTTGTCTTAGAAGATAAAACTGGTGTTTCCTGAAACACCACTTTGGAGTATTTCTCTTGATGCCAAACAAAGAGAATTTTTTACTCTGAAACCTTAACTTTCCATTCATGGTTGAGCCAACAACAAGTAACAGCAGCCAACAGGTGGGCAGGAGGCTCAGATTCCAATGTTGAATGTGGCTTTGCTGCTACTTCCTTTATAAATCAGAAAACCACTGTTTCTAACAGTTGAATTACGATGTATGAAGAGGGAGAGAAAGAGAATGAGTTCAGGATTCAAACAAACTGTTAGATTTGTACAATGAGATTACAGAATACTGCAGAACTATTAATCTTTTCTTTTAAGGTTAGATAAGGTTTAAAAAAGCCCTATTGAATCTCTTTCTATACCCCTTCTCATGTCAAAAGAATTCTCAGATGTTGTATATATTTTACACACAGTATAATGCAGCAATGAAAAGCAGTTAAATATTCAAAATAAAGGGAAAGACACATACATTCAAAACTTAAATCTTCAGGAAACATCTAAAATATGTCATTGTTTATGCTTTTCAGATATGAAATACATATATTGGAAACATGGGCCTGCAATCTTTAACTTGAATTAAGACTTACTGCATGGTGTGGTATTTACTTGCAAATAAATTAGTTGTACTATTGCCTTTCAGTTTCTAACACAGACTAACAGAGCATATGCACCACACAAATCTAAACCCTCTTGTTTTCATGGAATTAGTTACACTGTTGTTAGTCCTAGATAGGCTAGGATTTATGAACAAAATACACTTTTTGCCCATCTGTTTTGTATCTCATTGGTTAAGCTGAACATAGATGGGCAGTGTACCATTAGCATAGTGTAAGTGTCAAATGCAGTTCGTTCTTATGTGGTATCTTCCAGCTCAGTTAAGAAATATTAAGCCATGTGTTATACATCATAAAATATAGTTTAGCGACAAGTATGAACAATCATTGAATCAAACATTAGCAATAAAGACCAGAATGTGCCATTGTGCCTTAATAATGATACATATAACAATGAGCTGCAATTTCAGTTGATTTGGCCTTTCCTACAGAACTCGGGGTTCTTTGTTTTTAGATAAATGTTGACCTTTTCAAGTTGCATCAGGCTGAAATAATTTGTCAGAACAGATACAAATTGCATTTGCAAAGAATAATTGTGATGTACCTTGCCCATAAATGTCACCTAATTCTGGCCAAATAAATTACATATATTTTTCTAAAGCAGCCTAACCCCAAAACCACTGCACCTATCTTTCTGAAATTAGTGTTTTCATTGCCTTAGAGATGTCTAATTTTCCTGGAAATTTCACCCCATTCTTTGAAAGATTAAAAAAAAAATCTGTTTGTGGTTTCCCCTTGCTAGACTGGAGCCAAAGTTATAAAGATAGCTTTTAAAGACAAGTTTGATTACAGGACAATTAATACTCAGCCAAAGTCACTGGGATGTCAAATCTTCTTCTTTGGCAGCCCAAAGAAGTGACATCATTATTTCTGGAAAATTTGTAAGAAAATGTCATTGAGGCAAGCCTTTAAAGAATAAACTACATTAAATCAGAAGGCAGATCAAGATGAACCTAAAAGGAATATTACCGTGAAGTTTGAAAAAATTGCCCCAGATACTTTGTTACCTAAGGCTTCAACTTACTCATATTTATCCCTTGCCATCCTATATTTACCTCTTCCAAAAAACATACAGGATTGCACTATCAATCAAAGAGGCATTGTATTGCACAAATGATGGAGGTAAATTGCTTCACCCCAATGCTGTTTGTAGTTAAATTTTAAAGTTGTGAGAAAACTTGTTTATTTGGTAGAAATTATACCAGAAAATTAGTTAAAAATTAAA
This sequence comes from Candoia aspera, assembly GCF_035149785.1. Classification (NCBI taxonomy): domain Eukaryota; kingdom Metazoa; phylum Chordata; class Lepidosauria; order Squamata; family Candoiidae; genus Candoia; species Candoia aspera. The sequence continues at coordinate 171,606,280 of NC_086155.1, read as the reverse complement.
ACATTGATAGAAAAATTAGGTAACAACTGTATATTATTATTACTATCTATACCACAGGTACACCCAAGTGGATTTTCTTCATATTACTTAAGTTTCATTTATAATATGAAGAGGAATATATTTGAAAGCTGATCAATGTAACTATGCAGATTATAAGTAACTGCTAATTTACCCTGTGCTTTGTAAGGTCCATTACTAGTCTAGTGAAATTGTGAGTGAATTCAATCTGTTCTAATCTGTGCTAGATTCTAAAGAGGAAAAAATGTTCTTACTTTATTTAAAATAAATCAAATGGGAAGTAGGTTCACTATCCTACTGTCCTGGCTTACAAGCCTGGTAAATTCTGACAATGATGGGGGTATATAAAGTCTCGGTCCTCAAGAAATTAAAATGAAGACATTGGCTTTCTTAGGAGAATCTATGAACTTGATCTCAATAACCAAGCAAATAACAGATAAATCTTAATTGCAGGGCAGGGCATTCTAACAAAAGATTATTCCAGCATATCCAAAAACCCTGCTGACTTCAGTTTCATGTCTTTACACCCTTCTTTGTTTTTACTGTTATTATTATCATCATGATTTCCCTGCCATTCCCAGGAAAGGTAATCCAGGGTACTGTAACTTCAGTGCCCAAACCAGCTACAATATTTTCTCTTTCATGTTCCTCAGAATCAGAAGTAATTGGAAAGCCTGCCTTCAGTGTTCCTTATCTCCCAGCCCACATTTCAGTCCAGCTCAGGAAAAGTCCTAAAACATCATCCCCAGATTTTGCACCCTACAGTTTATTTTACTGATATGTCATCATGATGAAGTTGTACAGGTTACCCTGAATTTGTTACCAGTTCTAAAGTCAATCTTTCTTTGCAGCCAACTCCGCTAGGAGGCAAGTTTTACAAACTGGTAGATAAATGTGTACTAACTTGTAGTCAAATATAATTTCTTTAAAACATTTGTATGCTGTTTCCCATTAAAAAAAATCTTAAGTGTTTTACAACAAAACTCAAACACATCCAGGTATGAGCTGCATCTCTAGGGACAATTATAGGAACTTTTTCATCTTTTTTCAGATGAAAAGGGTTATTTGCGAAATCAGCTGAAAGTTGGGGGGGAGCAACAAACACAGTAATTGGACAATTTGAAGTAGTGAGAACAAATCTTTGTTGACTATCTTTTTGCACTCAAGAGCTGTCTGGCTCAAGTCACGATTGGCTGAAGATACTCTCCACAAACTCTGGAGTCTTGGTCCATCCTGTCCTGAGCATACTTTTTATTTGGGGAAGACAAAGTAGAGGGAATTAATATGCCTCTAACATTAGTTAATATACATTAATATGAACCAAAATATACAAAGTTCAAATAGTAAATAGGTTAGACTCATTAAAAATTGCATATTTCTATAGGTGTCAATAATTACAATACATTCAGTAAATCTGGATCAGAATTATGAAGGCAACAAAGACGTATTTTCTTGTTTTCCTGAACTGATGGTCAACTTTCATCCAAGTTGTAATATTACAACTTGAAAGGGGATTTCTCTCTCCATCTAAAGATGCCCTTGAGTCAGGCTTGATTCCTGGTAACTATATCCATACAGTTTTCTTGGCAGCATTATGGAAGTGATTTGTCATCATCTTCTTCAGGGAAGGTTTCTGACTTCCCAGTCTAGCCAACAGCACTGAAATTCCCAGATGGTCCTTCATCCAAGTACTACTTGCATATTAATTAAGCTTTTGTAACATGCCTCTCACCTTAATTAACATGTTCATTTCCATTGTCTGTCACTTCCCAGTTCTGCGATAACAGTTTGAGGTTGGGACAAGAACTGCAAACAATATTACAAACATGGCTGTATACCACTTTGTATCAGGGATAGTTCTTGGTTTTTCCACCGAGAACTGTGTGTTATTTCTGAAATAATTTTGGTCTGCAAAGGCCACAGGATGCCTGATTGATTGTATCAAAGGGAGAAATCAGGCTCAAATTTCTTTGAGCCTGATTGCTCCCTTTCTTTTTTCTAATTTGAAGTAGCAAAACTGGGAAATGTGTTTGTTAAGCATTGCAAAGGGTTAATGTGTCCCTTCTGCAACCCTAAGAGGATTAAAAGTGGTGCTATGATCTCAAGATGTTTTTGCGTGCTCTGAGAATGGCAACAATGATTGCTGAGAACTATACATGGCCCACGGATTCTAAGTACCTTGATTTATGTACAGACATTTACATGGGAACATCCACAGGGGGGAAGGTCAAAAAAGTCAAGATAGTGCCCACACAAGTAAGCCCCAACTCATTTTACATGTACCTGCTTTGATCATGCAGTTTTTTAAACCCCTCCCCCTTCCCAGACACCCCTGCATTTACAATGGTTATTTAATTATTAATTGCTAACAAGATAGCAAGATGCTTCTTACATGCTGCTGTAAGCCTTTTGTTGAGAAATCCAAAATCCACAAGCCCATATGCATTTTGGACCATATCTTCCCATCCCCATCCTGTGTCACCATAATCAGAAACCTATTTCAGCAGAGCAGTTCTAAGACAGAGGATTTGTATTTGCAGGAGCAAGAACCAACTTCACTATGAAACCAAGTGAATCTGTTTTCTAGGGTTTTGTTTTTCCTTTTGTGCCTAATTGCCATTCTTTGGTGACATGAATGTAAGAATGTGTGATCAATTTCTAAAAACATTTTGCTTCATCTAAGGTAAATGTTAATTAACATCTTCTGTTAATTTGTCACCTTTGAGATGTGCTGAAACTTCAACTCATAATCCCTAACATATCTGAAAGGCATCAGACTGGAAAAGGATGGTCTAAGGTGAACAAAACTTTGAAGTATAGCAGCAAAATAGAAATATTCCAGCTGAGGAAAGTGCCACTGAATCAGGTGCAGAAGCCCTTCCTATTTCAAAATACAAACTTTAACCTGCGGTGTTTGGAAGCTCTAGCAATTCCCTTAGTAAAATGACGATTCATATTGCACTGCCTCTGCAACCACATTTTGAGCACATTCAGAATTGTTAGCACACGCCGTGACCATTCTCCCGAAATGGTTTCTAGCAGGGCGTGTCCAGGTACCAAATTATCAGGATACAAACCAGGGGAATTACTTCACACCACCTCCGCTAGCTGCCAGCTTAATTTTGTCTTTTTTGGGAGGGGGGCACATTTTCAGAGCAGTGGCCTGTAAGGAGCCATTTTTGAAAAACCCTTTTTCTATTAATATTTATGGGGACTCTATGGGCCCCCAAGCATTTTTGCAAAAATTGTGGTTGCTGGTGTTTCATTTCCCATTTAATTTTTGTTCCTTAACCATTTTTTTAAAATAAAGTCATGCAGAGCAGGCAGCATGGTCAATGCCAGTAAAAGGATGTCATGCGCTGCCTCCCCCTGAATAACAATCAGACACTGGTTTGCGAATCAGGCTCTGGTTTATTGCAGGGCAGGTACAGCGTTGGTAGAAAAAAGCTGAGAGTGACAGGAGCGCGCCGGTGCGGGGTTTAAATACCCCGCGCCGGTCAGCGCCCCCTCGCTCACGGTCACGTCACCCCCCTTTGTCCCATGCGTTGCCCTGCCGGTGGGTGAGGGTTTCCGGGATCGCCCATCATCAGGTTTCCATTCTTCTGCTGATTGCTTTCAGCTGGGCGATCCCCGTTGTATTGCCGCTGATGGTTTGGGTGGCTCCGTGATTCATTTGGCTATTGTTTGTTGGCCGTTAGTCGTTGTAGGTTGATGGCTACTTAACTTGTACCCCTTCACCTATTTCCTTGTCATTGTCATGAGTGCCATTGCGCTGATGACTTTAGCTCAACGGCACTCATGACATACTGCCCCCTTTCCGAATAGTGTTCTCCCTCGGGTTTCTGGGTTTTCCCCGTGGAGCTGTCAAAACGCCACATTTTTTTTTTTTTTTCAAAGTTCCCGCCGGAGTAGTTGTCGCCCCTCCCTTTGCTCCTCCCTCTACCACGTGCCTTCCCAGGGTGTGTCCATGGTGCGCATGCTCGGGTTCTGACCTGGCGTGCGCATGCTCCAACCACACCCTGTTTGTTTGGCTCAGTTCGGCGAGGCGAGAGGCGTGGCTGGTCGGGTGCTTCTCAGCTCCAGGTAGGGCCCTTCTTTTCTTATTTAGAGTGCGTCGCCTTTGTTGTGTCTCCTGGGCGTTGCCCCCAGGTTGCCCTGTTGACTTGCTTGCCACTCCCCCGCGGCCGGGGGGCGGGGGGAGGGTGCTGGCGATCGTTTGTCACCACCCCGTGGGCCCGGGGCGGGGGGAGTGAGTCCCGGGGGGGGGAAGGTCCACCCAAGTCGCGGGCTTGGGGGGGGCCCTTTCCCTTGGGGCACGGGAGGCGGGGGGAGGCCTGCGGGGGGGGGGTTGGTTTTGCTGACCTTGGTTGCGGTTTGTCGGGGTATGCCCGGTGAAATGCTCTGGTCAGGTCAGGCGCGTTAACGTTGTGCGCCGCCACCCATTCCGGGTGGGGGAAGTGTTTCCACCTGACCAGATAGTGTAGAGTTCCTCGTTGCTTGCGGGAGTCGAGGATGTCCCTTATCTCGAAGTGGTGTTGCCCGTCGATCATAAGTGGTGCGGGCTGTGGCGTGCTTGGGTGCCATCGGGAGGTGGTTGCCGGTTTTAGGAGGCTGGTGTGGAACACCGGGTGGAGCCTCCGGAGGTTGTGTGGCAGGTCCAGGCGTATTGCTACCGGGTTCACTATTTGCGTGACTCGGAACGGCCCGATGTACTTAGGCCCCAGTTTTTTCGAGGGTTGGGTTGACTTTAGGAACTTGGTGGATAGATAGGCCATATCCCCCGCCTGGAACGTCGGTTGTTGGCGCCGGTGCTTGTCGGCCTGCTCTTTGTAAGCAGCCTGTGCCTCCTTCAGCGCCGCCGTGATTACTGGCCATGCTTCCGCGATCTTCCGTCCCCAGTCGCTGGCGTCCACCTGTGGTTCCGGGGGTTGAGGTAGCTCCGGTATGGGGACGAAGTCGCGCCCCGAGACTACTTCGAACGGAGTTTTCCCCGTGCTCGTGTGGACGGCGTTGTTGTATGCGACTTCGGCGAACGGGAGCAGTTCAGCCCAGTCGTCTTGGTGGTAGTTCGTATATGATCGTATAAATTGCTCTAAGGTGGCATTAAGAACCTCAGTGGCTCCGTCCGTCTGCGGATGCCAAGCCGTAGATAGGGCCTGTTGGGTCCCCGTCAGCTTCAGGAAGGCCCGCCAGAATTTGGAGGTGAACTGTGTGCCCCTGTCGGTCACCACACGTGCGGGACATCCGTGTAGCCTGTACACGTGGATGAGGAAGAGTTTGGCTAGTTGTTGTGAGGATGGGACCGACGTGCAGGGGATGAAGTGGGCCTGCTTTGAGAAGTAGTCCTTCACCACACAAATGGCCGTTTTCTTCTGGCTGGGTGGGAGGTCCACTATAAAATCCATAGAGATTTCCTCCCATGGGCGGGAGGGTTCTGCCACCCGTTGCAATAGCCCCGCGGGTTTGCCTGGTGCCCGTTTGGCCCTAGCGCACGTTGGGCAGGACGCCACGTAGGTTTTTACGTCTCGCCTGAGCGCAGGCCACCAGAATTGGCGCCGTGTTAGGTGTAGGGTCTTGAGGAACCCAAAGTGTCCCGCTTGCTTGGCGTCGTGTGACCTATGCAAGATCGCCTGGCGTTGCAAGTCCGGGACGTAGATTCTGCCTTCCCCCCATGCCAGGTCTTGCGCCATCGTTACCTTGTCGGGGTTCGCCAGGAACCAGGGGTCGGTTTTGAGGGCGGCGGCGAGGTCCGTGCGCATTCCCCCTGGTAGTTGCGGTTGGCTTCTTTCCGTCGCCGGTTGTCCCGCCGTCGGCTGCGCCGTAGCGTCGAGCTGCCTCCGTGCGCCGCTTCGGGTGGTCACGGCCATCCCCAGTTGCGAGGCGGATAGGACCGTCCCAATGGTGTCTGGGGCGGGCTCTTCGTCTTGGGGCAGTCGGGAGAGGGCGTTGGCCAGGAAGTTCTTCTTGCCCGGCATGAACTTCAGCTGGAAATCAAAGCGGCTGAAGAATTGGGCCCATCGGACCTGTTTTGGGCTAAGGCGTCTAGGCGTTCGTAGGGCCTCGAGGTTCCGGTGGTCCGTCCAGACCTCGAATGGTTGGGTGGCTCCCTCGAGTAGGTGTCGCCATGTCTCTAGTGCCGATTTCACCGCGAAGGCTTCTTTCTCCCAGACGTGCCATCGCCTCTCTGTCTCGGAGAACTTCCTTGACAGGTAGGCGCATGGTTTCAGGAGCCCCGTGGAGTCTTTCTGTAGTAGGATGGCTCCCAGGGAGAAGTCTGAGGCGTCGGCTTGGACCACGAACGGCCGTTCTGGGTCCGGGTGCGCGAGGATTGGCTCCGTAGTGAACAGCGCTTTCAGCTTGTCGAATGCGGTCTGGCACGCGGGAGTCCAATTCAGCACTGTGCCTGGGTTCTTGGCGCGTCGGGTGTCCCCCACCCCTTTGGTTTTGAGGAGGTCCGTTAAGGGGAGGGCTATCTCAGCGAACCCCCGGGCGAATGACCTGTAGAAATTCGCGAATCCCAGGAAGCTCTGTAGTTGCCGTCTGTTGCGGGGCCGCTCCCAGTTTAGCACCGCTTCGACTTTTGCGGGGTCCATTTCGATGCCGTCCCCGGAGATTCGATACCCCAAATAGTCTAGGCGCTCTTTGTGAAACTCGCACTTTGTAGGCTTCGCATAGAGCTGCGCCCTTCTGAGCTTGTCGAGGACTTGCCTGACTAAGGTTACGTGTTCCTCGTGTGTTTTTGTGTAAATAAGGACGTCGTCGATGTAGACCAGGACCCCTTTAAACAGATGTTCATGCAGTACCTCATTGATGAGCTGCATGAACACCCCAGGGGCCCCCGCGAGTCCGAAGGGCAGTACCTTGTACTGGAAAGCGCCTAGGGGGCAGTTAAACGCCGTCTTCCATTCGTCCCCCTCCCTGATTCGGATGCGATAGTACGCCTCGCGAAGGTCCAATTTGGAAAAGACTTTGCCCGTGGACAGGTGGGCGAGCATGTCCTTCACCAGGGGTAAGGGATATTTGTTGGACAGGGAAGCCGCGTTTAGGCCCCGGTAGTCGGTACAGAGCCGTAGGGTCCCGTCTTTCTTCTCCCGGAATAAGACGGGGGCTCCGACCGGTGAGCATGCTGGCTCTATGAATCCCCTGTCTAGGTTTTTATCGATGAACTCCCGGAGGGTTGCCATCTCCTTCGGGGTCATCGAATAGATTTTTGGTCGAGGTAAGGGGACGTCGGGCAGTAGGTCGATCCGGCAATCCGTCTTGCGGTGGGGGGGTAGTTGGTCAGCCTCTGCCTCTCCGAAGACCTCGGAGAAGTCGGCGTATTGTTCTGGTAGGTCTGCTGGGTTAGCGGCGTTGTCTTGTGTGGTCGCCTCCGCTCGTCCTACCGTGGGGTTGCTTTTGCCGGCTGGAACTGGTGCTCGATACTCGCCGTCGCCGAATGTGAAGGTGCGGGTCGCCCAGTTGATCCGCGGGTTGTTTTTCGCGAGCCATGGCATCCCCAGGACTGCAATGGGCCGTCCGATGTGCGTGACTACGAACGATGTGCGCTCAGTGTGAGTGCCCATTTGCAGGGTGACCGGCTCGGTTTGTAGCGTGGCTGGTTTCCCTCCCGCTGTAGAGCCGTCCAGCTGGTGGAATGCCAGCGGCGTGGGGAGGGGGAAGCAGCGGAGGTCGAGTTTGGCGACTAGGTCGGGGTGGATGAGGTTTTTTGAGCACCCCGAGTCCACTAGTGCCGCGGCCGTGGTGGCTCCGTTTCCGGTAGAGAGTTGAATTGCTGCCAATATTACGGAGCTTTTGTCGTTTCGTTGAGGTGGTCCGCGTTGCTGTCCCACCGCCTGCCTCGCCACGCGTCTCAGAGCAGGCGGGGAGCATTTCCCGCCGGCTGGTCGGGGTCGGTATTGTCCTCTTCCCCCCAGTAAGCGTCCCAGCTCTCTTTCGGTGTCGCTGTGGCCACGGTCATTCGGCGGTGAGGCGGCGGCCCCGGGTTGGGTGGTTTGGGGCTAATTTTCGGGGTGGGCTTGGGCGCGCTGGTCGGCGGTCGGTTGGCAAAGCAATCCGCCGTCTTGTGCCCTAATTTGCCACACCTCCCGCAGGGCTCCCGGTTGAACTTCTTTTTAGGGTATATGGGGCCGGCCATCCCCCCGTGTGGTGCGGGTACCTTTTTCCCGGCATCGTTTGTGTCTTCCGTGGTTGTCATGAGGAAGGTGCGGTGCGCGTGTTCGGCTTTCCCCGCGAGGTGGATCCACCCGTGTAACGTTTCTGGGTCGTCGCGGTAGAGGGCCCATTGGAGAACGTCGCGGTTGAGCCCCCTTTTGAAGATTTCCAGCAGGGTGGTCTCGGACCAGTCGCTGACCTTCCCCGCGAGGGCTTTGAACTCCAGGGCGTAGTCAGGGACCGTGCAGGTGCCCTGTTTAAGTCTTTGGAGTGCGCTTTTCGCCCGCACTTTGGCTAGGGGGTCTTCGAAGTAGTCTTTCATCTCTTTGATGAAAGCAGGGAAGGTGGCGAGGGCGGGGGAGCTGGACTCGTACAGTTGGACGTACCAGTCCGCCGCCCTGTCTTGGAGTTTGATCGCCACGGCGGCGATCTTGTCGGCCTCGGAGTCATAGGAGTGTCCGTGCCTCCCCATGAACTCCCTAGCGTTGGTCACAAAAAACGAGAGTTTTGTGGGGGTCCCATCGAAGAAGATGGGGAAGTCCTTTGGGGCCCGGGCGTTTTGTGCGGCCCCGCCTCTCGCTTCTCGGGGTGTGGTGTCGGCCGCCTGTGCCGTCTGCTGGCCCTCCGCTGGCCCGTGTGGGTTCGATGCTTCGCTCAGGGTGTGGGCTTGTGCGGGGACGTTGTTGGGTGGCGCGGGGGGCATAAGCGCCTGGAGTATGGTCCGGAGTTCCGTCAGCTGAGCCCGCATGGCCGCGAGTTCAGCTCGTGCCTCCTCGTCCACAGCCCGCGCCGCCGCTGGGGCCGGTTCCGTTGGCGCGTCCTCGGGGGTGGGTTGCCGGCGGGGTTCATCGTCCCTCTGCCGCGGGTCCGCTTCCTCCGCCGTCTGATGGGTGTCTCCGTCGTCCTCCTCCGTGTCGAGCGCCGTGGGGCTGTCGCTCCACGCCCGTTGCTGGGGTGCGATGTGGGGCGCGGGGTCCTCCGCTGGTTTCGGAAGTCGTGCTGCTCCCTCCCGCGGTCGGGTTGCCTCCGTCGCCATCTCCCCTTGGGGTTGGAGCTGAGGCTCGGGTCGGGTTGGGTGGGCGTCCATGGCTCCGGGAGTCCGCGGTGCCTCTGGCCTTGGTCGGTCCTCCTCTGTCTCTTGCCGCGCGGCTCGCCCTCCTTGCCCGCGCCGTTCCGGCCTCATCTTGCTGGTCTTCTCGCCGTCTACTCCTCCCGCAGCTCGTTGTCGTCCGGTGGGGCTCGGCGAGGCTGAGTTTATGACTCTCAGCTTTATGTCATGCGCTGCCTCCCCCTGAATAACAATCAGACACTGGTTTGCGAATCAGGCTCTGGTTTATTGCAGGGCAGGTACAGCGTTGGTAGAAAAAAGCTGAGAGTGACAGGAGCGCGCCGGTGCGGGGTTTAAATACCCCGCGCCGGTCAGCGCCCCCTCGCTCACGGTCACGTCACCCCCCTTTGTCCCATGCGTTGCCCTGCCGGTGGGTGAGGGTTTCCGGGATCGCCCATCATCAGGTTTCCATTCTTCTGCTGATTGCTTTCAGCTGGGCGATCCCCGTTGTATTGCCGCTGATGGTTTGGGTGGCTCCGTGATTCATTTGGCTATTGTTTGTTGGCCGTTAGTCGTTGTAGGTTGATGGCTACTTAACTTGTACCCCTTCACCTATTTCCTTGTCATTGTCATGAGTGCCATTGCGCTGATGACTTTAGCTCAACGGCACTCATGACAAAGGACCTGTAGTTACATCAGTGCTGACAAGCTCAAGAAGTTACTTACCTCTGCTTTGGCTTCGTGCCTTTGCATTACCATCCCATTATCCCATTAAACAGTGCCCAATTATGTGTTTGTTGATGTTAGCCCTGTGAGGTAGTCCAGACAAGAAGCACACCCAGGAGTACTAGCTCTATATTTATTGTAAGGTTACATTAACAGAATCTTGCAAGTCTGAAAGTACTTCTCCCCTTCTTTCCTTTTACTCTCCGGAAAAATAGGGAGGGTCCCTTCTGAAACATTTCCCACACCCTCCCCTTTCTGTGGGTTATCTTTTACACTGGTTGTCCAGTCTGCGGCTCTCCCTCCTGTCTCCCAAGGTCATTCCCACATACCATTCCAGTTGGATACCCAAGGCTTAGCCATTCACCTACAGGTAATCAAAAAAGCGATCAAACCCAGAGAAGTTTTGGCCTTACAAAAGTATAACATGAATGGTATTTTTTATCATTCCTTGATTGTTTACTGGAAGACGGAAACCAGATCCCAGGTCTATTTGCTCTATGACTTCCTAGATGGAGAGAAATTGTTTGAGCAGAATAAGCAAGGCACCCACACAAGGTAAAAGCCCAGAAAAGAAGATAGGCACATGGGATACTGCCAAGGTAGGTGCATTCTTTGAGGTAGCCTCCCAGCCAGCTCACCTTTCCAAGACAGCTAGACAGCATCTGAGTTTGAATACACAGGTAAGACCTGGGTTTTGGCAAGCAGGCACAGAGCAACCTCTCCCAACCCTTCCCTCTCCTGGATAGGAAAAAGGGCTGTGTTCTTTTACAACTAGAGGGAGAATCTGATGGACTGAGTTGGGATTGACATCTCCCACAGTCTCTGCATTAACAGGAAAAGAAACAAGAACCTTATTCCTATTTCCATGAAAATAGAAGGAACTCTCTGCAATGCCAGATTGAATTCAAGAGTTCTATATCTATATTTATATCTACTGTATATTTCCCTCCCTCCCTCCCTCGAGAGAGATTGCTAATTATAGCAAACTACCACCCTCTGGTGGTCTGCCAGGAGTACTGCATGTATTCTTGCAAGTTAGGCTTCATATAGTCCGTTTTTTTATAAAAAATGAAGGTTGATTGTACTTTTTTGAGAAATCGATTTATGTCCCAAGGGGAGGAAAAAAGGCTGACACTACTAGTTACATGCCTTAATACTACAGGACCACGAGTTAGAACAATATAATTTATTTTATTTCTTTCTTACTTTTAATTTGTCAAAAAAGTAAGAATGGGTATGCCTTTTCTCTGGTTCAGAAAGGACACCAGGTAACACCCCCTCTCCCCACCCCCTGAAATACAGAAGCAGCAGAGCTATATACAGCTACAACAGGCCAAGAGACAAAAGTAGGGTCTGTAGACTTTGTGGGCTTCTGGAAGAGAAGATTTAAAAACTTGGCCTTTCTCCCTATAGGTGCAGCCATGCCCCTATAGAAGGGATGGAACACAGCTACGGCGGCTCTCAGACCAACCATACTACTGTATTCTGCATTGCCTGAAGTCATTGGATTTGCTTCAAAAGAAGCCTGAAAGCACATTTTTATACATACTTCTCAGACTGATCCCTAAATTGTTCATTCCTTTCAGAGGTTTTTTTAAAAAGCACTACACAATTTTTTGTGTATTTTAAATACACAAAGATAGCTCTTATGTTCTGCTACTGAACACTTTATTACTTCTCTAAAACCATTAAAGATAAGAAGGGGAAAAGAAACAAGAGAGTAAACTGTGGAGGACAGTTCGTGAACAAAGCACCAAAGCAGCAAAAAATTGATAACTTCCTGGGAGTAATGAAGATGAAAGACGTAGGTAACCCAGTGAGTCCAGTGCATTTGCCAAATATGATGTGCTGAAGTGGGACTTGCAAACACAGATCAAGAGTCAAGGGAAGCCCAACCTAACAGTGAATTACAATAGTCCACCTTGGAGAGGACCAGGGCATTCCATAGCTATATTTAGGTCAACAGAAGCAGCTCCAAATCACAGCACCAACCGAAGATGACATGGTAAGAGATGGCTCTAAGATGACAGTTGAATCTTGGGCCTTAGACCCAAACCTTAATCGCCCATTAAGAATGATGCAGACCAACCTTCTGTTTACATTCTGCCAGATACTTCTCCCTACCTAATACCAACGTTTTCATCTTATCAGAACAGATGTTCAGGTGGATCATGAACATCCATTGGGATAGCACAGGGAAAGCCCACCCATGTCTGAACCCACTGAAATATAGAGCTGGGTATCATCTACATACCTATGACACAACAACCATACAGTTGAGTAAGTTCTCCCAATGCCTACACATACATATTTATTATGAAAGATGATCAGAAAAAAAAATTGTGGAACACTACAAAGGCAAGGCCCAGGAGCTGAAGAAACTATGTCCATTATTGATAATTGAGTCAAGTCCTCCATATGGCACTGGAACCAAACAAGAAACTGATCCTGCAGCCAAACAGAGGCTGGACTGACCTCACTAACAACCATGGTTAGTGTAATCAAATGCTGCCAACAACAACAAAAGTGACAGACTGCCTTAATCCATTATTAAAAGGAGAGCTGTTTCCATATAGTACCCAGGTCTATATATTAACATTGCTCTAAAGCAGGCTTTCTCAACCTTGGCAACTTTAAGATGTGTGCTGCTGTGCTAGCTGGGGAATTCTGGGAGCTGAAGTCTACACTTCTTAAAGTTGCCAAGGTTGAGAAGCCCTGCTCTAGATTCATTCTCAGATGCTACAGAGCGATCCTAACTTTGTTCCCCATTCCTTTTTTTCAGTTGTCCTCCTCACCCACTAACTGCACTGCAGTTGTGATGCTGCAGTTCCTCCCACCTTATTAGTCCACACATTTCATTCTGAAGAGCCTCTTACAACACAGCACTTGGACCAGGTTGTGGCAGCTGGAGGAATACCATTGCTATATCTACAAGCTGGCTAATTGGCAAGCAAATCGGCTAATTGGCAAGCAAATCCATCAGGCACAGAATGGACAGGGCTGGTGTGCAAGGCAGAGCCAGCACCCTCCATCTTCCCCTGCTCACCGAAATGGCCACTTCACACTGTCTGCATATCTGTTGTTTTCTCTGAGTCAGAGATATGGATAGGAAGGTGATGTGGTGGATTTCAGCACTGCTGCTGGTTCTCAGGAAGGAGGGAACGCATTCCAGGGAGATAAGAGAACTCTCAGCAGTCCGGAGAGTGTTGTGGGAAAAACAAAGAGATTCAGGGTTGCCCCGCCCTAGAGTCTCCCAGCTTATTTGTGCTTAGGTTAGTTAGGGTAGCTTTAGTCTGGCAAGATTCTCTCTGCATGGTAAGAGCAAATAAAGAACTGGAGTTCTGAATGCACTGACTTGTTGTTGTTCTTGGGCTGGCCCTGACAGGTGGTATCTTATGCTGGTGGAAAGACACTACTGATACAAACCTTGGATAGTGAGAATCTCCGCTCTAACAGTCTGGCTCTTAAGTGGCCTTAAATGTCTACAGTATGATGAATTAGCAGATGTACAAAAAGGGGAAAGTTACAAACTCAATAGTTCTTTTTCTTTTAATTATTTTTTGGGATTTTAATTCTTGTTAAACTTGTTTTGTTTTGTTTTTCCCTTTTATTAACACCCACAAACACACCCACACGTATATGAAGCAATTATACAATGGAGACTTCAATACTAAGTAACCAGCTCCAGACCAGAACGTTTATTGCACAACAAATACTTTGATGTAATCTGTAGCAGTTTCTTTCCTTCTAATACTATACTCAATTTTGTATGAAAAACAGTTAAATAGTTTTATGCTTGTAATATCGTTATCCTAAGTTGTAATTAACACTGATAGAATATTTTTCTTTTCTTTATTTCTAATACTGTTATCTAAAGAATAGAAATGTCAATAATTTTAATTAATACTGTACAAAGATCATTGTATCAAAACACTATACTGTATCAAGATTTACAACAATATAATAAAAAGGGGAAAAAAATCTCAACTCTAGTATTGTGACTAAAAGAAAAATCTCTAAGCATATTAGAAAGTGCAACTTGCATATATAAATGTGGTGCTAATTAGGAGAAAGAGTCTGAGAAGTTAAGAGTACATAAATTCTGCTAAAGTCCTCAACCTCATTAGGGAATATAAACTAGTTGACAGACTGCACAGTTCAAAAGATATAAAGCAAAGGTTGCTATATTTATTATTCCTGTATAAAAGACACTGATCAGATTTCCTCTACCATTAAAAATATCTAGATCCAATCCCTAGTCTTCACAAAAATTAACAATTTACTCTTCATGATTTGATGAAATAATCCAGATCTGAGGGGATTAGCATTTTTTAGAGTTTAATGAACTTCATGCCAGTAAAGAAACAGCATCTCAGTCAAATGGATAAAATAGCATCAATGCTAATTCCAGAAAATTGGAACCCTCATATTATATATCTTGCCAATAACTCATAATTAAGATTGCAATTTTTTTTTCTTAATACAAGCACACTGGTACGTAAGGAATTACACAAATCTTTCTTGTTGGGAGCTCAGCTAGTCCAGGCTATCCACTCTAATGTGCATATTAAGACAGTCCTGCTGAGTACGTCAGCCCCACTGCTAGTTTAGTTCACTCAAGATGTACATACCCACCTCAAAATCCTGCTATAACGGCATCATTATCTCCTAGACCTCCAAGGCACCCATCTGTCCACCAGGGAAGGAGCCTACACTTGCAGAAGATTCTTCTGATTGCAATGTTAGAAGCAGCTCATGTTTATGTGCAGATAGAACAAGGGGATTATAATGTAAAATCCAAACATTTCTAATAGTTACCGTACAGCAGTGTTTCTCAACCGTGGCAACTTTAAGATGTATGGACTTCAACTCCCAGAATTCCCCAGCCAGCCATGAAGTTCCCACACTGCCTTAAAAACTGGAAAATAAAGCCCCTGCTAAATATGGTCCCCCAATTTCCCTTTAAGCCCAGCTGCTCAATATTCTGGCATTCAGTTTTCATTTATTAGTGTCCTTGGGCTCAATAAGCCCTAAGAAATGTCAGGAGCTCTCATTGGAGATTTTCTAGGAGCCCCTAACATTAATTTGGGCCCTTAGTATAGTAGAAGTTGCTAGGATCCCTAATCAACATCTGTCATTATTTCTTGGCAAACAAGCTGTAACATCAAAAACCATTTCACTGAGCACATCTACTCAAACTTATGCATTGCCTAGACTTCCTTGTGAACCACAATGCAGCCACCTCCACTAAAGATGGGACTGTAGCAGCTACAATCCACCAGGTATTCCTAAACTAAAACTCCCAGCATTGCCAATACTAGCTGAAGCTTCTGGAAGCTGTAATTCAGCCACATTTAGAAAACTATAGGTCACCAGAATGGAGAAAACTGAGCTAAATACTGGAGCAAAAGAAGTTGTGGTATTTTTTATTTGTTAAATGATCATGGACAAATGTTTTAGTATTATATTTTTCTACAACGTTTTTCAAAGAACCTCTTGAGTATTCTTCTTTCCACTGTATCTTTACTGTATCTTTACAACTATGTGAGTAACTTTGGCAACTTGGCCCAAAGTCATTCAGTGAAGTTTATGGCTGAGTGGGTACTTGAACCTAAGAATCTCCACTTAGTTCCAATGGGTTATGTAATTAATTTGGAACAGGAATGACACTTTGCAAAATATTGCAGGGCAGAAACACTGGGGCATTCCTTCCTTATCATTTGGCGAGCAGGTTGTTACATCCCTTGCACTGAGACCATTAGAAAAAGGATCAGAGGAATCCAGGTGGACCCAACTTAACATGCTTACTGATAGCTGACTTTGATGGGGCTGGTCCATAGCATTTATGCCTTTTGTTGGTTCTGCCCAGACAAATTTCTTCACATATCTAGTTTTTTTCTTTCTTCTTCCTTTCTCCCTTCTGAGAGATGTTTAATCTACCCTGCTATACTACATTTCAAATAGCAAGAAGTCGATGTTGACTGATCACCGTCTTGCCCCCTGATAAATGGGATGCTATAGTATATACATCCATTTCCAAGATTCTGTAACCTAACCCTTTTCCCTTCAATAAATCTGACCAGTAAGACAACTCTGGAAATTCTAGCTTTCTTGGCTAGAAGCAGTTGTGAGGGCCTTGTGAGAAAGAAGTATGGCAACATTGTGACAGCCCTGATTAACAAGATAATGAAACCTAATCTGCAATGCTCATCACAGCAGACATGGTGTCAGTCCTGGTAAGCCCTCTAAAATTTGTGAGCTTTGGTATTATCTGAGCATTCTGGGTACAGGACTTGCCCAAATAGGTACTATGATATTGATACAAATGTGAATGCAGATGCATTTCTGATTCCAAATGGGCTGGTCATGAGAATGTTTGCTTTTGCCTGCAACCTTCTTTGCTGCAAAAGGGCAAAGTCTGTAGGTCACTACTGAAGCAGAACGCATCCTTGTGAATTAATCCTATAGCAGTGGATGTCTAATGATGTCTGTTCTTGGTGTTGCCAGAGTTCCAGGAAATTGTGAGCAGTGAAAAAGATAATCTCCTGAACTACAGAGCAATTTGTTTTAAAAAGCTACATGGAAAGGGTTAAGATTACTGCATAGTGGCCTTTTACAAGGCAGAAGATCACATGTCCAGTCTCCATTAGCTCCATCAGGTGGCATTGGCAAATGTCTGATGCTTCTGGAAGTACACAAGGACCTGATTCAGCAAGGAGCTGTTTTCTGTGTTCCTAGCAAGATGTAAGCATCTCAAGATCTAAAAACCGTCTGCAAAAGTGTGATCACTAGAGACAAAGACAACCTATCTAATAAATATTTTACCATGAATTAAAAATTGGACTGTGCAGCATTTTTCGATGCAAAGGCAAAATGGTGCCTCAGAGCGCACAGGGGCAATCTGTACCTGCACTTCCCTAAAGCGTCCCTATTTTTTACTGGGATTGCACAGCTGCCCTCCATAGCTGCAACATAATCTTAGGAAAAGGTGTGTTGGCTTTACCAAGTTGCATACAGATGCTCTGCCTCTGCTCCTGTGGCTCCAAAAACACCTTTTTAATCTTTCAGTCCAAACTGTTGCACAGCTATTGTTAATAAAGGTTTTGGCACCAGACCTACTTTGCTAGCTGCAGATTAAAGTTCTGCCATTCTATAAAATAACTGAATGACTGTAAGTGAAGGGAAGAGTGTTATGGCAGACTGAAATACATCTATTTCTTCTTGGTATAGAATTATTACCTTTCAAAATTTTAGGTTTTGGTTTGGTTCTCTTTTGTTTTTAGAACAATGACATCATCCAACTGCTAGGTGTTGCATGGTTTTACCTGGTTAACTTGTCTGTTTTCCCAAAAACCAATCAAGAATTTATCATTATGGAAAGCGGAATGCTAGACTGGGTGGATGAAAATAACGTACTGCAATACATTAGCACTAAATTTCAATAATTATACCTGATTTTAAATTAGAATGAGCCATCATGCAGAGCCAATCTATGAAAGTTGCATTTCAATATTTATAGAATATTCCATACTTTCAAAATCACCATGATAGTAATTATTCTTGGAAATATGCCTGTGATTTAATCTGCAATCTCATCTTCTGTTTCCTCTTTTCTTTTCTTTTTTCCTTTTGTTCCTCAAAACCATCTATTTCAGTGACAGATGGCTTGACCCTAGAAACCAGAAGTATTTCCAATAAGTATGTTGTGGAGGCCACAGAAGAGATAAAGTCAAACAAAGTTAGATTTTAAATCTGTATGAAATGAAATGTATCATCCTTTTTAGAAAACTCTTAAATCCCTTAGATATTAATTTAACCTCATCTTTTGGAAAACTGTCCAGACTCTTAGTTCAGCCATTTTCTTTAATATGGTAGCTCATTAAAGAAATGGATTCCTGTTAGTAAGGAACAATATGGATTAGGAATGTACTGAGGTCACCTAATTCAGATCAGTCCAGATACTATGCAACATTTTTTATGCCTGTATCCAGACTGAGATTGAGAAAAATGCAGCCTTGTTTTCACATTGACTAAACATGGTAAAATACAAAATGTTCGCTCAGTAGGATGACATCTGCAAGCAAGATAGATATTAAAGGAGTGATGCATACCAAATTTTGTGAAAGTTTGTGCAAGATTTTTTGAGCCATGCAGTTTATTTTATTTTATTTTATTATTTTATTTTATTTATTTTGAAGTGTTACTTTGTTGCTTTAGGATGGAATGTACTGAAATCTGCAGTGGGGAAGAAAAGATTCTGCCTGGAGCCAGTACAGAGCAATCAGTTATGCCCTAGTTATGCCCTAGGAAATGGATAGTCAATTACATTACTCCTTCCATCTCAGGAGCTGGATTCCATATCATCCAGTGTTAATTAATCCTAATATGGATTGTAATAGGAATGTCAGCCCTGACATGTAGCAAAGTGAATGATTTCGTTCAGGAGACCTTAGCAGGGATGGGAAAGCAGGGCTCATTTGAGTTTTTCTTCAGTAAACAACTTTACAGGAATGATGAATTATCATATTACAAAATCTGCTTTTCTCTCTCTCTCTCTGAGCCTCAGGGTTTGCCAGCTGGACCTATAGTATAAAAGCCAAACCATTAAAGAACCCTGAGTTGAGTACCAGAACTGAAATGAATTCACAGCCCTTCTAAGCAAAATATTTTCTCCATTATATATTTTCCTCCCCAGATTTCTTCATTTTGGCTGTATAATTTGGGTCTGTGTGTGTTAAAGATCTTTTTGTTATTTAAGTGTTTCTGCATTTCTCTATAATAAATTGTGTAAGTTTCCAATTACTTCAGTATCATCCAGGAGGAGAGAATATTGCATGCTAGTCTCTGTTTCCCTTCTCCTCTTTGCATCAGATTATGGTTCCCCCAATTCAAAATTCATCAGACTGGTCCTTGTTTCATTTTAGGATCTTTTGATCATTGGGTGGGGGGAAGAACTTTGGGTTTTATTGTTTTATGCCCTCACATGCAAGTCAACCCATTATTCTAGAATTGTGATTCATGACTTTAATTGATCTAATGTACTGTATGACAGAGAGAGCCTGTTTGGTGAAGTGGTTAAGGTATCAGGGTAAAAACTGGGAGACTGTGAGTTCTAGTCCCGCCTTAGGCACGCAGCCAGCTGGGTGACTTTGGGCCAGTCGCTCCCCCTCAGCCCTAGAAAGGAGGCAATGGCATTAGTGTCAGTCCCTCAGCAGGTGGCAAGCTGACCTTGGATGGCAGCCATAGAATATTCCAGGAGCATGGGCTAGATTGGAATGGCAAACCACTTCTTGTCTGGTAAGTAGTTGTCAGTCAGTGCAGATCTATCAGAATTGGCACTATATGATCCCTGAACCTTACGACAGTTTGCAGTATAGATACCGTATTTTGTAGCAACATCAATTTCTGGACACAAGCATGTTGTAATAGTCAATATGTAATGTAACTAAGATGCTGTCATCCAATCTAACCAGAAAAGGTGGGGCATGCATTGTAACATAAACTCAAATACAGGTAGTCTATTTTTATACATAGCACACAGTTATGTGGTGGATTTTGCAAGTAAAAGACACAAAAATAGGTTTTGCATTGCACCGAGATATAAGCACATACCAAATGAAAATTGGTATAAATAATAAATTTATACCAATTTGAACTTTAAAAAAGGAGATCAGTCATATTATTGGACTAATTACTAGTCACAAAGGCCATATATTTAAATCTGACATTAGTCATTAGTTAAGAATACAAATTCTTGGTGGAAAGACAGGGTATAATAATCTCCAGTACTGGAGGCAATATGCAGGAGATCTGAAGTAGGAGAGTGCTGTTGCATTTAAATATTGAATGTCTATTTCAATGGACATTTTAATGTTTAGCTTGTGGACACTGATTGCTAAGTTTTATGGTCTGATTCAACACAGATTTTTACGTAAGTAAACAAGGATTCTCCCAAGTAATGAATAAATTACCTGTAGCACAATAAATTACCTGTAGCACAATAAATCACAGCTATTTTGATCCAGAACATGTCCCTGTATGTTATCTGAAATTATAATACAGAATAGGACTGAAATGTTGTTGCTTTACCTCCAATTAAACCACAGTCAACTTTACAGAGACCCTTTTGTGCCCAGGCACTTCTCCTGTTTTTAAAAATGAAACCCTACAGATGTGTAAACATTCCATACCACCCTTGCCAGATTCTGCTTCTTGAAAGAAGTCCAAGTTACAAGGAAATAGCACTTCTCAAGAGAGAAGTCATACTGATGCTTTCTTTCTTGTTTTATTTTATTTTATTTTATTTTGCTAAGCTGGCTCAGCTAAAGCTTGCCAGCAAAGGTCAGCTCAGATTGGTTAAGTATTTCAGTTACTTTCCCAAACTTCACCACTGCAGACTTATGAATAGCCCTTTCTGATAAGACACAAGCCCTTTTGGTGTAAAGCTATAACTTGGCTAACTGTAGAGATACGTCAACCACTTCATGAGAATTAAACACTGCAGCAAATTGTCAAAAGATTCAGAAAGAACATATGTGATTTTTAAGACATTAGTTATGATTCATGTCCAAAGGAACGGATCAATAAATTCATATTTTTCCTAGAATCTTACTGGTTGGCAGTAGTCAATATTTTTTGTTATGTTGTGTAAAGGTAAGAACATTAGCATTTAGACTGTTGAACAGCTTTCCTGAACCTACATCCCTCCATGTGACTGGGGTATGATAAGAACTGAATTCAAACACATCTGGTTGGCTGGCTATGAATGTGAATAGAATTCACTTTGGGGGGAAAAAAAGATCCAGTTCAACACCTTTAATCATGAAACACTTCAACTGGCCCAAATTCCAAACCGTAATGTTGACAGGAACTAGTCAGACGAGGCCTTTACTCTCACTGAATTCTATCTTCATTGAGCACCTATTAATTTCAGTTTAAGATGCTGTTATCTTTTAAGCTGTAAGTGACCTGAGAATCAGATATTTAAGGATTATCTTTTTCTGACATAGTATACGTCTTCCTAAATATCATCTATGATACTGTTCAGAATCTTTCTACCAGCTGGCACTAACATTTTCTCAGTCCTGATACTAACACACCGGAATATCCCTAGATACTTCCAACCCCAACTGAGCATCTGGCTCTTTAAAAGGAGGAAACTGATAATGACCAATTATTTTTGGCTATTAAACAGATTTAAGTTTGTTTGTTTTAAAGGTTAATCTCTCTGTTGATTTTTAAGATGTAGTATTTGATTTTACTTTTTTTTTAATCTTTGTTATAAACTGCAATGAGCTCCTTACAGAGGTAATTTTTTTCCTTTGAAAAAGTTAACAAAATTTTAGCTCAATACCAAGACCACAATCATTTTGAAGAAATATTAATAAGCTCCCTTTTATTCAAAACAAATCACCAAGAGCACATTCCTATGCATGTTTTCTCAGAAGTCCATTGAGTTCAGTGGGTTTACTTTCAAGCACACTTAGAGGGTTGCAACTGAACTACTTTTTTGTTTTGAAATCTGTGAACCATTGAGAAGCAAACTGAATATTTTTATATCCAAACTGCTCGCTTTCAGACTGAATATTTTATTATGCTTTTTTCTATCCTGAGTTACATTTTTTGAAGAATTATAACCCACTTTTCTAGTTCTTTATTCCAATTTATACTACTCAAACTCCTGCCCTTTTCCTAAAGCCACTGGAAAAAAAAAGACTAAAAGTACAGTTAAAAAATTATACCTAGCATTGCTTCTTAGCCTTTTTTTTAAGGGTTGGATTTTGATGTGGGCAGCAACTTATTGAATTTATTGATGTGAGTAGCAACTTATTGAGCAAGCAAACCTATCATAGATCAGCACAACTCATATGTCACCACTGGGTCAAAATGCCACCCGATACAGTTTGTCTGGGTGTAAGAGCAGGTCACAAGCAAACAGTCCATTACCAAAATGAAACACTGGTGGAAACCATTGCTCCTGCCCAGAAGAGATAGAGTTCTAGCTCATTACAACAATAGGCAGGAAAAAGACATGCAAAAAATTGAACCTTAATTTCATTATAAATAGGTCTTGCGTTTTATACAAGCATTCATTGGAATTCTTCTTTAATGGTTTCCTTCGCTTTTCTGCAATAAGCATAGTTATTAGAAGTTATTGTATCCCTGAGGGCCTGTTTATCTGTTTTCCGTTCAGCTTGTTGGGAGAAACAAGATAGTCCACTTGCATCTTCTGCAGCGAAACTGTAAATGAGTACTGTGTTTTTGAACTAATGTATTAACATTAGATACAAGAACTTCTGGGGAATTAAAATATCCTGATTAATAGTGCAAACCAAAAAGAGGGGATAATACAGAGGGACAGATCATCTACTATTTTTGAAACCGTGGTTGATTTGCCTCACACCCGTTTTGCCATGCAGTATCTTTTCTTCTTCAATTTTCCCCAACTTGTTCATGAGTGAGAAAATATTAATGCTAGCTACTAAAGTAGCTAATGAACCCAAGACCTCCTCCTGCCTCATCAGTCTTGAAGCAGGGCAATAGCATGCCTGTTCACACTAAACCTCCCAAAGAATAGGTAACACTTGTACTCAAGGCTATAAATTCAAGAAGGAAGAATATAAAGAACACAGTGATTCTACCTCAGGGCCAGGCAGAACAAAGAGATCTATAGGTCGACTCTGAAGAGTGAAAAAAAGAACCTAAAGGGTGTTCTTTGTTGTTTGACTTACAGCTAGGTAACTGAGCATTCCAATAACCATAACTTTGGAGTTAGAACCAAAAGGATGAGCATGGATGGGTAGATTGTACTCTAACAAGCTTCTGGTAGACACTCAGCCATACTTCCTGCTACGGTTGCAGAGTAGATAATTAAACAGTACCCTCATGCGTTACTAAATGGATGGCATCTTGATAGGCAGGAAGATATCTGCACTTACTGATGGCAGCACCTGTCTTTGCTGTACTCAACAGAGGGATAAAATAATTCATTTAATTTAATTATTCAGTTTAAATAATTATATTCTAATCACTATCCCTTGCAACTATATGAGGTTCTCATGGTATTCTGGATTGCCCCAGGTTTCTTGCCCCTCCTGTCTTTGCCAGAACAAAGTTGGTTCTTCAGCCAACATGGCATCATAATACTAATAAAGACACACTGCAGGTTCACAGTATAGAGATTTGCTAACCAAAGCCTTTCTATAGTGTCGCTTCTTGTTTAGCACTTTAGCCACTACATCACACAGGTTCTCTTTGTCTAAAAAGTTTTAACTTTGTCTAGATTGTGCTTAAGTAAAGCTTAGAAAAGAAGAAATAATATTACTTATAAGAGGTTTGGTGGTTTTTAACATATTTTTATAACTCAAGAAAACTTCAGTATCAACAATATTAAACAAATAGGATTAGGCAAATGTTCAAAAGAAACAGTAGTTGAGATTTATTTATTATTTAGGATATGTCACTTGTATTCAGACAGATTTTTAAAGAGTTTTATTATTGTTGAAATCTAGCCATAAAGAACATAAACATGACCAGTTCATATTTCAGCATAAACCTTTTAATGTACTGAATTAATATGAATATCATGTTGGTTTAGTGCCACCAAGTGACCAAAAATGAGAATCACTGAAGTTTTGCTTTGCTTTTTGAAACATAAGATTGGGCAGGGATTAAGAGAGTTGTTCCTACCCATCTGGAGGGCATCAGGTTGGGGGAAGCTACATTTACCGGATTAGAGGACTGATAAATCACACAGATGGAAGATGCTATTTCTGTGTGGCCAATCCCACAAACCATTACTTGCATTTTTAATAGCTTATTTCAGTGTACTTAGACCTGAATTATAAAATGTAATGGCAATATCTCCTATTTCAGCTGAAAATGTTATTCTGAGCAAAACTAATACCAAGCAGGCTGCAGTGTCTAAAATTTCCTGGGATTCTAGAAAGAGCTGATGGTTGGTACATAGAGAAAGCTGAATATCCCTCTTGCTGATATGATACCTCTTCCAATCTCCAATGCCGCTTTTGAATCATGATGGCACGATACCAAATTACTACAAGGAAATGAACAATATTTAGCAACTTTTTTCCATAATTGATCATGGCACGCAGATGGAAAACAAGCCAAACAAGTTCTATTTTTGCTGTACTTTCTGCAACCAAGAAACTTTGTTAGAATACATCTTTGCATTTTCCAATTAAAAATTAATTCTTTTCCCTGAAAGTTATTTCTGATTTCAACCATTATTTTTTTAAAAAAATCATACATTCCATGTTGGCCATACTCTATATCAAGGCAGTGTGCATGCTTCCCACTCTCCATTTATTCACACTATTCTGCTGATAGGTTAGGTTAGGAGATGGTAATTCTATCAAAGTTATTGATGAGTTACATGGCTGAGTAGGGATTTAAACTGGGACCTTTCTGTGACTAATAGTCTATCAACTAGACTACAGTAGTGATAATACTGTAATGGCTAGTAAAGCTTCTACATTGTGATTGAAACTCCTATATTTTGGCATTTAAAAGAGCTTTTTATATGCACTTGTAAAATGCAATTCATGTGTCATGTTGGAAAAAGATGACAAAATTCAGTTAACAAAATAAAACTGTACTTTCCATAGCTAAAGGTGGGCTGAAAACACAAACTTCGAAATTCTATGCACAAGCTACTTTTGTAATGAAGATCTAGGGCAGATCCTGGTCTACTAGAAGGAACTAAAGCAGCAATTTTTCAAAAAATTTCATGCATGCACACTTTTTTCTCTTGTGAGTATATGCTAAATACATACTAAGGCAAATTTCATTAAATTGATATCTGCTGAGAATTATTTCCCAGTGCCTGAGTTGTGCTAAGCTATTGTTTTACATTATTTGTTAAGTTACAATTTGATTAAGCTATTAGAATCAGATTCATACATAACACTAAGCTAGGATTTATGCTTTCAAGCACTGTCATGCAATTCTGCAATATATACATCAAATGGTATGAATGAATAAATAAATGGGTATAAACTTCATGAAACTGTCAGATTTGAGATTCTCACTCTAAATGAGACTTCTTCCATTTTAAAGGAATTACCATTATTAGGATCTCCTGGACACCAGTTAGGGGTATCACAGGTTATGTGAGCTCTGCCCTCTTGATCTATGACTTAGGTCATAACTATGTTTTGTAAGGCATAATAACGGAGTTCACAAATCCTACTAAAACAAAATACACGACACTGTGGCTTAACATAAGGAGTGAACCTGATGTGTGAGTAGGTAAAAGACAGCGGGAGGTTGCAGGAATTTTTAAAAGGCAGAAGAAAATGGAGTCACAGATTACACTAAGCCACAACATGGTTTCACTTTATTTATTAAATATATTATTTTGCCAAATACTAAGGTACCTCAAAGGCTTACAATAAAACACTAAAATTTTAAAAAATAATAAAATTAGAGTGTTACATGAGACCAACCACTATGATTTCTAAAACATTTTTATGGCTTAAGGAGAACTCAATCACTCAATCAACTGTGACTTATTCAACAAACTATAGTTAAACCACATATTAGCTGATGTATGAATCCACCCAGAGTGCGTGGTGGCTTTAGCTCTATCCATAAACCTTCTTGCTCCATATGAATTATGGTCCTTGAAGGAAAGGTATTCATCATTCTACAAGATTATTCACATAATTGCCTTTAGAAAGAGAACATGTATAATTAATCCTGACTGGAGTTGTCTATGTATTGCTTGTAAGATAGTTTAAAATGTGATTCTGTGATCACCAAACCTTGCACTGACATAGAAGCCATCTCCAAGTACTTTCTCATAGTAATAGATCAGGATTGCAAAGAAAAACAAGTAATCTGTTTTCAAGATGGCATTCGCCTTCAATTAGCTACTGAGCTACCCAATTTAAATTGCTTAAGAGAACTAGTTTCTGCAGCAGTCAATGCCTAATAGAGCAATTTTATTGAACTGACTTTCTAATTAACTAACTTTAAGATGAAGTACCTTCTGCATGTTTAATTTGAGGATGCTATGCGCTCCAACTATATATGACCACAAGAAGGAGCTCCAAATCCAGATACTGCATTTTATAGTCAGTCAAAGCAAACTTGTTATTTAATGAGAAAAAAAACAGTAGAGGAACTATAATCAAAATGCAGCGAATTTGGGAAGCATGCTAACCAATTATAATCTTAGCAACCATGTAGCATATTGTGAATGTGGCTTTCGTGTGCGTACATGTTTTGCTACAGATTTTTATCTACAAAGGTGGTGGTATGTGAACAACTGATTTTAAGTTTGATGAGACACCCTAACATGCAATTTGCAAACCACTTCCCTTAGCATAGCAGACTTTCTACTTCCAGAATAGTAATGTGCAAGTTGTTGATAAAGAGAGATTGAGGAACTAGAGACTAAATTCCCCTTCCTTTGCTTTTCATGTCAGTTTACCTGACTAAAATTGAAATCTGGAAGGGTTGAAGGTGATACTACTTCCTTTCTTAAAATATCAGCAATCAACATTTCTGAAGATTGAATAAGAACAGGCTGCAGCAGCTAGTCTTTCACTCTTAAAGTTCTACTTTTCTTTCAAATGTATAAATCGTTAATAAAAAGTAGTATTCCTATTATTATTATAATTCAGACAAGAAAATTAGGAAAAAAACTCCTTTTGGCTCAGCTCCTGGTGATGACATGAACATGTCAATGTTTTCTTGGCAACTGTACTATAGTGGTTTACCACTGCCTGATTCTGATCTTTTTTTTTTACTTCCCATCTTCATCCAGAATACCACCACTTGCAGGAAGTATGAAGTGTGATCATGTCTCAGTATTTGTAACTGGAAATTGACCCTAACCTTACTACACATACAAATAATTGATTATGAAACATTACAAACGTACACTGACAATTTCCAAAAGGGAATTCTCATCTGTATTCATGGGATTGCACTACTCTGGTAGCATATAGAAAGGAGAAATAGTTCAATGTAGGCAAAGTTCCACCTACCATCACCATTAAGGAAAGCCCCAGGGGCATACTATACTTAAGGTTTCAGGATAGCTTCAGAGAGAGATTTGTAATATTTAGAATACATACTGGTGCCAGAAAATCAGCCCAAAGTTTCAAAGCAATTCTAGAAATTCAAAACTAGCATGAATTGCGACCTTGACATAATCTTTTTTCTCCAGCAGCACAGTCCAAGTCCAGTATATAGGCCCCACAATTGCTTTTAATTAGATCTGAAATGACCGGATTGACAAGATCATCAGATCTAGTTTAGTCTAAAGTTGAGTCTTGTGATAATCCAATATACCCTTTTCTCAGTGCACCAGAATTGTAGGCTAATACATCTGAAGAAATACATAATACTGAGGAAGGCTGTATTAAGTAATATTTATTTATATATATAATTTTGAGGCCGCCCAATTCCAACTACTTTGGGTGGCAAAATCTTGCCAAGAAAACTACAGGGACCAGTCCAGACAGTCGCCAGGAGTCAACACTGACTGGAAGGCACCATTAAAAAAAAAGCCACATAATAAAACCTAAAAGACAGCACCATCCAGAGGAACCACCACCAACTTTCTCCCAACCCTGGAAGATAAAAACAGGAACCCCCCCCCCCCGCCATTACTCTAACACAAGGCCTGGGAGAAAGCCATGTTTTTAATGCTCTTTTAAAGGCCAGTAAGGTGAGGACCGCAAATATCTCCAAGGGATGCTGTTCCAGGCTTCTTCTGATCATATTTAGGCCTAGACAAGACTTGTAAAACTGGTAATAGAAAAGGTCATGATGGCTCAGATGAACTAACTGCAATCTGAACCTCCCTTTACCATGACTAATTCCATTGATTTCAGCCTTTCAAGGATCATACTCTAGTTCAACTACATGCAAATATGATTGGAAACCCCAGCTGCATTTAACAAATATTTACATATTTCCTATCAGCCAAATAAAGTTCATGCCAACAGTTGCAAATTCAGTTTTCTTCTGCCACTTTGAGTCACCCTAGGAAAATGACCCTGGGGTTTCACTTAATCTGAGAAAATTGATTTGAGACAACTACCAGAACAATGCAAGTAATTGACATTTTCTTCAGTATTAAGTAGTTGATTTTATGCATAGATAGTGCTCACTTATTAACTGCAATCGGGACCAGCAACTCCGTCGCTAAACAGCACAGTCATTAAGTGAAATGTCATGTGACCATGCTGACTTACAGTATCAGTTCTGGCTGCAGTTGTTAAGTTAATCACCACAGGTCGTTAAGCATGACATCACATCACTGCAACTTGTGACTTCCTGCCAGCTTCCCCAGTGACTTGTCAGATGCCAGCTGTGAAGGTGTCATGATCGCTGTTGCAATGTTTGCGACATCGTAACGGCTCGCATGACAAAGCGCGGATGCGTGTCAATGACTGGAGAGGTGCGGGCAATAAAACGGACAAAGAAGGTAATGGGTTTGGGAGGTCTATTGAACAACAAGGTCTCATCGCCTGGTAATCGACCATCGACACCATTGTCAAAGAAATGATCAGGCGAGGTTCGGAAGGGCGCGTCTGGGCTTTCGAGGAATATCGAGGTCTAATCGCCCGGTAATGGACCATTACCTCACAGGAAGATAAACAGGGCGATGCCCGGGGTGAATGGGGCTGGACGACCTCTCACCTATCAAGTCTTGATGGCCTGTCACTCTGTGGAACTCGTGGGGCACACCCGGGGAGTGTGGGGGTGGAGCGCTGTTTGGCGCGAGACTATTTAATTCAACTTTTGGCACGCTTCCCTCACTCTCAGCTTTTTACTAGTGTGCATTCTATTCTAAATAAAAGCCAGAGCTTAAACTTGATTTAGAGTCTGAGTCTTTTATTTAGTCTTAGGCATTCCTTACAGAAGGTCGCAAGTGGTAGCCACATGACCATGGGGACACTGCAACAGCTGCAATTTCAAGGACCAGTTGTTTTGTTTTTCAGTGCCCTCATAACTTCAAACAGTTGCTGAATGAGTGGTCGGTAAGCAAGGATTACCTGTACGTACTCAGAAGTATGTTTCTATATCCTTGACAATGTATATTCTCTAGCATGTGGAATTGTAGCCATAAAGAAAAATACTGCAGACTAAAGTTGCTGTTTTCAGAATCCAACATATTGCTTCTCTCATTTCAATACAGTTCATTTAATGTTGTAATTAGCTGATACTGCCTACAAGGGGATTTTAATACTTATCTACCAGGTTAAAGAATAATACAATAATTTCTGGATCCTGGGCTTTCTGTGATTCCAAGCCCCATAAAGAGAATATAACAGCAAAACACTAAAAACAAAAATGAGTCCTAGGATGTATTGATACAGCAATAACAAAAATGGACACCAAGATTCAATCAGAAACTGTAATGACATGCAGGAATGACCTTGACAGACAAGCAGAAGAGCCGCAGCCAGGGGAAAGGTTGAATAAGAGGCAGCTTAGCCTGCAGCAGGACTGTGCTCGTGGCAAATGTCTCAGAAGGGATCCTCCCTAGTTTCTTGGGCTGTAAAGGCAACAGTGAAGAGATATACTTTCAGACTTGCAAGACTGAAGTCAGCCCTGCGAAGTAGTCCAGACAGGAAGCACACCCAGATGAACTTGCTGTGTCTTTATTGTAAGGTTACATTAACAGAATCTTGCAAGTCTGAAAGTACATCTCCCTCCTGTCACCTTTACTGTCCAAGGAACAAGAAGGGTCCCTTCTGAGGCATTTGCCACTCCCACATTCCTGCTGCAGGCTAAGCTGCCTCTTATCCGACGGTTCCCCTGGCTGCGGCTCTTATCCCTGTCTCCCAAGGTCATTCCCACATACCATTACAGAAACTAACCAATAAGGAATAGCAATTAGCAGCATTGGAAAAGGAATCCTTAAGGCTGACTTTCATCTGGGGCAATGCACTTTGCCTCTATAATGTTTATAAGTGACAGCTTCCCTGTTAGGAAAAAGAAATACGTATTAAAAATGTTTGGAGTCGGAGATGAGAAGACTCATGGCTGTGTCACACCATCTTGGAAGGAAAAAAAAACCTTCCAGAGGTCAGGAAGCAAAACAGACACTGCTCCTTGCTGTCTTCTAGAGCAGCCTGCACAACTCCTCCAGGGGAAAGAGTCACATGATGAATTAAAAATCTTCTTAGGCTGCAAATATCTGGAGCGCCTGTGAGAGTTCTAGTCTAGCCTTAGGCATGAGAGCCGGCTGGGTGACCTTAGGCCAGTCGCTCTCTCTCAGCCCAACCCACCTCACAGGGTTGTTACTGTGGGGAAAATAGGAGGAGGAAGGAGTAGTAGGTATGTTCGCTATCTTGAGTTATTTATAAAAGTAATAAAGGTGGGATGGAAAATAAAAAATAAAATAAAATAAAAAAATCAATCAATCAATCAATCAATCTAGAAGGTGGCAGAAGTCAGGCCAACAGGAACAACTACCAGATGTTTTAACTCAGATTTATATCCTGTCTTTCCTCTAGATCAACCACAATCACATGAGATAGGCTGGGCTTCCATGGCCAATGATGGACTCAAACCCGGGTCTCCTCACTCCTAGATTTACCTTTTAACCACTACACCTGGTTTATCTGTTCTGCTTCTCCTTTCAAACCAGCAGTACAAGGCCCATGGCCCAATTCCAGCTGCTTTGGCACCAGATCAAGAAGGGAGAGAGCCAGGAGACAAGAAAAGGCAGGGAAAAGCACAGCTTTTTTTGGGGGGGGGGGCTTTCCTGAATTTGCCTTTCTCAAGATTTTCCTCCAGATATATCGGATGACAACTCCCAGAATTTCCAGGAATACTGAGAGAGGTAATTCAATCCATCTGAAAGCTGCTTGTTGGGGGGGCTGTTCTTCAACTACACCCATAAATCATTATTCTAAGTCGCTCGGGCACGCAGGCACACCGAGTAGAGGTGGCTATTGGCCTTCTAGCACTCTTTCCCCCCGGAAAATCTACCGCGAGAGCCTGAACTCACAGAGGAAGAAGACAAGAAGAAACCGTCAAAGGCAGGTGGCCATAACCGGCAGGGATTTCCCGGTCCGCTAAATGCAAGAGCACATGCCTGCTACAAGGCAAGTTTGCAAACACGAAAGCCGGTTCGGAAGGGTGAGCGGGAAAACTGGAACTCGGCGCCCAGAGAGATCCCAACCAGCGGAGGAACCGGAGCTGATACTCCTGCTGCAGTATAAATGGCCAGCGAGGGCCGCCAGCTGCTGGGCCCCTAGTGGCGAATTAAGTTTCTGCCTCTCGCAAGTTCCTGATGCAAAATAGAGGCGCTGCGGAAGCGCAGCCGGGTCAGCTCCATGGCCTTCATTCGGAAGAGACGGGAGGAGCCGCAGCTCTACTCCAAAGAGAGGTGGGTGAAGCGCCCTAGTTAGTCCCGCGCGCCCCGTTCCTCCGAGGGAAGGGGGCGGCAATGTCAGCGAACGAGCAAGCCCCTAGGCGTGGGGTCGCTCTGAACGCCGCGCCTCTTCCAGCGGCGGCGTCTCTGCCGCTCTGAAATGCGCTCCGATCCAGAGAAAATCGAAACGTGCGGCAATCCGGCAAGTCTCAAGCGGCTGGGGTGGAGGGAGGTGGACCCGTTCCCAGGAGCCGCCGAAACCACTTTCTCGTCAATTGTGGGCAAAGAAGCAAGAGAACTGGAAACGATTGGGGGGAGGGCGCGTGCAAGAAGAAGGAAGTCCTGTTCGGGTGTGTGTTGTGCCTTTTGCTTAAAACTAGTACATTATCCTTCCCTGCGCTCCCCTGATGCGCACCATTGCGAGTCATAATCTTGCAACACGGAAGTGGCGTGGGGGCTGTTTTCTTGGGGCACTGCGGTGTATGCGCTGTGTTGTTTCGCCCCTTAAAGCTGCAAGGGCTGTAATTCTAAAGCACAGCGATTAGGGCGTAAAACAGTTTACTTGAATTCCGCGAGATATTTGTTTGCAAGCAGAGTAATTTGCCCTGTGGAACATTGGTTCAATTATATCCTCATAGCAATTCTGTTCCTCTCCGGATAAAATTGTAAAAAAAAATACTTCACATTTTGTGCTGTTTGTAGCCAATAAGACTACAATTGCATTGTATGCCATACTCACCTGTGATTAAATAAATCATGGTTTACCAACCCAATTTGCTGGATTGTTCTCCTGAACCATAAACTGATATTATTAGACAGTATAATATAACACCAAGCTAAATGGTGGATGTCTTAATTCATGTTTGTAGATAGTGGAATGGAGCCAATAAATGCAACTGCAAGTTTTGTTTATATGTGTTAATCTCAACTATTTTCGTCCTAGAACTGATTTTGGAACGAATGAAGAATGTTGTGTATGGGTGGAATATGTTTTCCTCATTGTTAACTGTAGTGCATTTCTACACACCCAGAATAAACCCTCACAGGCAGGAATTTTGTGGTAGAGGCAAGAAAAAAACTGAAAGGATAACTAACGACACTCTGTAAGTTCTGAACAAGTTAGAAAACTTTTGAAAATAAATCCTTTTTTAAAATCAAATTATTTGGCTACCCAGGGTGCACACATTGACTTAAATTCTGGAATTTGTCAAATTTCACAGACAAAAATATCATGAATCCATAAGGATTTAGATGGGGCTAAAATATGGATTAAGATAAGATTATGGAGCCAGTTTGGTGTAGTGGGGAAGGCACCAGGCTAGAAACAGGAGACTGTGAGTTCTAGTTCCGCCTTAGGCACAAAGCCAGCTGGGTGACCTTGGGCCAGTCACTTTCTCTCAGCCGTAGGAAGCATGCAGTGGCAAACCACTTCTGAAAAACCTTGCCAAGAAAACTGCAGGGACTTGTCCAGGCAATCGCCAAGAATTGGACACAACTGAATGGAGATATATATATGGTTACAAGAGGCATGAATCTGTGATGCAGCATAAAGTGAGCTATTACAGTATACTGCAATCATACCACTAGTGTCTGCAGGGTTCAGTCAAGATGGCAGCCATGAGAGTACAATCAAAACTCTGCCTGTTTTTTATGTACAGGGGGAGCTTTGACTGCACTGTAGTGGTCACAGTCTTGACATTTTTGACACCCCTGGTACTCACCTTATTTAATTTTAAGAGGAGTCCAGATTATGTCGTATTCCCCTTGTGAGCCTTCCTGTGTTTTTTTCCTTCAATCGCTTCTTGTTACTGTTCTCCACTAAGGAGGAAAAGGCAAAATTGTTTTAACCTTTAATACCTTTCAATAGGCCTAGAAATGGCCCCAGGCAAGAATGGGAGTAGAGACAAAAACATACCAGGCACAAATAGAAATTAATAAGTTTTATGCAGGAAAGAAAATGAGTCAAAGTACCCATTTTAGGTCTACTTTCTATACCACATATGAAAGGTAATGTGAAAAGATTTCCCTTATTTTAACCCTAAAATGACCCAAAATAGACCCTATTCATCGCATTCTCCCAGATTAAGAATAAGGTGTCATGTTCATCGTTCCAATGGTTTGCATACATCGTAACGTTTCGCATGTCATGTTTCTGATCCGTGTCTATCCTCCGCGGGGTGGGGAATTTCAGCCTTGCCAGGCTGTTATCTCTGTGCTGCTCTGAAGGAATGTGTGTTTGGGTTATGACATGTATTCAAGGTTGCTTTCCCAGGCCGAGGTGTGACGTTTACCAACACTTGGGAGGGGGTGGTTGCGATGCTGGGGTAAGGGGCGGGATCGGGTTAGAGGCAAGGGTTTTTAGTTTGTATTTGGCGCGCTTTTGCCTATTCTTAGCTTTCTTCGTATATGCATACTATTCTTTCAATAAATCAGTTTTATTCAGAAACCGCTGGTGAGACTGAGTCTGTTGGGATAGGCAATCATTACATAAGGAAACTAAAGTTAAATCCAATACAAAGTAGTTAAGCCAGTATCCTCAAGCAATAGACATAATCTATTCCTATAGCTATAATTAAAAACAAAACAAAATAGGCAGATTGTATAATGATTAGAACTGATAGACCTGGACTAAACATTCTCATTTCTCTGGGATGTCCTGGCCCTGAAATTCTAGAGGTCTAGTTTTACTTGGTTAGCATCTTCTGTAATATTTAATTCATATTCCTAGAGTATTGGAACCAAAATCTTCTGTGGCCAAGCACATTTTGGGAGTTTCCAGTTGAATTCCTTCCTTTTTTTAATAAGAATTTTATTAAGTTTCAAAACAAAGATAAAAACTATGAAAAAACAAAAACTACAAAAAAGAGAAAAAAAACTAAAAAGGTGTCACAAGAGATTTTTTTTTTTTCAAAATTATAGAAAGATGTGACTTCTGACTTTAACAGCAAGGATATACAAAAATTCTCCATAATCAATCACTTACTCTGTAT